>NC_073745.1:76731568-77331568 GCF_029784135.1 Toxorhynchites rutilus septentrionalis
CTCCTAAGACGAGTTGGCATGAATTCGTCTAAAAGAGGTTTGGTCATCAAGTCGTTTAAATTATTCAAACTTTGTTTCATTTTTCGGTTTCGGCCGTAGTGGAATCTCTCTAGGTAATGTTTTACGACGGATTCGACTGAAAGCCATTTTGTTACGGACGACATCAGCATTTTCAATGGTTTCAATGTTTTTTGAACTGAGTTAATCCCTTCTTTTCGCTTTGAGCTCTGTGAAAAATAACTACAAATGTCTAGGCCGCTATGTGTTTTTCTAACTAGATTGATTTACTTATGGGCGTTAAGGAAATGCCTTGCGGTCTACACACATTTACGGAAAATTAGAAGCTCTATTCTTAACGCTATTTTAACATATTGACTATAGGGAATTTTATAATTGTGTTGAAATAGATTATTAGAAAGTGTTCAAATCGATTGGTGCAAGAACATAAAGATCCAATCATAAAATGTCTGGACATAAAGCATTCAAAATTTGACAATTTTTGTGACGCGACCGATAACTTTTTTTTATATGTACTATCTATATGCTGTCCGAAAACATAATCCTGCGTCAAAACGTTGATGGTCGATGGTTGTTTGAGATATTTTCAACTCCTAAAAAAAGTTTCAAAGCAAACGAATTTTTCACGACAGTATGAGTGCACTTTTGAAATTTGCATTCTCTCCAGTTCTGTGCTTTGGTAAGATAAATATATACAGTGTTATTTATTTATTGTAACGCTAACCGATACCGTAAACGTTTGCATCAGAATTAAGCAAATTCAAAAGCTATATGAAAAGATAGGTGAGGTGGGAGAAAAATATCATTAATATTAAGCAATAACTATTACTGGAACGTTATTTGAAAAAAAAAATGTATATCCTGTATGAAACCCAAAAAATCTGTAATCTGTATCTACTTGGTTTCAAAAAATCCTAAAAAGCTGTAATATACAGATTGTTCTGTAGATATGGTGACACTGCTCACGAGGCATTAAATGCGTACAAACATTTATTTTTTGATTAAACCCTCATCGAATCACGCGATGCTTATCGCGCAAAGTCCCAAAACTAAATGCCCATTCTTTTCATTCGGAACAACGATGCTCTGCTTCATCCAGACCTCATTATCCCCTCCAATAACAAGGTGTTTTGGCTTTTAACGGTCCACGTCTCTCGGTCCGTCGATTGCCATCAAGATTGGTCATTGTAGTTATTATGTTTTCTTATCGATCAGCCGCGCGTCCTTCGTCCGCCTGTCCTCCGTCTCCTCCCGGGAAAGATCGAACTGGATCAATCCGATGATCATTCGTTGATGTTGTTTCGCTTCCCTGCATGATGTGGTGCGCTCCGGTGGCGGCTAATCGTTTTCACTCACTAAGCCAGGAAGATATTTGGACGCGGGAAGAAAGTGAGGTTTGAGAAAATCTGAAACTGGTTTATTGCTATCCCGGATTGGAACGGCAATCCTTATCGAATGTACACTTCGGGCACATTTCTCGAGCTCGATTTTCCGCTCGCTGATTGTCTACGGTTAAGATTTTGACACATTCAATCATTTCCAGGGCCGTAAATTATTCATCCATCAAACGAGCGAGACTGACCGCGCCGGAGCCGGTGTCGACGAAGATGTGGTCCAACTATTTCAACCCAAATGGTCTCTTCGCCGCCACCACCGCTGAGCGGGTTTGCTCGCCATAAGGAAGTGCATTGCACATTGCTTAGCTCGGTTTGGCATACGCGCGGTATGTTATGCGCTATATTTAGCAATTGTTCGAGCTGCTGCTGTTGATTCTAATGGCGACCGGCGCGCACGCAAACGCATACGGCCAGCCCCCCATATGTTGTTGAGTAGTGAACATCTCGCACAGTGGCCTATTTTCTGGCCGTTGTCGTTCTGCATTCGGTTGCAAAAGTTTGAGTATTTAATTTTGGGCCTGGGAGCTGTCGTGTCATTTCTGGTCCATTTCGCTCTCGCGGCGATTAGCGACAGCAACGTAACGCGACTTGCCTGCTGCCCTCCTTTTCGGTTGTCTATTCTGGTGAACGATGTCGGAGACCATAATTGTGGTCACAAGGTTGGGGGCGATGAGTTTGTGAGGATGGGAATTATAGACGGCCTTCCCAATCATTTGTTTTGACTAACAATGAACCAGTTCCGTAATGCATTTGATTCGAAAATATAAGAATGTGGGCAAGGAACAGATGAGAAGATTCACTATTACTATATATTTACACGAGTATATACAGAAACATTCACAATAGAAAATTACATTATCAATCGACGCAAAGATAACATTTACAAATTGTTTTTGAATTCCGTTCATACATATTTTTAACTTGATGTGTATGCATAGTAAACTAAAATTTCGTGTAGAAATTATTTTCTTTTATACAGTGCCGTAGTGCAGGGTGGGGGGCGGAGGGGTGGTCACTTTGAGGGTGACACCCACGACCATAATAATTATATTGTTTCGAAAAAAATATTTCAAAATTTGGAATGAGCGTGAATATTCTTTGCTTATTTCATAGAGGCTTTACACCTGAAAGTTCATTCGCCTTTGCTCAATGATTGGTGGTATTATTTAGTGAGAAATTTCAAAATGGAAATGTTCGTTTTGGATGGGAGAAAGGTTAATTTTCCGACTGAGCTAACGACTGGGTTACTAGTGAAGATATACCGTCGATGGGGGTGTAAATGGGTTATGGGGGTGAAATTGGGTCAAAAATGGAGAATGTTACTGTTAGTAATATCTTGACAAATATTGCGAATATTTTTGGAATCTGTGAGCCGTTTAATAAGAGACATATTTCCACAACTTCCCATGCATAATACTTAACTGTAGTACAAATAGTTATTATTTAATAATTCATCAAAGTTTGATGTGTAAATAGCCATCAAATAACACCTCAGAAAAAATCTCATTTCCAGCATTATACAGAACAACTAAAATTGTAAATATAGGATGGAATTATTCTTTAAAGTCTTGCCAGATGAGTCATTACTGATTTTGAACATCAAAAAATTTTTTCCATTCGAATTTCAGTATTTTCGAAATAACCTCGTATTTACACTGAGTAGGGTCAAGCACAAAATTGAATTCCATGCCAAATCGATATAGTGATTAACAGATTGTCATGAAAATTGGTAGTTTTATTCCTCATCGTAAAATATTAGAAGAGATTTTTGTCTTTATTTACTTTAGTTTCTTTGACTTTTCCTCCTTTTTTCTACAAATGATCTTTTTCAATAATTCATAACTTTTGAACCACTGGACCGATTTAGATGATCGATATGTCAAATTAAAGCCAATGAGTAAGTTTTTATTGAAAAACATTACACTTGAAAAAAAAACCAGATTTTGTTCCCGTAAATATTGATTGTAATTGTTTTCCACAGCTTACATGGTTTCGGAACTAAGGTCACCATATTTTTTATATTTTTTCTCGATAGCTGAGCTTTTTTTTAAGTAACATATCCAAATATCAGAGAGGTGTTTTTTTCGTTTTCGAGTCATTTTGCAAAGTTAACGTGTTTTCAGTTTTCGTTTAATATACCTATTTGACTGGACAACATCTGGCTTCAAATGGGTATATTGATCATCTGAATCGGCCCGGTAGTTTAAAAGTTATGAAATTAAAAAAAAAATCATTTTTGGAAAAAAAGAAAAAAAATACTTTTAGACCAAAATCCAAAAATTATGTGAGCATAATAACTTCACGTATGGATCACCTGAAACGTAGTTGTGACCAACATTTACATATATGTTGTTTTTCTTACAATTTACCTATGTTTGTTTTATAAATTAGAATCCAAACGCTTATAAAATCACCTTTTCTAATTATATCCTGGTGAAACCCGCCCCGGGTGTCACCCAGTCGCGCTACACCACTGCTTTTATAATATAAACCGTCAATTTCAATATTTTTATCGCATTGGAAATGTCGATTTTTGTACTTGCAGAAAATTTTATTGCATTATTTTTCTCTTAAGACAAGTGCAATTGATAGCCAAAGTTTGCTTGTCGATGTTTACAAAGAATATGTTCCATCGGTAAGTATGAGTGCAAAATGGTTTAAACGATTCATCAAAATCATGTTCCGATAAATTTTGGCAGAACACTTCGCTTTAAATAATATAGTGATCAATTATACGACTGCAGACTCTGACACTCGTTCAACAATATACCGTTCCCCCTGGCGGAGACCGACCTGTCATTAGCATATGCACCACATACTTGACCTCGACCCAACAAGTTGATTACTGTAATTGGCATAATTGATAACACGATAATCACTTCTTTTGCTCTTTTTCCAGAAAGAGAACACGTCTTACGACCAGTTAATGTCCCTGGGTACATGATTCCAGAAGAAATTGAGAGCAAGGGTCGAGCACAAGATGTGTGTTTATGACATAGTAAAAATTACAGTAAATTAGCCAAAACACTACGAAACACCGTTTTTGGCACTTTTTTTAAATTTTTGAAAAAAAATCATCATGAAATAGTTAAAATCACACACGAAAGGGTATTTTTTCCATTCAATCAGAAATATCTCTGTACTCTTAGGACCTACTGAAATGCTCTTAATTAGGTTAATAGGTGTTATTATTGAATTGGCTAGGAACACATTTTTTAAAACCCCCCTAAACAATGTGTTCCTAACTAATGCAATGATCAAGAAATTTAAAAAAAATCAAAAATAAAATTCTTTATATTTCTGAAGTTTAAGACTGAAGACATAAAAAATATACCCTATTAAGGACTTTTCGAAAATCCGATTATTCACATAGATTTAGTCATTTTAGCGATGCGGCATCTAATCTAGAACGACCTTGACACAAAAATTCAAATGCGTTTTTCTCGTAATTATTTTTTCCAAACTGTCGTAGACGATATCTTAAATTACCTCTCTATCGCATGAACCAATAAAACTCCTTTTTTTTAATTTCACGCAAGTACAAAATCCGACGTTTTCAATGCGATAAAAATATTGACTATTTACACTTCAATCAAATTAACTGTTCTGAAGCTAAAGTACAGCCTTTGAAATACGAATGCCATCTTCAAAATAATTTCAACAAGGCACCATTCGTCTCATTTTATAATTCCGTAGAGCCGCTATTCTCAATCAGAGCGAAAAGATTTCAAATTGAAAAAAAAACGAAATATCAACCAGGAATAGTGCGAATAGCTTGAACTGATGGGAAATGTTATACCTTCATAATTTGAACACAATATAATACAAATGACATTGCGATTTGTTTGCATTGGTGTATAAGCGTGCTTTACTTCTCAATGACTTGGTGCACAATTTCCGCTAAAATGGCGGCTATGATGGTGTTACGGCCCAGACGGAACTCTATATAAAAAACACACAATTTATTGTTCAACACTATATTTGGACCAAAACAAAAAAAATACAAAACACTTTACACTTAGGAAACAAAAGCAAAACACAAAAGAACACTATACACACATCAAAATTCACTATCAGAAGTCCTGGGCCGCACCTGAAAAAAAGGATGGTTATTGAATTATAAGCACAAAGATTTATGCTTACTTACCTCTAGCTGTTTTGCAAAGCCTGCAAAGATCGCGAACCACACCAAATTGAACTACACAGAATTATTACCTTTGAAAACACAATCATAACAATTACAAACAATAACAAAAGAATGTCAATAGATAGGAACGGATGGAAACGGATTCGCTATACAAAGAGCAACTGTTTATGGCGAATATTCCAGACGCAACCCAAACAAAGATTTCGTTATTCAAATGACTATGGGACCAATCATATAAATGGGGCACGAAATGTTCATAGCAGGTCTGTCGCAAAAACATCATCGATCAGTAAAGTTCAACCGTCTTGACTTTATTCGATCAAATTTTATCTGCATCAACGGGTAGCTAGTCTACTATCATCTCTACTACTAGATTTCTACTCAGATAACTCTCTGGGCGGAGACATTTTGTAGACAGGATTATTACATGATTACAGGATATTTTGTGGCTGTAGACTGGATACTCTACTCTATACACAACTCTTCGGAACTCCGTTCAGATACCTTTATGGGCAGAGACAGCTTGTAAGGTGTCCTTAAGTTCAGGTTCATTGGCATAGAAATTCCTGGCGATTTCTTCAAATATCTTCGAATGGCACGTAAAAATGTTTTCACATGTCTTCAAAATCATATTGAACAGAAATATAAAAAAAAATATAGGAGGTTGTGTCCAAGACACGACCGCATTGTTGACGTCTAACTACGCTGTAGTTAAATTCAAGTCGCTTGTTTATAACTGCGAATATTATTTTATAATGCTACGAAATTTTAGAAATAACCATTCTACCAGTTTGTTCGTTCTGATTTTTTTTCTTGTGGAATCATTTGACGATTATTGTTTGATGATTCATTCTTGTTCTCGGAGAACAATACATGCTCGAGATAAGCGCAGTTATCATCCTTAGTAGAGAAAGTTTTGCTACTGGCAAGCGAAACCAAATCACATACAAAATTCCAGAACGACATTTACTTTCTTGGTGACTAAATAAACGAAATAAACTATTTCTGTTAATCTCAACAACCTCGACAAAAGTAGCACTTCCTCATTATGACCAAGATAAGCAACGATGTTGTTCATAGAGACGTCGGTTAATTAATTGATTAATTCAATTAATCGAATATCTGAAATTATAATCGATTAATTTTGTATCGAATAATTTGAAATCAAAATATGAATCGAATCGAATAATTGTCACTGTAATCGCGATTAATGAAAGAAGGAATCTTCCTCAAGGTTAATGCATTTTGAGGCTAAGAATTAGGCTATATAATTTTTTTTATTTAACATTTTTTATCCAACCATCTAACATCGACAACCCGATTGACCACGCGACCAGAATGACAACGTGATACGTGATTATTTCAAAAAATAAGTATTCGTTCGATTAATCGAATATTGAAAGACAATTATTCGAATGAATCGAATAAATGAAAAATTTAGACATCACTAGTTGTTCAGTCGGTGTCTTCACGAAGGATGATGTTTGCCTCAGCGAGATTTACTGTTTATACTCTAGGCAAATATTTCCCTTCATTCTTCTTCTTTTTCTTTGTTCACGGAGACTTCAAATCTTACGATTTGTCTTCGTTGCTCATCGATAAGTTGCCCGCTCTTGACAGCTCTGTTCAGGAAAGCACACAAATGGACAGAACAAATGTATACTATGAATATTATGCAAAAAAAAAATACTATAAAATATAATAATACTATGCACTTATGAAACAATAATTGATAAATCACATATTCTGATTATTCTCTATATAAGTTAACAGATTAAAAGTATTCGGAAGGAACGTACAAGTTGAAAAACGACTGGTGAGCGATTAGATGAGCTTTGTTCAAACACACCACTGATCGTGGCCACATTTTCATCTGTACCAGAGGGGTTAAAAATCTTTCTCATCTGTACTTTTACTTCCAAAAATCTGTACCAATAAAAATATTCGTTGTAGAGAAAAATCTATAAAAGTAAAAAACATTGTATAGTTGTACAGGCAAACCTGTTTTTGTGCGGAAGATAGGGACGCGCAAAAAAAACGCGTAAAAAAATTGTACTAAACTTCACCAGTAGCTTTAAAAAATAGTGTTCGCTACACAATTTGAACAAAAACATAAAAAAAGTTTTCTCTAGAAAATAACCCAAATCCTAATGATTCCATTCGTGATCATCATTCGAATTTGTTTTTTTCACTTTAATATGCGGCCTATTTATTTGCGCAGATCATAAAATCAACTTTTTGCTCCTTACAATGAGCTCCTATTGACACCTTAGAACAAGCAAAACAACACATGACAATAGAAATTAGCTGACACAGTCCTTATGTAGAGTGACGAAATACATATCAAAGATAGAAAAAAATAAATGACTGATGACTTAATTTTTTTCCAAATACCGCACGAAAAAATCGCACGAGATTTTTGATGCATTTTTTGTGCATAAAAAAACGGACAAAAACATTTTTTTGTGAATGAAAAACCGGATAACAGGTCATTCAAATTCATTGAAGTTAAGTACAAATTTCATGAAAGCTTCTATGGTAAATGGAATTACCAATTATACGGAGAATTTGAATTCATTACTTGTTCTATGTGACGATGAACCGAAATTGCTTTAGTTTTAGCGCAAACAGGGAGAACGTTTTGACGTAGGACTACGTCATTGCTTTCTATATAGGGAGTCACTCCACAAAATTGAAAATGATTCATGTAACGATTTTAAATACATATAACGCAGTATTGTTGTTGTGATGTATGACAAATAATATACCATTAGACGGAGAATTTCTCTAGCTTTTTTTTTTGTCTAGATACAAATAGAGATAATAGTTAAACAATCATACAAGTTACAGTTATTTGAAACATTTGAACCTACAAAAGATTCAACTAACGTAACTATCTACATTAGAGTACCAATGATCATGGTCATCTCGAATTTCAAAAAGTTACCCCAGAAAAAATGTTCACCACCTCGAAAAAATGCCCTATGCAAAATATAAGCTCAATCGGACTTAAGGAAGAGTGGCGCAAAGCGATCTAAGCGATAGAGTTTTTTGAAAATCTAAAAATCACCCAAAGCAGTAGTAAAGAAAATCGGGGTTTTCGAAAGAAAATTGTTGATGCCAAAAATCTTAAAATGTCATGAAACGTCGAGATCTAGTGTCATCTCGAAAAATTTTTTGTTTCTAAAATCGACACTCTGGAATCGTTTTTTTTTCGGAATAAGAAACGAAAAGTATGGTTTTGGGTACCAATGAAAATAGTTACCTCGATTTTCCATTCGAAACTACGAAATGTTGATTTGCACGATAATATACCCTATGCAAAACATTAGCTCATTCGGACTTGATTTGCTGGTGTCACAAACGTTAAAATATTATTTTTTTTGAAAAACGAAAAATCACCGAAAATCAAGGTTCTCAAATAAAAAAAAATGATGCCAAATGTCTTAAAACTGCATTACTCGTCGAGACTTACAGTTATCTCGATTTTTTACGCTTGGTGGATTTTCTGCCTGAAAAATCGATTTTTGACAAAAAAATTGTTTTGGGATTACTGTAAATCTCGACGTGTCATGCAATTTTAAGACATTTGGCATCAAATTTTTTTTTAGAAAACCCCGATTTCCGGTGATTTTTCGGTTTTCAAAAAACTCAAATTTTAAAAGTCGCATAAAAAAAACGTGCAAAATTTCACCAGTAGCTTTAGCAAATCGTGTTCGGTACACATTTTGAAAAAAACATTTTTTGTACGGTAGATAGGGACCGCATAAAAAAAGTTTTCCCCAAGCAAAAAACGAAACGTGTTGCTGTTAGAAATCATGTCATGCAAAAACTTTGAAAAACTTAGAGCATTCGATGAGAGGGGAATGATTTCAGAAGTGGATAATTGAGACGCAAATATGCTTTTTTTCGCACTGAAATGCATATAAACCATCGAAAAAAAAAACTAAATGGACGAGAAACTTCGTCAAATATGCTTCTTCTCATACACCGAACAAAAAAAAACCGCACAAAAATAGGTTTTACTGTACATAAAAAATGTACAAAATGTATTTAAAATAATTATTCTGTTAAAATTAACAAAAATATAAGTAACTTGTTCAAAGGGATGACAGAATCGTCATTATTTACTGAACAAGAAAATAGGTTACATGTTTCGATAAAATTACAATAGAGGCTATCGAACCATCTACAATATCAAATAAAGGAAGCAATCGGAACAAAATTGTGTTCATATTTTTGGTTTCGCTGCAGTAAATCTATTGAGCAACCGAAAACAAGAAAAAATATTTTGATAAAATCAAGAAACAAATTATTATATTAATTTATATTTTTTATTTATTTTATTTTTATGTGGTTTTAGGGCGGTATTCTAGTGTGGAGGCACGAATTTCGAAGTTTTTTTTTTTGAATTCCGGAAAAATAAAACAAAGAATATTTTTTCACTATCCATAATATCATTATTTGTTTATCTATCTTTCAATAATAAAACAAAAATTGAACGAGAAAAATATCCATAATTAGAATAGTTATAAGCTGAAGAAGTGAGAGGATTATAAAAAAAAGTTGTGCTATGACGTACAGGATTCTAGTCCTCCCGTTCCTTTAGTTCTGAATCAGTAAAGATTCCGCTATCGCTAGATGGCTTAAAATCGGTAAATAATTGAAGATTCGAAAAGTCCTCTCTAGGATATATTCTTGAACTTCAGAAATATGAAGAAAAGAGGTTTTGATTTTTTTCAAATTTGTAGGCTAAAATACTGCTTTAATCTAAGTAGCACTAGGTGAGGGTGTACTCTTACTTCAATATTTCAAATTCTACAACAAAATTTTATTCGAAAGAGGGGGGGGGGACGTGGAAAAATGTTTTGAAAAATGATGAAAACAACTTTCTTTGGATAAATTAAAAAAAATTCCAAATGAATGCTATTTTCCAGCCTTTCCAGACAGAAATTTCGTTGTCATATAATATGTACTAGCACTTCTACAGACGAGAGTCACCGAAGCATGATCTGCTTTATCTGAAAATGCAACTCCCAATTATTCAAAGGGTTGTGTGTTTTTCATATCCAATGGATCGTTTTCTACCAAATTACGCCAGTATTGAGACGGCTCGAATACTCAGAAGCAACGATGTAGCAAAAATCGATTAATGATTATCTCTAACTCGATCTGCGGAGTTCAGCGGGGTTAGCTCAGGTTGCTAACAAAAGAAAGAGGACGACTACGGTTGATATTGACCGCGTGGAACAGGTCGGCAGGTTTCCCCCGAAACTCTGTGGCTACGTTTCAGTCTTTGAAGTGTGGAATTTTGAAACACATCATCCGCACACGTCTGGGCCGATAGCCGAGATATTAATGATGGCAACATTACGCAGCTGTTCGCCGCACATAAAAATTAACCATTTCCTCCCGATCTCGAGTCAAACCAAACCGTCGGTCGACCATTTATTGCCCCCCGATAATAACTCGCGATACGTTTCAAGCGGTGCGAGGAGAGCATCAAACTAATTAAATTATGCATCAACTTTCCCGCAGGAACAAATTGCAACCTCCTTCGCCTGGGCCTTTTTATATCGGCAAACAAGTGCAAAGGTATAATAATTGGTTGGTTTCTGTCGTTTTTCGCTCCAGCTCCCCAACCAATTGACGATTTGCGGCACGAAGGCGGGAAAGCGGACGCATTCTCGCACTGCCGAGGGAGCCCACAAGAATGCCTATAAACATTCCAAACAAACAAGTGCAATAAACAATTTTTCGCGTGAACCGCTCGAAACATTTCTCGAATCCAATTCTCTCGGAAAAGGGGTTGCCGGGGGACGGCGGCAAGCTGAACAAAAACAACAAAAAATAATGAACACATTTTATTGCAGTTTTATATATTTATAATTCATCGTGCGGGTGCGGATAGCCGATGCATCGGGGATCGAAAAGAAATGGGACGATCACTTTCCAGGACACATGGAGACCCCTGAAAAGAGAAAGGGTGGATAATTGGCGAATTGTACAATTTCTGATTGACAATCGCCACGCGGGGAGCGGCAAGGAGGGGTTTGCGCCCGGTGGATCACTCTAATGTTTCGGCCGAACATGAACGTTTATGTTTTATAGTGGAGACAGGGCCAAATGAACGCCTCGTGCGTTTGTCGCCCGTCGTTAATTATCTCCTCACACCGCGGTTCGGAGAGAGGTAGGCGCGAGAAAAAAAAAATCCGCAAACACTTTACTACCGCCGGGCGGACTGAGACAGGCGACAACTGAAGTAGGAAGAAAAATAAAAACTTGAGGTAATTATTTTATTATAAACAAGAGCAACTTTAAACCGATGTTTGCGCTCGTGTTTTTCTGCATTTTATGGTATTCAGATTGCGCGAGAGGTGCGCCGCGGCAACCATCAAGGTGCAAAAAGTGATGTTTTGGCGAAAATATTTGCATGAGGGGCAAATCCACCACTCGGCCTACCGGCCGCCCAGTGTCACTCACCCCCTTGGGGTCGAATCGAAGAATTGTTCATAAAGTTTTAATTACACCAGCTGTGCGTGGCGACGGTTCGGAGATGGCGTGGGGCGGGTTTTGGGGCTCGTTAGGGAGGTTTACTGCTACCTCATTTGGGTAGGCTAATTGGTGCCGTTATTTGCGAAAATTGGCTTTTTCCTTCGTAAACTATCAACCCGAACGGTGGAACCTGATTGATACAAAATCTCGCGAGAGATCGTTCAGAAGTGGGCACGAGTTTGGATATTTTATGATTGAGATTTGGCGTGACACTTGTGAGATTGTAAAGACAATATATTCGTAAGTCTTACAGAGATGGCATAACGTTGGGGCGGTAATTTTGAAAGTCCTTTTTTCGCTCATTTCTTCACATGTCCATTGAATGTTGCATTATGCTTCTATGATGTAGGGTACTAAGAACGCCCAAAGAAATCACATTATAATTTCTTACACAATTCGAAAATAGTATCGTCGTCCTATCAAGCCTTTAGTAAGTCAGCATCATGCCAAACTATTGATGAGATTCCTACACTACGTGTCATAACGTTCGAATCACTCGTCAAACTCAATTTTTTTTTTGAGTTTTCAAAGGTGTGGAAAGCTCATTAAAAATTATATGTATAGTGTAGGGTACAATAACAATCACATAAGTGCATGAAGAGATCAATTTGAATGATCAATCTGATTCTGAAGTTAGAGATCCAAATTCGGAATCCAAAACATCCTTATGGAGTCAGAACCCGAAATTTTAAATCCCAATGTCATATTTTGCAATCGGTATCTGAAATCTGAGAAAACAGTAATCTTAACCAGATGTTTGTTTATGGAAATTTAGGTCTGAGGTGACCGAAATGTAATTGTTTCAAAATATGGATCTGATATGTGTAACCTGTAAATTTTAAAATCTATATAAATCTTGAAATTCGAAATATAGAAAACACAACATCTGGAGTCTTAGACTTGGATAAGGAATTCACTCTATCGTCTCTTAAATCCCGGCTTCAACTGAGATTCTTGCACATGAACTTCGCAATCTGAAGTTTGAACCTGGTACTATATTTGAAACCCGATTTTTTTCATATTTATTTCCTAGAAACTAGCAAAATATTTAGAATTCGAACTCGAAGGACTCGGAGCTCATAAAAATCTGTTTTTCAATCTCGAATCTGAGGAAGAATCCGAATCTGGAACCTGGAATCTGAATCCGGAATCAGAATACGGAATCTAAATCTGGAATCTGTATCTAAGGGGCGAACACGAAATTATTGCGACACCGATAATGTCATGCCAATTTTCTTATAATGTTTAGAATCAAACGAAAATTTTAGGGTAGTTTTATACATATATTTACTTCAAAAATCAAAAAAATTAATAGATGGAGCCTTGAGTGTAAAATTGAACGCATTTTCGCTTGATGCCCTCCATCAAAGTCATTACAGTGTCATCCGGTACCAGTTTCTCATTTTTTTCCATTTTCTTAACATGTCCTTCTCGTCTTTGACTGTCTTCTTGCTCTTCCGAAGTTCCCGCTTCATTATTGCCCAGTACTGCTTCACCGGGCGCAGCTCCGGACAGTTTGGCGGGTTCATGTCCTTTGGAACAAAATGGACAGAATTGGCCTCATACCACTCGAGGACACTTTCAGAATAGTGGCATGATGCCAAATCTGGCCAAAATAGTTGATCTGAAATCTTAAACTGATTTCTGAATCATGAAAATGAATCTGGAATGAGAATTAAGAATCTGAACCTGAAATGGAAATCTGGAATCTGAAACTATCATCAGAATTCAGAATCTGAAAATGTATCTGGGATCTGAATACAAGATCAGAATCTGGAATTTAAATCTGGATTCTGGAATCTGGAATCAGAATCTTAAATATGAAATCTTGAATCTGAATCTGGAAATAGGATCCTGGCATCTGAAGTCTGAAGGCTGAAATTTGAATCTGAAGGCTGAAATCTGAATCTGAATTCTGAAATCTGAAATCTGAAACTATCATCAGAATTCAGAATCTGAAAATGTATCTGGGATCGGAATACAAGATCAGAATCTGGAATTTAAATCTGGATTCTGGAATCTGGAATCAGAATCTTAAATATGAAATCTTGAATCTGAAATTGGAATTTGTATCTGAATATGGAATCTCTGAATCTGAATCTGGAACTAGGATCCTGGCATCTGAAGGCTGAAATCTGAATATGAATTCTGAAATCTGAAAAAAAGCACGACGAAGCTCCGCTATTTTGGCCAGGTTTGACATCATGCCACTATTCTAAAAGTGTCCTGGAGTGGTATGAGGCCAATTTTGTCCATTTTGTTCCAAAGGACACGTACCCGCCAAACTGTCCGGAGCTGCGCCCGGTGGAGCAGTACTGGGCAATAATGAAGCGGGAACTTCGGAATCTGAAATCTGAACTGAAATATTACATTGAATTCTGATTCTCGAATTGGGATCTGGAATCTGAATCTGGAATCCGTATCTGGAATCTGAATCTGAAATCTGGATCTTGATTATGAATCTGGAATCTGAATTCTGAATCTTAATCTGGGATCTGAATCTGAAATCTAAATCGGGAATCTGAACCCGGAATCTGAATCTGAATCTGTAGCCTGAATTTGGAATCTGAATCTGAATCTCAATCTGGGATCTGGATCTGGAATCGAGATTCTGAAGTTGGAAGATGAATCTGGAAACTGAATCTGAATCTGAATGTGGAATCATTTTAAATTTTAATTTGGGATTTGAATCTGGAATCTGAATCTGAAATTCGAATCTGGAATCTGAATCTGGAATCTGAATCTGGGATCTGAAACTGGAATCTGAATCTGGAATCCGAAATCTCAATCATGAATCTGAAGTTTGATCTAAAATTTTAAACTGATTTCTGAATCTTGAGAATGAATCTGAAATCAGAAATAAGAATCTGAATCTGAAATCGAAATCTGGAATCTGAATTTGGAATCTGGAAATGAATCCGGGATCTGAATACAAGATCAAAACCTGGAATTTAAATCTGGATTCTGGAATCTGGAATCAGAATCCTAAATATGAAATCTTGAATCTGATATCTGAAACTCAAATCTAAAACTGAAATTGGAGTTTGGATCTGAATATGGAATCTCTGAATCTGAATCTGGAACTAGGATCCTGGCATCTGAAGTCTGAAGGCTGAAATCTGAATCTGAATTCTGAAATCTGAAATCTAGATCATGAATCTGAAATCTGAACTGAAATATTACATTGAATTCTGATTCTTGAATTGGGATCTGGAATCTGAATCTGTAAACTGAATGTGGAATTTGGATGAATTTGGAAACTGAATCTGAATCTGAAAGTGGAATCTGGAATCGCATCTGAATCTGTAATTGCAATTTGGAATTTGAATCTGAAATTCGAACTTGGAATCTGAATCTGGAATCTGAAATCTGAAATCTGTAATTTATAGCTAGACTCTGAATCTCGAATCAGAATACGCAATCCTAATCTGGAATCTGAATCTGGAATTTGAATTCGGAATCTGAATCTGGAACCCTTATCTAGAATGTGAATATGGAATATGAATATGGAATATGAATCTGGAATCTGAATTTGGAATCTAAATCTGGAATCTGAATCTGGAATCTGGAATCTGAATCTGGAATTTGGAACCTGGAATCTGAATCTAATTCTGAATCTGAATCTGGAATCTGAATCTGAATCTGCATCTGTAACCTGAATTTGGAATCTGAATTTGAATTTGGAATCGGTATTCTGAATTTGGAAGATAAATCTGGAAACTGAATCTGAATCTGAAATTTGAAATCTGAATTTGGAATCTGAATCTGGAACCCTAATCTAGAATCCGAAACTGGAATCTGATTGTGGAATTTAAATCTGGAATCTGAATCTGGAATCTGAATTCGGAATCTAAATCTGGAATCTGAACCAGGAATCTGAATCTGGAAACTGAAATCTGGAATCTGAATCTGAATCTGTAGTCTGAATTAGGAATCTGTATTTGAATCTGGTATCTGGAGTGGCAGCTGAATCTTAATCTGACTCTGAATCTGAAGCTGAAGCTGAATCTCTGGAATCTGATTCTGAATCTGAATCTGAATCTGAATCTGAATTTGGAATCCGAATCTTGAATCTGGAATCTGAAGCTAGGAACTGCAATCTGAAATATAAAATTTTTAATCTGAAATCCTAAAACCGAAACTGGAAGAGATTCGAGATTCAAGATTCGCCTAATATAGACTGAAAGTGGAGTCTGGAATCGCATCTGAATCTAAAATTTCAATTTGGAATTTGAATCTGGAATCTGAATCTGAAATTCGAACCTGGAATCTGAATCTGGAATCTGAAATATGAAATCTGTAATTTATAGCTAGACTCTGAATCTAGAATCAGAATACGCAATCCTAATCTGGAATCTGAATCTGGAATTTGAATTTGGAATCTGAATCTGGAACCCTTATCTAGAATATGAATATGGAATATGAATATGGAATCTGAATCTGGAATCTGAATCTGGAATTTGGAATCTGGAATCTGGAATCTGAATCTAATTCTGAATCTGAATCTGGAATCTGAATCTAAATCTGAAATCTGAATCTGAATCTGAATCTGTAACCTGAATTTGGAATCTGAATTTGAATTTGGAATCGGTATTCTGAATTTGGAAGATAAATCTGGGAACTGAATCTGAATCTGAAATTTGAAATCTGAATTTGGAATCTGAATCTGGAATCTGAATCTGGAACCCTAATCTAGAATCCGAAACTGGAATCTGATTGTGGAATTTAAATCTGGAATCTGAATCTGGAATCTGAATTCAGAATCTAAATCTGGAATCTGAACCAGGAATCTGAATCTGGAAACTGAAATCTGGAATCGGAATCTGAATCTGTAGTCTGAATTAGGAATCTGTATTTGAATCTGGGATCTGAATCTGGTATCTGGAGTGGCAGCTGAATCTTAATCTGAAGCTGAAGCTGAATCTCTGGAATCTGAATCTGAATTTGGAATTCGAATCTTGAATCTGGAATCTGAAGCTAGGAACTGCAATCTGAAATATAAAATTTTTAATCTGAAATCCTAAATCCGAAACTGGAAAGGATTCGAGATTCAAGATTCGCTTAATATACACTCATCAACAGCAAAAGTGAAGATTTCTACCCAAATAACGTTAATATTAGTTTGCAGTCATATTATCGAAATCAGCAGTTCTGATGCCACAACATTGTATATCAGCATTTGAATTGCTTTTAAGCCGTACATTAACATTGTTAATGTTTCTCAAAATTAATCAAAATTGGCATTATTGGAAACGTCAAACGCGCACACAGTGCTACCTTATAATTCTTACAAGCTTTGGGGCAGGAGCATTAATGATAGCTCTACATTCGCATTCAGTGTTACCGTGTAATGTTTACAAACATTCGAACGAAAGCATTCTCTAATCACTAATGCGAATATAGGGCCTTTACAGGGTATTGATTATCTGCCTGCAAACGGCGATCAAAATGCGACTATTTTCAATTCATTTATCTCTATCAACTTTCAAGAAACATGTTACGTTTTTGATTGAATAGCTGGCAATGATATAGATGACACACATTAAACATATCAAAACATTTTCAGTTTGCACTTGTCACTATCGTAGAGTTCATAAAAGAAGTCGTCAATATTTGAATTCTATTAGATTATTTAAATTAATAGATTTAATTATGAGAAAGTGTATGAACTATGCGTCGAACGACGTGTAAAGGAAAGTAAAGTACTAGTAAAACTTGAATATTCGTTTAACGTATTCTTTAAAATTTTGATTTATATTTCAAACAACTATCCAACGATACATGCCAAACATGTGATGTTTGTCAAATAAAAAATAATAAAATAATAAAATACACAACAAAAAGTATAAGCAATAATCCACAAATGAATACAATACTAAACATTTTGTAAAAATAATAACATATTCAGATTTGTGATTTATGAAACGGGTAAAATAGAAATTTTATAACCATCCTAACTTTGTTGTAATTTGTTCAAAGTATGAAATTAGGTGCTTAGTCAATTGTGATAAAATTTTTGGTAAGTGGACATAGCAATTTGCCTAATGTCTCAGATATTGCCATTATAGGCATAACCACATTATTATCAGGAAGCGCCAGAAAATTTATCCAATACTAATGCCTCGTCAAGATTTTTTTCTCAAAAAAAAACTTTAGAAAATTCAATCATTCAATCAATTACTCTACTCTCGCACCGTGAGGACTCGAGCTCGTTAGTCTTTCGGTGGTAAGGCACATGAAAGCAGCTCGGATAAGCGCACCAGCAGCAGGAAGCGTGAAGAAGCCACATCGCTATCGACCGGGAACTTTGCGTGAAATTCGTCGCTATCAGAAGTCGACCGAATTGCTGATCCGCAGCTACCTTTGCAGCATTTGGATCGTGGAATTGCTCAGGACTTCAGAACCGAACTGCGCTTCCAAAGTTCCGCAGTTATGACGCTGCAGGAGGCTTATTAGAAGATACCAATTTGTGTGCTATCCATGTAAAACGCGTCACATCATGCCCAAGGACATCCAGCTGGCCCATCGTATCCGAGGAGAACGTGCTATATTAGCTTAGCATATAATCAACGGCCCTTTTCAGGGCTCCAAATTTGATGGATTAGAGTTCAGAAAAGTTTTTTACAGGCCGAACTGAAAGGAACATTTAGCGAAAATCGTGGTGTCGATGATAATTCGATACCGATAGGTGCCATGGATATGGATATCATAATGAAGAATATGAAATATATGACATGATGTAGTGAATATATCCCCATATCGAAGAAATCATTTTGATGAAACTGTTTACCGTTTGTCGTTTTAATTGTTGGGAAAGGGCATTATTTTTGCTGAGTAAATTCCAAGAAAAAATCCATTCCTTCTTTAAGCGTGATTCATTCTGCTTCGGATCAACGGAACAGTATGATAATAATTTCATACAAAAGATAAAATGTCCAAGAGTTATATGATTGCTATTTATTGAGTCGAAAAATTGTTTCAATAGCTTAATGATAGCTTCGAAAACAGGTTATTGAAATCATTCGTATCCGTATGTAGCGCGCCCACTTGGAAACCCATTAATCTTATTGGAATGTGAGATGGGGAAGCTCATACTAACGTCTATGCATTATGCTGTACACTTCAATTAGAGCCCCCGCACACTACAGACTTTTCTTCAGCCGACAGTTTGGTCGGATCGGCTACTGGTGCAAACACCGACCCAACGGAATCGGTGTAATGTGCGCACATGCATACCTCTCCGTACTGATTAAGAAGCCGACCGAACTATCAGTCGACAAGTCAGTCTGCAGTCTGCGGGGGCTCTTAATTTCGTTTTTGCAGGCCGAACCGAAAAATTTTCAGTCGAGTTAACTCTTTTTTACAGTAATGCTTTTGAATCCGGACATTTTGCATTACATTCAATATCATACCACAGCCATAACATTTTTTTCATGTTGAATTTATGTGAATAATAGCTACTAATATAGTTACTGATAGTTTCTTGATAGTTACTAATCAATCGCATTAATTCAACATGCAGAAAATGTTGTGGCTGCGGTATGGTATTAAATGTAACGCAAAGTGTCCGGATTCAAATACATTACTGTATACTTACTTCGATGTTATTCGTTTCTCTCTCAGGGTAAGCAACGAATATAATAAGGGTGGGGTTTAGATTCTATACTTTAATGGTTTATAAAATGACGCTTCCTTTGCTTTCGTTTTCATCATTCTTTGTGTGGACACCGACTGGACAACATCGTTGCTGGACGAGCTGGACGGCGAGGGATCGAGTGCCTTTCTCAAGGCAAGACGGTGGAGGTGGTAGCGCTGGAGTAGAGTAGAGTAGAGTTTTCAAAGGGCCTTTCTCAAGGCTAGAGACGAATGAACTGCAAAAGTTTAAAGTCTCTATAATACAATACCTGCCTGCCTGCTTTCGTTCATTTCTTACTCTACTCTCGCACCTTGAGGACTCGTTTGTTTGGGACAAAGCAGACAGCTCGTTAGTCTTTCGGTGGTAAGGCACCACGAAAGCAGCTCGGATAAGCGCACCAGCCGCAGGAAGTGTGGAGAAGCCACATCGCTATCGACCGGGAACTTTGCGTAAAATTCGTCGCTATCAGAAGTCGCTGATCCGCAAGCTACCTTTGCAGCATTTGGATCGTGGAATTGCTCAGGATTTCAAAACCGACTTGCGCTTCCAAAGTTCCGCGGTTATGACGCTGCAGGAGTCCTATTCGAAGATACCAATTTGTGTGCTATCCATGCAAAACGCGTCACATCATGCCCAAGGACATCCAGCTGGCCCATCGTATCCGAGGAGAGCGTGCTATATTAGCTTAGCATATAATCAACGGCCCTTTTCAGGGCTCCAAATTTGATGGATTAGAGTTCAGAAAAGTTTTTTGCAGGCCAAACTGAAACGAGAATTTTCGTTTGGATGCCATACAGCATCGAGAAAATTCCGGAAAGATCTAATCGTTGCTGAAAAACAATCTGCCAGTTCCCTGGGAATTGAAAAATACATTCATGCGAAAGAGTTTATTTTAATGTTTTCTAACCATATAACACAGCGACCAAATATATTTGATTTCGTAATTTTTCAATCAAGTGTAATTAGCTGGAAAGCTTCGGAAGATTATTCTTTCCCATCAGTAGGATATTTTCGTATCTAATATTGTATGCGCGCGCAACGGAAAATGTTTCGTATCGCGAAAATTATATAATTTTCAATCGATTATTGCTCAGTCGCCGAAATTTTCATACTCAGAGTTTGTTCTCCTCTAGTTTGCCTTCCAAATTGCCATCGTAAACCACACCTTCTCTCGATTCAATCACGCACGAAAAGCATACTTAAATGATATTCTGGTGGTGAAACCCATTCATTTTTCGTGAGGCGTCGTGCACAAATTACGTAACGCGATAAGGGGGGAGGGGGTAGATGTTGCGTTACTTTCTGTTTATTAGAGATAGGAAATTGCGTTACGTAAGGGGGGGGGGAGGTGGTTCAAGATCAAGATTTTTAGCGTTACGTAATTTGTGCACGACGCCTGAGGACATCGACAAGACAACATCGTTACTGAACGAGCTGAACGGCGAGGGATCGAGGGATTCATTACCTGGCCTGACCTGACCTGAAATGCAATCAGTTTGTTTTAACTGTGAGGGAGCGCAGAAAAGCCGATCGATCAGAAGGAGAAGAGAAGGTGACCAAGAGAGCATCGAAATACGGTTCCTCGGGAAGACATTGAAGCAGCCGCCACACACACACACACACATACACGCGCGCAACTCTTTTCGTTTGCTGGTTATCGAGAAGAAACCTGGAAAGAAATGATCGTTACTGAAAAATAATCTGCCAGTTCCCCTTGGAATTGAAAATTACATTCAAGCGAGTTTATTTTCATTTTTTCTATCCATATAATACTGCGACCACATACATTTGGTTTTGTGGTTTGTCAATCAAGTGCAGTTAACAGGAAAGCTTCTGAAGATTATTCTTCAGGACAAGGTTTTTTGTATCCAATATTGGATGCATATAACCTTGAGCCTCCAACGTAATGCTCTCGTTTTTGAAGCCACCCAAATATTTATTTATTCATTCATTCAGGATGGATTTAGATTCAACTTTAAACAAATGATCCCTAAATCAACGATAGTCCTACGTCACCCTTGCGGTTATACCATAGATATAACCCACTTCCTGTTTTTTTGAAAAAAAACACTGAATTTGATTTTTTAATTTTTTTCACTTGAATTTTGACTTTCTGATTATAACTTTTTGGCTATTATTTCTCATTTCCAAATCATTCTAGATAAAAGCTACATCTGCATCTGTGCGTTCTACAATATTTATTTTAATCAATACACTCAAACAAAAATTCAGAAGCAGAGTGCGAAGCCGAATTTTTTAGGTAATTTTTGAAATGCTGTAAATGTAAATTCATAAAAAACCAATTTTTTGAAATATTATGCGAAAATATTTATATCTTGGTTTGTGTAGATGTAGTGGACAAACATATTGGGAAAATCAATTTCTTTCTGTATATGGAAGTTTTCAAGAATTAAATTTTTTATTTCCTCATTTTGTCAAGTGTACATATACAAGGTTTATTCACATAATTGCTAAACACCTAACTGTAACAGCGATACGAGATTGTCAACAAATGGTTTCCAAAATTAGATGCCCCATAACATAAAATAGAACAAATTTGACCATGTGCAACTTTTTTTTTTCTTTTCAGTAGGGAAAATAATAAATTCCATTTAACCTTTCCCGCTATACCAGAAGCGCGCAGCGCGCACTACATCTGATCGCGAACCGCCCCAGGGTCACCAAAGCTGCTAAACAAAACTCGCCGAAAAAGCTTTCGTTTTCTTCGAAGCAAGGCACAATGCCGGCAACGACTCAGGCGCTGCTTGGAGTTTCGTTTCTCTTGCGGCTTTTTTTTCTGCGACAAAAGCGCACCTCTCGCGGTCTTTTGCGGCAAACGCAAATGTCACGGTTTAGCTGCATTTCCATCGCATCGCAGTGGAGGAGCGCCTTCCCGAACCAGTCCGGTCGCTTGTTTCGGCGAAATTCTAACGAATTTTCCAAATTCCTCGCGTTTCTCGCCACCGCACACCGAGCAAATGGGACAAAGATCTAACATGTGCTAGGGCAGCTGTGTGCGCTAATGCTTCCCCATTCATGACCTCGTGCTCCGCGAAAGCACCCTTCCTCCAAACAGCCCTCGGTCGTTTCACCACCACCCTTGCTACAATCCAGCCAAATATATTTGTGTTTATAAAAATCTGATTTTGTTTCGACTTATCTCCTACTCGCTCTGATCGTGGCGCGCGCTGCGCTGTCTCCGGGAGGGAGATTTTCGCTTTCGCCCTTTTGTAAGCGTACGCGCGGACCCTAAGCGGAACCGCGTGTGCGGTTGCCCAGCGGTCCATTTTTTCGGCTTGTTATGTCCGCTTCATGGGCTCTGAACTTTTTTGTTTTTTTTGTGCTCAAGCGCACACAGACACACGCCCCATCGGGGTCACCGTTATACAAATGTCGTGTGCTATACAAATGAGATGCTTTTTTTCTCTCTTCTGTTGTCGGAACCAACGAAATGGAAGCTCAGCAGGTTCAACCCCGGTGGCTATCACGTTTAACGTTTTCGCGAGTTTTGCGATTTTTTGGGGCCAAAGTCCTTTATACTCTCGGTCTCTCTCTCTCTCCTTCATTGTTGAATGGGAAGACGGGTATTACTGTCCCCCTATCCACCGATTCAACCGCTGGGCTAGCCTTACGCAAGATAATTTTGACAAGCAACGGGGCACGTGTATGTTGTCAGTGTGGCGTGTCGTCCGAATGCCGTATTGCATTGGATGACATCCCGTCGGTAGAGGTTATTAGCCTGTAACTTACTCAGGATTTTTAATGTTGGCAGCTGAGAATTTTCGGTATTTATGTGGATTATAATAGACATTTTCATCCTTATTACTAACGTTGCTAGTGAACCTTTCGCCTCCTCATCGTATGTATTACTTACGTCATTTTTATTAGTAGTACATAGTTTATTACGCCAAATAACAGCCCATAAATGCATTCTGAGTGGCATGCTCCTGAATACGCGTAACCACAGTGCAAGTCGGAAGGAAATTATTTTACAAAAATCCCCGGCCAGAACGGAATTGGAGCCCGAACCCCCGACATGATGTAAGTGACGCTCACCACTCATCCACGGGAGCACAACTACCTCCATTATTGATGAGTTATCTCGAAGAAACTACTAGAAGCCATACGCAAAAACCGTTGAACAAATATTGAAGAAACAAGTTTCGAAAAAAATAAAAAATATATATATTTAAATTTTGTAAAATAACTATTATAAATAAAATAACAATATTTAAAATTAATTCTAAAACTTTAGGCAGCTTTAATCAGATAATAGTTCTTTGCATACTCAGATTTCAGATTTCATTGATTCCCTGATTAATACATTGGGTCTTATCTTCAATACCAATGTTTTTGGCGTTGTTCCAGCAAAGCGAACTATATCTTTTCGAACAGCAGTAGCTCACACTTCAGAGTGATCTTTTTGTATTTTATGCGCCTTGAAAACCAATTGTGATGCCCATAATATTGATGTTTTTAAAATTTATAAAAAGCCTTCATTAAAAATGGTATCAGCTAAATATTGGATTTCCCGAAGAGTAATTGCTTTTTTTTCATTACAAATAAAATACCTTTTTTTGTACATAAAATGAACGCATGAAGAAGGGATGTACATCATTTTAAAGCTTGAACTTTCAAATTTTGGAACGTTTTATGAACAAAATTCTATCTTGGTGTGTGTAGATGTAGTATGTAAACATTTCGGGAAGAAATGAAAAATCAATTTCTTTCTGTTTTTCCAAAGATTTTGAGAACTAACACAATTTTTTGCTTACTAATTCAATTTTCAAATCCATTTAACCTTATCAAACAGCTTTCATTTGATTGCTAGTATGTTCCTGTAGAACTTTTCAATACAGACATATAGCCGTTTGAATGAAAATTTTCCCCTTCGTCTTTGATGATTAATTTTTTGAAAAATAGGATTGCATTGCAAATCGGAAAGCCGTTTTAAAAACTCCAAAATTTTTTGGAAAAAAATTTCGCTGCCAAAAAAGTTATTGTAAAAGTTAAACCTCATGTTTCTTAAAAAAGTTTTTTTTTCAATTTTCAAAAAAAAAAAAAAAAAAAAAAAATATATATATATATATATATATATATATATATATATATATATATATATATATATATATATATATATATATATATATATATATATATATATATATATATATATATACATATATATATATATATATATATATATATATATGTATATATATATACGATATATATATATATATATATATTTGTGAAATTTTATAAAAGTACGTTTTTGAGAAAAATGAATTTTAATTTTTAAAATAACTTTTTTCTCAGCGAAATTTTTTTGTTAAAATTTTAACTATTTCCTACATTTCGTCATTTGATAAGAATTTTGTAGGTATCATCGTTTTTAAATTATATTTTTTTGTTAAAAAAATCAAGATACAAAATGTCTTTTTTTCCAAAAAGTAGTCTAATTCTTTTTCGAATATTTCAAGTATGCTAAGTTGCGTGAATGATCCATGTCTTAACACCCACAACGTTGCACTGCTGTCTGAGATGGTGCTGCCGACTCCTAAGAAGAGTTGGCATGAAATTCGTCAAATGCTCTAAGTTGCGCATGACATGATCTCTAATAGCAACAAGTTTCGACATGTAACTAAAAGCACAACGCAGCCACACGCAACCGAAAAGGCAAACTGTCCCATCGCCACGCAGGAAAACAAAAGGATACCGAACGGTGAACGGCGTGGTTTTGAGTTATTTTCTAGGTGAAACTATATTTATGCGGTCCCTATCTACCACACAAAAAAGTCTTTTTTTTCAAATAGTGAACACGATTTTTTAATGCTACTGGTGAAATTTTGTACCATTTTTTTTGCGCAGTCCCTAGCCCCCGCACAAAAAAAAAGGTTTTCCTGTATATGCAGAAATAACCGTTGGTATTCATGATTATAACTTAACTCATGGCTCTGCGAAAACAACCGTCTTCTTTTCTCAAGAACTAAAATATGCTTCGACAGAAGATCAACTTCCTCGCAGTTTGCGACTTTATTATATCTAGATGGCGAATATTGAGGTTTCTGTAAGTTTCCGTATGATTGTTGAACCATGATGCAATAGCAGTTCATGCGATGAATCGTCCATAGAAAAAAATAATATAATGTATGAAACGAATGATACTTTTCTCAAAAAGTATTTTTTGTGTCAGATTCGGAATATTGAGCAATTTCACGCCAACCTTTTTGCGACCCTCTTTTTGAAACCTTGTATATATGGTGGTAGCTACCCAAAATCACAATTTTCATTATCATATGTCCAATTTTAATTACGACTGATTTTTTGTAAGGGTGCATGCAGAATCGGTTTTTTTTAAAATCGTAACTTGAAATCTAGATGTCTGAGCGGAATATGATGTATGGCAAAGTTATTGAGGAACCATTGAAATATTTAACAAAAATAACATTTCAAATGCACCGTCAAAAATCTTACGTTACGAAAAATTTAATGTTTAATGTTAAAAACATTTTTTTAAATAAGGTTGATAAGACATAGGCCATTATAAAAAAAATCCGCCGTAAATGCTAGTCTATTTATGTTTCTGAGACGTTCACCTTAGTGACAGATGAATACAACATAAAACAATATAACAATATAAAAAAAATGAAAAAAAGAAAATAAATTTAATTTGGAAAAAAAATAAAATTGCACGTGTTTAACTGTTACAATATTATAAACACCATTCACATTATCAGCGGTCTGGCTTGCATTTTCGCCTTCATCAAAGACAAAGTACCGAATTTTCTGTTTGTTGACTTTCATTGTTAACACCCTATAACTCACAACTGAATGGAAAAAACAAAAAACAACAAAAGATTTTTTTAAGTGTGAAATGTCACCTTTACAACGAGCATCAATTTAAAATGGTATGATCGAAATATTGATCACTACAACCAGCTACCGAGAAACTAATGGATTTCCTTTTCCCCAACCTAATATATACCAGGAATTTGCGTTTTTGAAGAAAATGCTTTATTCAATAAACTAACGAACAATCTAGTCATCAATACACTTTTTATAGCTATATTCAGAAATTGTCTCCAGTCCACGCAGCGAATTAGTTATTCGATAGACAATTAAATTAACAAATTGTTAGATTTCAACAGATATTACAATGCTCTTTGAAAATATATTAAACACTATAAATTTTTGCATATACTCAGGATGCACAATCAATAGGGATCATTGTTACAATCATTCGTGCAGAAACCAAAATGCTAACCTGAAAGTGACGCAGGTGCGGTTGACATACACTTTCGGATCTCCCTTGTTATTTGTATCCCCGCCGCGCGGTAACGACATTTCATTCGCATTGAACATCGGTTTCACCCCGAATCACGTTTCGTACAATAATGCATTATTCGTCCCCCATTCTGTTCCGCATCCTGAAGGAGCTCCCAGCTCGCTCTTCAGCGAACAATTGATCAATTACCGCCACGCGGAGCTTCGACACCGACCGGCCGAAGCGAGGCGTGAATGAATGGAAATCGACCTGAATGCCGCGCGATTGGCCTGCCCAACATTATCTCGGTAGCCCTGACGACGACGAAGGCGACAAGACTCTCTCTCGCACTCGTTTGTTCGAGATTTATGTTCAGATAGAGATCGTGATAATTGTCACCCGTTGTCGTCGTCGTCTTCTGTGGCTGCGGCTGCTGCTGCCGTCAGGTCGTCGGGATGTTCTGAGCGTGTCTTCGCTGCTGCTATCGGCCGGTCGCTTTGAATAGGATCTTCAGACCAGTCAGAACCGGGTGTCAGGTGCGGATCCAGATTGAGCGGCTCTGATTTGGACCGTGTCCGATCTGGTCAGTTACAAAAGATGTACAAATCATGCGAATATTGCCGCGCAATGGAAAAGAGACCAAACGGGTCAAACTTTGCAGAGTAAAATAATGTTATTTTCTAGGCAATTTTCGAACCATCTCTGAACCACTTACAGGCTTATGTTTCGCTTGTTTGTTGGTCAGAATTTGCAGCACGACAGCGGCAGGCGGCCAAATAATATTATTGTTACTGCCTCCTGGTTTCAATATGTTTTGACTTCTGTTTTGAGCTACTGTTTCCAGAGCGAACGATACTATTTGTTTTTTTTCCAATGCATACCGCTACTGCTCGGTGTGGCCGGTAGGGCTCCTGCCTGGAGGGTTCCCTTCACCTTTCCCGGCCAACAGTTGTGTACCGCTTAAACATCTAATAAATAAAGCGAATCGAAGAATTGTTTCTTCAGGATTTTTTCGTCCACTTCTTCGTGAGTTCGGTTTGTTCCCAATTCTTATTCACAGCGGCTCAATTTGTGGAAGCCTTTGTGTAAATGTGCCTATCCATTGTCTTCCCACCCCCCTGATGACAGTCCCTTCCACATTAGCGTGAACCTTATTATTATGCGGTGTTAAATATAAAAGTGATCTCGCTGAATACAAATTTTTCGTGTTGTTTGTGCAACTGCAGCTTTTGGTCGGATGTTCGCGCGGAAACGATGCTGCGCTCGTTTTCCGACCGACATTTCTCGCGAGCGATAGTTTATTCTCTGACCAGTTCTCAATTACCTGGACAATTTTACCTTATGCCGATGCTGCGGCTGCTGTGAATGTTTTATTTATATCGAATCGATGTTTTTTTTTGCTTTCGAGTTCTTCTTTTCTCCTATTCTGATCGTGCCGGGATGTTTTGAATTTCAAAACGGATATATTGTGAGTGTGTGAGCTTCCTCGCGACGCAGAATTATCGATTGCACGGGGATGCACTCTGTGATCCCCTCGAGGGCATACTGTTGACAGTGGGCGCATATGGAACTCGGAGTGCAGATCGCTATCGGCTTTGCCCATCAATTTAACGACGATGTCCGTACGGTCCGGATAAGATAAGTTTGCAGGATCTGAGGAGCTGTGCCGAAAAAGTGAGCGGCTGACTGTTTTCGGTCCGGCTGAAGGCTCGCGGCAAGAAGCGATAACGATCGGTTGAGCTCTGATTGAACCAACGGAGGTTGACATTTTTATCGAGAGTGTTTGGGCTGTTCGCGAACTCTTTGGTCGGGGCGAGAGTTGGGAATAATTTGCACAGTCTTCTTACATTTCTTGTCACTTGTTGTGAAGTGTGGTCAAAGCGAAACGTAATTTATTAGGAGGGCTCCTTTTATTGCCAGCAATAATTTCCCTGTCAGCATATTTGTTATTTAACAAATTAAGCAGGTAGCGATAAAATTACTGAAAAGGTTGCAAATTACTCAGAGATCGTCAAGATATGACGGATTCAAGGATGTCGAATCGCGTCTGGACATCAAAATGCAATTTATTGTTCCAATATTAACATCTGTAGGGGAAGCGGGGGCATAGTCACCCCAAGGAATATGCCCATTTCCTGCGCCCACATATCGCTTGAATCACCGTTTTTGGAAGAATACTTATTGTTATCCTAGATGGCACACATATTATTATGTGAAACACAGAACGTTTCACATAATGAGGTTTGGTTTAGTTGGTGTGGCATATTTTTCCAGGGTCAAAACCACAGAAGGGATCCCTTTAAGAACAGAATGTGATGAGGTATATCAGCATTAGCAAACATAACATTGTAAGTCGTTATCCACCACTGACCACTTTGCCCCCAAACATCAATGTAATTCCTATGCGAATTAATCACTGCAATCAAACAAAATATCTCTTCACCTTTCCTAGAATATGTGAACAGTCGTTAAAACTGATGATTTGTCGAAGATATCAGGTCGAATAAACTAAATTTCACGAGAAAATGCTTCAACACGATGTGCACAAAAATACGGCCGAATGGCTACCGAGAAAATGATTTCTGTTTTTATTTATATTTCGTGACTATCAATGCGGTATCTGTAGTCAATAGTTATACTACCAAACAAGCAGGTGACCAATTTGCCTCGACTATCCCTATTGATTTTTGTATTATCGATTGAAAATTATTGCACACATTGAAAAAATGTATCGATAATTTTTATGATATTTTAATACTCACGACAAAATCATTTAAATATTTTTTTCAAATCAGCAATTCAAACGTATTTTTGTGCCCCATTTTCGGAAATAAAAGATCTATTTATTTATGTTGACGATTCATATAAAAAAAAACCCAGTTAGGGTTTTGGGCATCTGTAGGCAATATGAAGTAAAAATGATATTAATCCCGGGTGTAACTTCCATAGAATCACATTGTGAATCTAGCAACAGGCTCAACACGATTCCGGCCAATCGACCCTTCAGAGGCCACCGTTTAGCTGTAGTATTTTTTTCCAAAAACGTTTATTAATCAGACTCAATTACTTGTTATCCAACGTTTACAGAGTCAACCGTTGTATTTGGTTTACTGGAAAGCGTCGTTGACAATGTTAACCCATTGCTTTCGGAATTAATTTCCCTTGAAAGAGATCATCTTCTCTTTCCACGCTAATAATATTTTGTTTATGCCGAGTACCGTTTTCTATCTTTCTTAGTATCTCTGTATTGACTCGTGAACAGGTTCACTAAACCTTAAAATTCGATTAAAGAAATGCTCTTCTCTCCCAATCCCATTTCTCCCTGCAGCCGGACTGTACGGAGCATTTAGTGAAAAAGGCCATTGACTGACTTTGCATCTGATAGCGGAGAAAACGAAATGTTTGATGTGAGGTAGAGGATATTTTACCATATTAATGAAACCACATTTGGCGAAAGCAGCAGTTATGTGTTATTTGTTTACTAATGCCGCAATCGATCGTCGTTTCCAATTGTCGGGAACCGTTACGAATTAGGGAATCATAGTGTATAGCAGATCAAACAATGAAATATTAATGAATTTTCTATTCGCTTGGTATGTAAATCATCAAAATTCGTTCGTAATGAAAAAAATATAGGAGGTTGTGTTCAAGACACGACCGCATTGTTGACGTAGAACTACGATGTAGTTTAATTCGAGTCGCTTGTTTATAACTGCGGATATTATTTTATAATGCTACGAAAATTTTGAAATAAACATTCTACCAGTTTGGTCGCTCTGAAATGTGTTTTTTATGTAGAATCATTTGACGATAATTATTTGATGATTCATTCATTTTTAGTGGAGAAAGTTTTGTTACTGGCAAGCGAAACCAAATCACATTTCAACATTTCAGAACGACATTTACTTTCTTGGTGACTAAATAAACGAAATAAACTCTATCTGTTAATATCAACAACCTCGAAAAGAGTAGCACTGCTTCATTATGATCAAGATTGGCGCAAATGCAATCCTTGCTAAAAGCAGTTTTGCGACTGTCACACGAGTCCAAATAAATTAATAACCTCATATAACTTGTTGAATAACTTGGCATTGCCAAAATATTTTTTTTGGTGCACAACCTTAACACCTGCTTCACCATAGCGTCAGTTCAATGCATTGATGATAGAAACCAAAACTAAAACAAAAAACAAACAAAGAAAACAAAAACTACTTGGAAAAACGCTGAATGTTTGCCTCAGCAGATATTTATTACCAATACCCTAGCGTAAATATTTCCCTCCCGCTATATCCCCTCCTTGTTTATATTTATAATTACGACTGCATAATTTGCAACACCAAACAATCATCAATCATAGCATAAAAAAATTAGGCGAATGTTGCATCATTACAGGGCCAATGCACACAGGGGTTTCAGCGTAGCGAAGATGCACTATTTTTACGTACGGGTTATGAAGCACACACGTACGCATACAAATATCCATATACGATAGCCAGTCTAGATTAGCTTAGCTGTCATCCTTCGTGGAGACAGTTTTCCTACCGTCATGCGAAACCAAATCACCGACAAAATTCCAGATCATTTATTTTCTTGGTGAGCTGACGATAGCCTAGCTTGATGAGTACCCACACAATTATGTAGCTCAGAACTTTAATGCAATGGCGTCAGTTTGATGCAATGATTTCAATGCCAGAGATATCAGCGAGTGAGTGATTTGGTCGCGTCCACAGCTCAATCCGAAACGAAACATGAAACATTCATTGCTTTGAATACAGAACGATACTGAAAGTTTGCCTTCCTTCCTTGCTTGATACTTTACTTTATCCATAATATTACTCCTCTACTCCCATTGCCTCGAGAAAGGCATTCGATCCCTCGCCGTCCAGCTCGACCAGCAACGATGTTGTTCAGTCGATTTCCTCACGAAGAATGAAAGTTTGCCTCAGCGAGATCCACTGTTTATACTCTAGGCAAATATTCCTCTTCGTTATTCTTCTTTTCCTTTGTTCACGGAGACTTTACATCTTACGATTTCCCTCCTTTGCTCGTCGATAAGTTGTTCGTTATTGACAGCTCTGTTCGGGGAAGCACCCAAACGGACAGAAAAATGTATGAGGAAATGGGAATGCTTCCAATTTTCATTAATTTAAACCATATATAGACTATGGGATTATAATGTACAGCATATCAAACAAATCTTAGGGAATTTCCGATTCATTTGGTTTGTAAATCGTAATTCGCGGCAAAAATAGTTATTAACGTTAAATTTATTTCATAAAAACGTGACCTGTTTTCTGATTTGGCACACTTAATGAAAGACGTAGTTCTACGTTAAAATAACATGCGCCTGGTCATTTGGAAAACAGATTTGTGAAACTGAGCCCTATTTGATTTAACCGATTTTTCCATTTATCTCATTTTTCTGACAACTTGGTTATACCCTCTCGATAAAACGATGTCAGTTTCAATGCAATCCATCATTCATTTCTACACCCAAAGTTAATTTTTAGCACATGTTATGGCATCCCAATTTATTACATTAAATGAGCTAAAAATAACAGAGAATGTTCACTCCCCAATACATGTATATCATTTGTATAAAATATATGCTAGAGCCAATATGAGCGTGCGAAACAGAACACACTTTTAAATGAAAGCATATGAAGCTTTTCGTATGGTTTGCCAAATACACGGCCCAGACAGAGAAAGATATATTCTCGTCCATGTTCTTCTTTATCCTCTTGGAAAACACTTTACAACTTCATTTTATGAAGAAGTGTAATATTATCACGCTTCCGTATATCAGCGCTGGCAGCTATATGTCGTGGTCGTGTAAACTAGCTTTGCATTCCAGCCGGCCTAGGTTTGTTCCCTAGGCATCTTTTCGGCCAAAGATGAAATGTTTTCTGCCAACGCTAATTTGGGTGTATCTACCTGAATCTTCCTGAACACTGAAGTGAAGTTTCAATCGTTATTTTCAGAAATTATCAGCGTCAGTTTACATTGAAATGAAAATTTTGTTGTGGTTTGACATTGACATTGTTGCATTGGAACCATTTATATCCCTACTAACATTTGCGGTCGGAAACTAAGTTAGGGTCAAAATGTATAAAATTATCCATAGCAAAAACTAGAAGTGGGTAATATCTTTGATATAACCGCAAGGTGGACGTAGGACTAACGTTGACTTAGCAATCAATAAGTCTTCTTGGATGGCTCTAACGTTCCAGTGGAACTTTTGCCTTCTCACCGTAGCATAACTTGCGTCATTTTTTATTAGTTATACTTGGTTGAGATTTCTATGCCGAATAACACGCCTTAAATGTACTCTGGAGTGGCAAGCTCTAGAATACGCGTGACCACAGTGCAAGCCGGATAAATTTTCTTTGACGAAAAATCCCCCGGCCAGAACGGGAATCGAACCCGAACCCGAATGATAATGTGGGACGCTAACCACTCGGCCACGGGAGCACAGCAATCAATGAGTAACAAGCATATAAACCTTAAACGTTTAATCTTTCGAATAAAGTGATTATCATACCACTTCTAATCGAATTATTAATTTTAAAAGGGGGAATCGATTCCTCCTCGGAAATACCCAGCACAAATAGTATCCACTCCCCAAGCCAATTGGAATCATCGTTGATTCGGAGCAGGATTATTAACGCTTGAGAAGGAATGGATTCCTCCTCGGAATTACACAGCGAAAATAAGACCTGCTTTTATAAATGTGATTTCTTCGATATGTAATATAATATCCACTTCGATCATATCCACTACACCGTATCATACCATATCAAATCCATAGTCAATTCGAGTACAATAGTATTCGCTGCTTGTATCTAATTTGCTATGCCAATTTCCCCTGGCTCCATGGTTTTGAAGTCTGTGTTAGGGAAACATTCCGATTTCCAGAAACACAAGCGAGTACAAAAGTACCCGCAGCTTCAATCTGTCTTGCAATGTTGATTTCTCTCAGGCTCCATGGTTTCGAAGTCTGTGTTAGGGAAACATTCCAATTTTCAGATACGCAAGCGAGTACAAAAGTATCCACTGCCTACATCTATTTTGCAATTCCGATTTCCCCTGGCTCCATGATTTTGAAGTCTGTGTTAGGGAAACATCCATCCATTCCAGCGATCGTACCTCAATCGTTGCGCAATTATAACTCAGTGGATTTCCGAGCGGCACTCGCTTATATACCGATTGGTGTGATTTCAATAGCCTGTTTTGAAAGGAATTTTAGTACTATTGAAACAAATGTTTGGATCAAAAAGTTACAAGCATATAACGCGTAGACATTTTATCTTTCGAATGAAGTGTTTATCATACTATTTCGTTCAGTTGTTTAGGAGCTATTAAGGCTCAAAATATCGTTCTCCGGCGTAACGCTTTCGTTTTCGAAAGTTTGAACTTACACCCCAGTATAGAAATGAAAGACGTAGTCCTACGTCAAAATCGTCCATCCACTCACCTACATTTGTCTGTGGCACACAAACAATCGACAATAGAAAACGATTCCGCGAACTTGAAATAGCTCGAATCGTTAACCTCCCTAAATGCTTGTACTCCGAGAAATAGCAATCTACTTTCTTCCATTGCCAGCGGTATGCGCGGTATGCAACCTGAAAACGCTACAAGAAATTCTAACAAAGTCAATAAATTCCAATTGCAGCAATAGTTGTAGCAGCGATAGAGAGCCTCGAGCAATCGAAATAAAAACCGAACCGAACACCGAACTCCGGTAGTTGTCGTCGCTTCTCGTCGTCAAACCTTCGTCTTGGATCGACCGACAAACTGCGCGCATCAACATGGCAAAAACATTCAATTTAAATCCAATCTCTTAGCATTCGCGCGGTATGTTTGGACTCTTTGGCTCGAGCCCTGGATTCTCTGGATCCTTGTGTCTTCTTCATTCCACCCATTCTGACTTGGAAGTAGCACAATTTGGAGCAGCCCCATGAATGCGCGCTGCTGCTGAAAAAACCTTTGAATTTGTTGAGGGATCCCTAAGATTAAGCCTGATGTACCTTCGAAGTTTGGCAAGGGTAGAGTCAACCAATGGCTTATGGGTCTCAATTAGTACGACGATGAGCGCTTTTTCGAAATTGATAAAAACCATCTGAACAATGTAGTTCACTTCTTCCAAGCTATTCCAGCAAGCTTGACATTCTTTGCCATTTTTTTGTTTTTCGCACCTCTGCAGTGCACTTTTCGGCTCGTTTAAATTCCCGGATCCTCTCCCGGACCGGGGGCATGATTCCATCGGCAGCGGCTGCTGCGATTATGCTAATTTTCTGCAACATTGCGAGCGTATTTTTCGAAAGCAGTGCACTCAAGCGATGCATGTGCTCTTCCGCGCCAGATTCCAACATGGACCGAATGCGCTTAAGGTATTCAACACCTCGGTGTTGCGAGCAGTATAAATGCGAGCGAGCAAAAAAAATGTGAATTCTGCCAGTAGCACCCCATAGCTCTTTTCGTCGTTCTCGGTTCGCGCGCGGCAATTCAAACATACCGCCCGTTTCGGACGACAAAAGGGCTACCCGGAGGAGGGTTGAGGTGAGGTGGTGGAGATGGGGTTTGTGGTTGACACAATGGTCCTTGAGTACGGGGCGGGGGTCGAAACTCTTATTTCCACTCTCGACAAGTCCCGAGATCGGAAGGTGTGAAAATGGGTTCGGAATCTGAGCGGATTTTTGGCTTCTGTCGGTGTCTTGTTTGTCCTGTCCCGAGACCAGACAGAGACGGGCAGGATGAAACATATGTTTGAGCGACTATTCACACTTCAACGTGTGCTTGATTGCTGGTTGGTGATGGCGAATTGAAATTGACCCCATTTGATCATTTTCTGTGTTTGCAATTAATTAATTCGTTTCATTTTTTACTTCTTATCTCTCCACAGGCCTATGAACTGTCTACCCTTACCGGCACGCAGGTCATGCTGCTGGTGGCTTCCGAGACTGGTCACGTGTACACGTTCGCGACGCGCAAGCTCCAGCCGATGATCACGTCAGAGGCGGGCAAAGCGCTCATCCAGACCTGCTTGAACTCGCCCGATCCCCCCTCGGGATCGAGCGGTGATCAGCGGATGTCTGCCACCGGGTTCGAGGAAACCGAACTCAGCTACAACATCGGCGACGAAGATTCGAAAGTAAGACAGCTAGTATACGGCCACGGCCACCACGGGCATGCTCATCTGGCGCATCCGCAGTCGGGTCACTACGGTCTGGACCAAAGTCTCATGCAGCAGCCCTACCCGGTCAGTGGGCAGGGTTCGCCGCTGTCCCACGCCCAAACCTACCCGCCCCACTCGGGTCATTCGCACCATTCGCACATCCCGCATCACTCCCATACCGCCCACATGAGCCATGCGCACGCGCAACGGTAGTGGTTCCGCGGCCGCAGGGTTTCGTTTCCGTTTGTGTCACTTTATTGTTATGGTAATCATTGTTTTGCATGTGTGTCGTGTGGGAAGTGTGAACAATCTCCACCACTCGAATTCTGTGACCCCGGAAGGGTGGGGAATCAAGTGTAGGCGTTCAGGAGAAATTACGTCCGAATAGAGTCGCTTCATCTTAGGATTTTTTTTGTCAAACTTTTTTGTTCGTCGGTCGGATTAAAGTCACGGTCAAGGTAGGGTCGGATTAAGAGTGGTTGTGAAAACTACTGGAGCTTAACACATTTTGACATGGGACTACGTCTAACCGGAGTATATGGGGGTGAAATGAAAACCTAAACACAGAACATGCAGGAAAAAATGAAAGATTCCGAATGCTTATAACTGGAACATTTCTTAATAGATCGGAAAGATGTTTGCATCAATTGATAGGAAATATTTCTACGCGTCTATCACACTTAATAAAATGTTATTTTCCATGGGATAAACAATTGAATAACTGTAAAATGTCAAGCGTTATCTAAACGCTCTAAATGCCAAGTTTTGATTGGCACCATTTACGGTTTTCCCAACACAGACTTCAAAATCGATGTACCTGTGGAAATCCGCTTTGCAAATATATATGCAAGTCGGGGGTATTTTTGTTCCCACCAAAATGTGTTCCCCTAAGATGGATTTCAAAACAAAGATGCCTGGGGAAATCCGCATTGCAAATATATGCAAGCTGCTAGTACTTTTGTACTCGATTGTCATTGTGCAGACCGGAATATGTTTCCCTAAATCGTACTTCTAAATTGAGAATCCTGGGAAAATCGACATTTCAGATACTAGAGGTGAATGAACTTTCGCGGTTCGAGAAAGTTTGTAAACGTAAACATGAGAGATGCAATAATTTCCGAGGGAAATATAAAATACAATGATCGTTTGACAATTATTCCGTTCACATATTTTAGTAGTCCTAGGCATCATATCAAACGTAAAAGGACGGTCAATCTGTTGCAATGCATGAATTGATCTTACATGACAACTGTAGAAAATTTTCACTTACACATGTTGAATTCAATTGAATTCGAAAATTGTTTCATTCAATCGATAATTTAATAAATACAATACAAATGCTTACTAAAACAACGGTAGTCGCATCTCAACCTTACGATTATAACATAGATATAACCCACCCATTTTTATTTAAACACATTATTTATTTGAATAAGAATACAGACTTACGTTTTTTTTCGTCGATTTTTCCATTGGGTTGACTCCTTTATCAACTCTACCTTGAAGTATAGCTTGATTAACATTTATGCTGAGGAATGCAAACTGTTCTTTCGGTAGTTTGTGCAACCCGATGTCTACACAAAGAGCCAAGTACTAAATTGAGAGAATTACAGAATTGGATTTGCGGAAGCTGAACTCTGGAATTGTGGTTCGCATCTAGGTCTTGATTTTAAATATGAGATTTGGATCTGAAATACAGATTTTCTGCTATTTGAAATCCGTATTCTGAAACCAAAGATCTGAATTCCAGAATCCTGACATGAGGTTGAATCTGTATATGGAGCTTCAGTTATAAACTGGAAATGCGGATTCATTTCTTACGACCAGCATTAGAAAACCAGAGATTGGACATCAGGAATCTCGATTTGGAAATTTTCAAACTGAGAAATTCGGGTTCAAGAACCAAATTCCAATATTAGACCCAATAATGTGGCATATGTACAAGAATATGGAATCAGAACATGGAACTTTCGATCACTGTTATATAAGTTCAGATTCGATGTCTGGATTCCGTTCATTTTTTGTATTCCACTGGAATGTGATTGCGTACTGATTTGTAACTTGAGTTCAGAAACCGGTATCGAAAATCTTGAATCTTCATTTGGAGTTACAACATATGAACACATGAGTTTTTACATATGATTACCGGTACACGTAATTCGAAATCCTTGGAATCAAATTCTTGAATCTGGGTCTGGAATCTAATCAACTGGAACAACATTTTTCCGCGCGACTCTAGAGTTTGAATCTGAATCATATGATTGCCGTTAAGAAATTTGAAATCTGGAATCAAACACTTATCTGTGTTTCTGAGCATTGTGAATTATGTGTGTGGAACCGAAGTTTCGTCCTGAATCTGGAATCGAAAATCAGTGTGTTGGATTTGATGTCTGAAATTTGTAGGTTGCGAGAATTACAGAATTGGAATTCTGGAATTTGACTCATGGAAATAGTGGTAATATCGAGAGTTTAATTCTAAATATAGAACTTAGATGAGAAATCTATAACTGATATTTGCAATTTGAATTTTTATTTTTGGGATTCGTATTATGAAACCGGAAATCTCAAATCTTGATCTGGAATCTGAACATGGGGCAGACTTGAGTATGTAATAAATAATTTGCGAATTGAGTAATTCGGGATCTTAATCCAGATTTCAATGTAAGAACCAATAATTTGCCATATGCATATGAATTAGGGATCAGAATTTGGACTGTTATAAACTGAAAGTCTGGTTTCCGTGAATTGAATGGGTTCTATATTCAATTTACGGAAAGTAGACTTCAAAGCCAGTAACTAGATCTAAAATTATCTGAATGTTTCCGGAATCTGATTTAGGGAATCAGTTCTGAATGAAAACTTTGAAATTTTAATCTCAAATTTTTTGTCGGATTTTGGTTATAAAATCTAAAAAATTGATCTGAAACTTGAGTTCAGAATCACGAACTAAAAATCTGGAATCAGTCATCTGGACTTAGAGTCCGGAAATAAAATATGTTGTATTGCCACGAAATTATGTTTTGGTTCCGGTATATGCAATTTGGAATTTGTGATCTGAAATCTAAAACTATAATTCGAAATCCAGAAATTCAATTCTGCGAATCAGAATTCTGACGGATTCTACTGTATTTTAAATATTTGTATAATTTGTAATGTATTTTCTATAACATTGTATTTGAAATGTACTAATTACGGTTCGAAATTTGAGTCAGAAATTGGTAATTCGTTCCAGAAATTTAAGTCTAGATGTGGAATTCGGTACTCGAATCAAAATATCTTTGTCTGGGATTCAAAGCCTGTAACTTTGATACTGAATCGAAGGATTCAATCAATTATCTGAAACCTGAAACCTGATTATAGAATTTGGACTAAAAAATAGAATTTGGTAACTATGAAGATCAATTCGATTTCGTAAATTGCATTCAAAATCAGCAACTAAAACAATAACTTTCCATGTGATTTTGAACGGATTCGATTCTGAAATCTGCATGTAGAATATACATCATAGGTATGTGTCTGGTGTTTGAAATTAGAAATCAAGAATTGGAATTTGGAATTTGATAATTCCAGTAAGGATTTTAATTGACGATTATAAAATGTTCAATCAAGGATATGAAGTTCGCGATATTTGAATTAAAATTTGCAAACTGAAATTAATGCACTAATCGAGAATCAAGGTTTAAGTGAGAATTCTTGTAAATTCGTTCGGTGCATGAGGTATTTTGCGCTAATTCATGTGGTACCCACATAATGATCCTTTTTACATCCAGCGATGTTGAACTGGCTCTAAACGGCTTTTATGCATCGTTTATCTCTAGAGTAATCGCAGCCTTGCTCAGTCGATGTTCTCTCATACTTTATCGACAACTGTCTGACCAAAACGTGCATCTTTACAATGAAAATTGCAGTATGAGTACCAAAAACACAATTCTTATTTTCAACCGCTTGGCATGCGTTTTCGCTTCTGTCGAAGTAAAACGGTAAAATTTAGCTTTTTTTTCTCTTCGATGGTATCCAACATTGTCCCGTAATCAAACAACATTATTTGAATTTTAAATTCGTTTTGTTTGTCCACATTTAAATAAATTTGGTTTAGGTTGAACAAGTTACAGAAGCTTGCACAGACATCAGGTTATAGTTATGGATTTATTCGCCTTTGAAAAAGGATTTTACATTATTTACGGGTCAGTTCATTTTATGGTTGGAATTCGCGTAAAAACAGGGTCAAAATTCATTCCGATCATTCATTTGTTTTCGTAACAGTCTTTCTTTATTCCGCCTACCGTGACTCTCCACCGAATAAGTTTGCTAGTGAAGCAAAATCCACACGAATAAGCTTCGATTATTCATAAACAATAATTATAAAATATTCCATCGAGATCTCACACCACAGTCAACCAACACACGGCACGATGGCTTTAAGTAGTCGTCTTTATGGATCCCTCCTCTTTCACTCCTCCACATCGGCTCGATTCTTCCCGATTATTTTGACAGGCGACACGTCATCCTCGGACACTGTATCCGGCCTTTGTATGTGTGTGCGTGTGTGTATGGCTCTCGAGCTGACGGTTTTAATTTCACTTGCGCAAGGGATATTCGTCAAACCTTTCCTCTCGCAACAACCCTCAAGGCCGCCATCAGCACCTTCACCACAAAGCATCGAACAAAACACTTTTTTCAATTGTTGTTTGTGAGGCTGCTCCCCACCCCTCTCTAGCACTGTACCCCAGCGTCAAAAAGTTGTTAAAGTCACGAATGAAAGTAATTTGTGGATGACATAAATATTTACGTCTTGTTCGGCTGACAATTTTCATATTATATTATATTATTATTGTATGGATTTTTTTTTCTGTTCGCTCCAAACTTTATGATGAATCTTCGAACGACAGCCGAGAGAGCCGGCAATTAATGGTTAAAATCGAGACGCGAATTTCTTCTTCACTCCTCGTCAACTCAATTGCCTCAATGCGACGGATTTCACTTCGCGGAAGATGTGCTAAATAAAAATAATTCGCACTCCTTCGCGTTCCAATTTTGTTCTTTCTTCAGTATATTTTTTTTTCTTCACAAAACTTCTTACCGTGTGGCTTCTGGCTTCGGGGCGACTAATCAGTGAACCGATCGCTAATTGACAGTAATTATATTAAAGCCTCTCTGAAATGGTGGGATGGTTCGGGTCTAGTGGCATTCGGGAATTCAATACCGGGAGAGGTGACAAAAGCTGATCACTTGAGACCAACGGCGGCTGAGTGGTTTAAATGGTGCGTGTGGAAAAGTACCGCGGTTTCCCAAACACGGCGGGGCCCGATGAGCCATGAAAGATGGCATTCCAACGCCAGATGAGCATTGCCCCCTAAAAGTTTTTGGTTTGTGTTTATTTTTTTCCTGTAGTGAATCGTTTTTCGTTTTTATCTATTTAGTTAATGTGTGAATTTGGAATGTATTTATTTTTGTTTTCCGCATAATCGCTTTTTGTCGCGTGTAGTAATCCAAACTATGTTATCGAGACGGTCAATAAAATTCTCCGAAAATTGCGTTAGCCCAAATTTGTTTGCTCCCCCCCACCCACTCTTCCGTGTGCTATAATATGTAATCGAAGATTTCTGCTCATTTGTGTAGTATAGCCAGGTTAGCAAATCATCACACAACAAATATTTGTTTAGTAGTTTAATTGAGTTCCCCCCTCCCGAGAGGGGGAAGAATTATTAGCTTAAGAAACAGAAACAAATCAAAGAATGGTGCATGAAACGCTGCTCAGAGCGCAGATAGTTTGTTGTTTCCTCATTTGTTTGTATGTGTGCGTGAATATGTTTGTGTGCCTTATTAGCTTATAAATTTTGTGTCATAAAAACACGTTACAAACAAACAAACAAAATAGAACAAAAAAAAAACAAATCTTAGTCCGTAAGCTCTATCAGATGTCTAGTACTTGTTGTTCCAGTTATGTTTAATTTATTAACATTCCAGTTTATTCAGTATTTTCATTTTGTAATCCATTGTATCTCTGTAAATAGTTATTTTTTAATTCTAATTTTCGATAGAAACGAAGCAATCCCGAAGGATAATCTCTAGAGTGTAGCGCGGAAAGTGGAATCGTTAGCAGTAGACCATGATTTCTATAACAATTGTTTACGACAAATCTAAGCACAATTTATTGTTAGTCGAACAAATTAACTTATTTTTCCCCATTATAATTAATAAAATAAATGTAACTAGATACACGCACAGAGTAATCAATGAACAATAATAAAATACAACAAACAAAGTCAGTATACTCAATCCGATGTAAGGTATAAGGAAACACGCACACCAATCTGGTCGATCGGTTCGATGGCCAGATGGGTGCTATACAATGTAGTGAATTTAATAACGAAAAAAAAACCGAACTTTAATAATAAATGTTGATGAGATACACATTCGAACCCTGTATGTCCTTTTGCTGCTTATGTTATAATCGCTTCGAATGGCTAATGTGCATTTGTGAGTTGTTGTACTAACAGTTTCGTTTTTATTCCCGTTGTCTTCCATACTATAATGTGCAGCTGGTAAGTAGCAAACAATTATGTTTTTTTTTTCAACTTAAACAATCATATTTCAGGAATATATCACAATTAAAGGTCCTAGAACAGTGATTTCAGATTTTTCTAAAATCAAGTTTAACTATATTTTATGCATTCGGTTTGTGACCAGTTCAATGCGTTTGAATTTATTCGTATCTAATGTTAATTTCTCTTATTCTCGGTTCAACGGCTCGAACCAATTGAACTTTACAAAATCAAAAATGAATTGTAAAATTTCAAACTGTACATTGACATATGGACTAGGTATCGCAAACTTCGGTATCCACTTGCTTCCAATCGGTTAATACTCTAATTCTTGTTATGTCTAATGTTGAATGTGGGTTGGATTATAGAAATCAATTTCTAGAAGACTTTAGAATACCTTATCCTTATCTTAAATATTTTATTTTCTTCTTTATACTTTGACGCACAAGGTGTAATGTAAAGACGAGACTGAAACAAACCGGCTTTATGTGTTTCAGTCTCATCTTCACATTGAACTTTTATATTTGTTTCGATTTTATTTTTTGATTGGAATCGGATGACATTTTCTGTCAAGTTATTTTGAAACAAACTTATAAAATAAAGTACACACAAATTAGAGTAAAAAGGAAAGCATAAACGGGAATCTGTATTCTCATCGGTCGGTTGCCGTGTATGTGGCAAAGTATGCAGAAAGAGTTAATGCGTGCTTATTTGCAATATGTCTCTTGTTTCGTTGTCTCATATTGCTTCGACATATCTTATATATAAAACAAGCTGACCCGGCAAACTTCGTCCCGCCCAAAATTTATTTTTCGTTATCACATTCAAGTTTTCTTACTAAGCGCACGTTCATGGGTCCAATCGCAGAACTGTTCATTGATTGATCTTCTAATCTACCGTTTAAAATTACCTTTTACCATAAAATTTCCAGTATTTCTACCTAAACTCGTCACTATAATATTATTATTAGAGGATTATTTTCAGACACAATTCTCGTTCAAGATTTTCCAACCATTTGCAAATAACATGTTTCTCCGTTACATGGAATGAATGTTTGATACGAAAATATGATAGAATAAATACAGCCCTAAATCGGACAATTCCTTCCTCGAGTTTGCTCTTATCAACACATTCGGCGATCCATTTATATTTAAAAAGATAGAAGAAGCTATAGGAGCGAATTTTATCACATACAAAAAATCAATTTCCACTTTCGAACAAAGATCAATTTCGTTAGCGCTAAAATCAAATGGACTTACAACGCTTGTCACTATGAAATTGTAGAACATATGGGAATTGAATTTCGCATATTTTCCCATTTTCTTCAGAGTTTTCCGAAAAATTTTAATTGTCATGTTTGGTTGGAATATGTTTGATTAAAATATGTGTTTTAATTTTTTGGAACCCCCTTTCATTCCAGAGGAGGAAACATTTTTTCCATCATAGAAACATTTCTCGTACCCAAAAACGCTCACGTCCCAAATTTGGTTCCATTTGCATTTACTGATCAGTTCTCGAGTTATGCAGAAATTTCTGTTTCATTTGTATGGCAGCCTCCCCTCAGAGAAGGGGGAGGAGTGTCTAACCACCATAGAAACATGTATTGCACCCCAATACATTTACATGACAAATTTGATTTCGTTTGCTTGATTAATTCTCGAATTATGTAGAAAGTTGTGTTTCAGTTGTATGGCAGCCAAAACCCCCGACCCCCCCTCAGAGAGGAGGGAGGGGTCTCGAAGTATCATAAGAACCTTCCCAACCCCAAAAACCCCTACATACCAATGTCGATCGGTTCAGTAGTCCATAAGAATCAAACAGACAGACAGACAGAAAACCATTTTTATAGATATAGATAAGCTCTTCTCCACGTTCGTATAACTCATCATCACACGATAACGGTTGATCATATTTGATTCGTCTATATATCGTTGAGTTTTTCTTTACCCAAATTAGAATGTTAGAATACTTCGAAAATATTAAAGATAAATATAAAAAATCGAAAAAATCGATTGCTCATTTATTCTGTAATGAATAGTTGGTCCAATCGAAGTTGATTTCTTCATTTGGAATTAACTTTGACATTGAGATTCATGTTTCGATATTTGTTTCTCTATATATTGTGAAAATAATAATGGACTGTCAGGTGGAATATGCACATTAGAGTGCCAATGAAAATGGCCAACTCATTTTAAACGCGAACTTGATTAAAAATGTCGATTCCCACAAAAAACTACGTTCTGCAAAATATCAGCTCAATCGGACTTCATTTACTAGTGTCGCACAGCCGTCAAAGTTTGAGTTTTTTGAAAGCCGAAAAATCACTCAGGGGGATGTAAAGGAAATCGGGGTTTTCGAATTTTTTTTTTTGATGCCAAATGTCTTCAAATTTCATGAAACGTTGAGATCTAGTATCATCTCGAAGACAAATTTTTCCGTACATCCTTTGCCACCCTAGTATCTATGCGTTGCCAAATGTAGATTAAATTGGCTTCGTATATGTGCGGTCCCTAACCCTAACAAAAACAGACATGCCTTCATTCTCGTGAGGGAAAGAATGAGTTATTATTTAACCATCATCGGCTACTTTTACGAAACTAGAGTACTTTTCAGGACCACCAATACATTCTACTAAAAAGTTATTTGTAAAATTTTGATGCTAATAATATCCGAGGTAATGAAAAGTGATTTTTTAAATTATTTTTTTATGATACATTTTTTCGATAGATCACTGAATTGTCGTGAGATCGAACATTTTTTTCGGGTTAAAACTGTGGTAAAATTGAAGCTGTTGTTGTACCGACAATAATTGCGTAGCCCTACGTAAACTATGCGGTCGCGTCTTGGACTCCACTCTTCTTCTTTTTTTCTTGATCGAAGGAGTGAGCTTCACGTATAACGTTTGATTCAGTCCCAATAATATGTTTATTTCACTAAAAAATAATGCAAACACTTAGTTGCGATAAATGAAACAGTATTCAAAAAAAGGGGTAAGTTATGTTCAAACCATACTTAAAAATAATTGAAGGGCAATGTTTAGTGAACCATCTTGAAAAATACTTGCCTCAAATTGAATATACAATACGATAATCGATACCCAATCAATAACCTTTGTCCAGCACTATCAAAACCTATTGTTCTTTGCCGCGCTTGACCACCAGCCACAAAATAAAGATATGTTCACTTTGAATAAACCAGTTGAGCCCGTAACACGTTTCTTTTTTCGTTTCTCGTTTACTTGAAAGAATACGGATGGAATATTTCTCGTTCTCGGTGTCGAATTAGCCGCAAATTTTAAGCGCTTTCACGCTAATTTTGTCGCGATTTGGCTGAGCCTAATCTCGTATCGAATAGTGATATGGAATTGTGATGATCGTCCGTGATGGTTATTTTTTCTCTTATAGAGGCTTTACACTACAAAGTTCATTCACCTTTAGTGTTTGCCAATCTATCCATTCACTGAAAAAATCGCTTTCGTTCGTTCAAATATGATCTTTTCCCCAGCGGCATTCTTTTGTTGTTACGTGCTACAAATCACGACACAAAAGAGAACGAGACAACTCTTCTTCGGTTCGTACTTCATGATACACCAGCACGCAAGTAAAACCGGCAAAACTCTCAAAAACACTCTCGTTTTAGCTCTTTTCCCATTCGTTGCTTTCCGCAAGTGGTGACCGAATGATGCCGTAATTTTTCTTGTATCATTTATTACTTTGCACTTGTCTGTGTAGCATTTTTCGCTATAGTAGAACGGGACGATATATGCGATTCAAATTTGTATGCAAGCTTCGAAAATGGTGTGCGATGTTTGGCGTCGTCTATAGACGACATCCGCACGACGAGCTGTGTGTACGAGCGTCGTCTTTAGACGACATGAAATTCATACTGCTCTTCGTGCTTCCACACCAGCGCGAGGTGCATACTTTTCGGCGCAGTGCTCCGTACAGGGGTAGCACTTCGGCGGAGCACACTGCCGTAATGAAAGAATTAATCGTTTATTGTAACACAAGTGATTACTGTCATTCATACAAGTATCTGAGTGCGAGATGGAAAATGGAAGGTGGGAAGATTTTTAAATCTGTGACGTCACAGATTTTGTTTATGTATGTTACTTTTCTTGTAATAGTCCACTCCATAGGAAAAGTGTTGTTATTAACAGTAAAAATAAGCAGATGAAATGAACGAATTAGCTTTTTCCCTCAAATCAATGCAAGCGTTCAAAGGCCCATAGGTTTAAGGGCCCAACTGACATTTTAGCAGAAACTGAAATTTCAGTATTTTTAAGATGTTCTAATCTTAATTTCATTTCAATTTTACTTCTCGTTACGTCGACCAAAAACGTAAATGAACAAAGTCAGAGTCACAGAATCTATTGGTCCATTGACGGATAAACATTTGCATGGGAAAAAAGGTTGCAAGTTTTTTTTTCATGTAAAATGCAAGTTTTCAACGCCCTCCTTGTGAAAAAAGTAATTACAATTGCTGACAAGCGATAAACTTCCATGCAGTTGCTCTGAAACCCAAACATAGTGGACATTAGAATACTTCTTCTTGAATGGCGTTAACGTTCCCTGTGGAACTTTTGCCGTCTCAACGTATGCATTAACTAGCGTCATTTATTAACGCTTAGTTGAGATTTCTTAAACCGAATAACACGCCTTAAATGTATTCTGAGGGGCAAGCTCTAGGATACGCGTGACCACCAGTGCAAGTCGGAGGAAATTTCTTTGACGAAAAATTCCCCCGACCAGAACGGGAATCGAACCCGAACACCCGGCATGATAATGTGAGACGCTAACCACTCGGCCAGGGGTGCACTTACATTAGAATACTCCCCCTTATTCCACGCGGCGAATGACATGAGATAGTAAAGTTTCTCGCTTCATTGTGGAAGCTACCTTACTTTTCAACTTCTTTTTGATACCCGAGTCGATAACATATGAGAACACGACTTCAAATCTCACTTAAGTGACAATCTATAGTCACGCAATTCGTCTGCAGGAATACCGTGACTTGAGTCATCTCATGTCACTCGCCACGCGGTATCAGGGGCAGGGTTGCCAACAATATTTTTCAAAAAAACTGGAAGATTGCTCTTAAAAAAACTGGAAGAAAACTGGATCCTGTAAACCCATTTTATTTAATCCAAACGAATATACCATAGAAAGCGGAAATCTTATTATTTACCAAGTTAGAGCCATTTTGTTGATGCGATATCTCACCTCGCCTGGTACGACCAGAACAATGAACTTCAAACGCGTATTGCTCTAAATATTAGTTCCGATATTATTGCTCACTGGACCTACAGCTTCAAAATGATGTACATACCATCGATAGGCGTTGATTTTTCACGAAGTTACAGCATATAAAAAATCACTTAAAATTTCCGACTTCGCACTCTGCTCCTCTAATTTTTTTGTCGAGACCAACAGATTTTCTCTCCAGCTGCACGAGTCTACATTACCCAGCAATGAAGCTCTGTTGTTAGGATATGTTCGATATATTAAAGATGAAAATATGTGCCAAGAAATGATTTTTGCTACATATACAAACACTGATACCAAAGGAGAATCGATCGGTTTTTTACCGAAAAAGTTATTCCATAGAAGAACATTGAGACTGATGGTGCACCATCTATGGTTGGTCGTCATCGTGATTTTACACCTCATTCAAAGTTACAACTGCGTAGGGTACTGGCCATTCATTGCGTGATTCAAAGACAGAATTTAGTAGCAAAAATTCTGAGCCCTAGATTGCATCAGTCTTTACTATATGTTATGAGGGCTATCAAAAACGTTCGAAGCAATTCTTTGAACACTCGATTATTTGCTCAGCTATAGGAGAAAAACGACGAAATCTTTACTCGGTTACTTCTACACGCTGAAGTTCGCTGACCACCAAGAGTCTTGCCTAGCAATATTTTCAGCTTTTTTGACGTAGGACTACGTCTTTCATTTCTATACCGGGGTAAAATCAAAGTTTCGAAAACGAAAGCGTTACGCCGGAGACCGAGATTTTGAGCGTTAATAGCTCCTAAACAACAGAACGAAATGGTATGATAAACACTCCATTCGAAAGATAAAATGTCTACGCGTTCTATACTTGTTACTTTCTGATCCAAAAACTTGTTTCAATAGTCTTAAAATTGTTTTCAAAACAGGCTCTTGAAATCACCAATCGATATATAAGCGAGCGCCGCTCGGAAATCCACTCAGTTCTAATTGAACAGCGATTGGAGCATGTTGTCACTGTTGTGGTGAAACTCTTCGTATCATGAAAGCGCGGATGAACGGTGTCACCAAGAGCCTGTTTGTGCACCTTAGGCCACAAGGGAATCCATCAGTAGGAGAGTGATGCCACAAACGGTTCCCCGGGAAGATCTCGAAGCACCCGCTACACACACCCATATACGCACGGAATTCTTTCCGTTTGGATGCCATTCAGCATCTAGAAAGATCCGGAAAATAATCTGCCAGTTTCTCTGGGAATTTAAAAATACATTCATGTGAAAGAGTTTATTTGGATGTTTTCTATCCATGTAACACTGTTACCAAATATATTTCAATCAAGTGCTATTAACGGATGGTTATCGAGTTAGCATAAACCACTGGTGGGCTTCCAGTATCGAGGAAAATGTGGAAATATCTAATCGTTACTGAAAATAATCTGCCAGTTCCTCTGGGAATTTAAAAATACATTCATGTGAAAGAGTTTATTTGAATGTTTTCTATCCATGTAACACTGTGACCAAATACATTTGGTTTTGTGATTTTTCAATCTATCGCAATTAACCGGATAGCTTCTGAAGATTATTCTTCCCCATCAGTAGGATATTTCCGTATCCATTATTGGATGCATAAAACCTTGTGCCTCCAACGTAACGCTCTCGTTTTCGAAGTCCCTCAAATATTCATTCATTCATAATGAACTCAGATTCAACAAATGATCTCTAAATCAACGATAGTCCTACGTCACCCTTGCGGTTATACCATAGATATAACCCACTTCCTGTTTTTAATTTGTGTATCAGCACTTTCTATCGGCACTTTCTGACAGAACTTTCAAGACATAATTTAAGCAAAAGAGAATTTCCGCATTTGTCAAAATTATCATAAAAGCTTCAAGACCATATTATGTTATCATATGTCACTCACTTGGAAGCATTACACAAGGATTTTACTAAAATGTTTTTAGATCTTCAAAATTTTCAAATTCCTCAATTGGTAATAATCAGTACCATGGAAAGAGTCAAGGTGATAATGCAAGATAAGTTGATTATCATCAGCATAGATGAGGCAGGAGTACAACGGATCCTTCGCGAAATCGAAGGAACCATTTGATTTAAGGTTTTAGCTAACCAATATTGAACCGTATTTTGATAATTTGTTATTTGGATATTTTGAATGTTCTTATAGGCTGTGAGTAATTTGTATTAATAATCATTTATTCACTTGATTTTTACTTAATTTGTTGAATATGATGAGAAAATAATTTTTCTTCTGTATTATAGTGACTTTCAATACTTTTGGTTGGTTTGTCACATTATTTTCATTTTTTCAAAGAATGCCGGTAGTGTGAGTTGAACTCGTGACTTTTTGCGTCAGAAGTGTGGATGTTACCAAAACGCCAGATCGGTTCGCGAGAATATAATGTCAAGTTTATTCAATAAACCAACTGCAATGTTTTCAAATTGATTATTATTCAGTAAGAAGAAAAACTAAAGATAGGATTTTCAAAGAAATTTGGCTAGTGGGGTTTAAGGTATGACTTAATTCTGGAAAGGGGGTCTCTTGCCCAAAACAGTTTGAGAACCCCTGATGTGAAGTATGAAAATAATCAACACAACGCCCTAGGGGGTCTCCGTAGCCACATTGGTTGCGCGTTCGCTTAGTAAGCGATCGATCGTGAGTTCAAAACTTATGGCCTTCATTGACCATCTTTGTGTTGTTACAGAATAACTACGTCCACGCAACAATCATCAGCGATGGAGATCGATCCACGGTCGAAATAAGATCGATTCATTCATACAACTGCTCTGCTCTGCAAGACACATCGGGCTGCTGTTCTATTAATAACTCGACAATGATCAATCAACTGTCTCCGCTGTCCGGTGGTCCAACTGGATAATGGAAGAACAGAAAGAATACTCTTACGCCTAAATGGCTACTGTGTGAATGTACCATATGTAATGGTATAGAAGGAATACTGGCGAATGGCAACTGTGTAATGTGCTGATTATAGATATATGATAACCATGTGACATGTACACGATTAAAATTCGGCTCTGTTACTGCTAAAATGCTAATGAGCCTTAAATAAATAAATGGGATAAAAAAAACACAACGCCCTACTTATATCGAACTGATTCGAATAAAATTAAAAAAAAGGAAATGACGTTATCTTGAATTTATATGTTTTTTTTAGTATCAATTACATAGTAATTAAAAAGTCCAATTCTCTAATGCATTTTTAAATGACATAGATTGTACTACTATTGTCAGATCCGTATGATATGTGCGTAGTGGCAATCTTCGAATTCCGAGCATTTATTACGAACGTAGACTTGCATAATAGATGAAAATTATATGTTGTATTTTCCTTAATTGCTAATTAATAATCTTGTTTTTTCTGATTTTAACTTTATCAGAAAAAAAGATCAACTTCATAAATAGACAAATAAAAGAGCAAACATGTCTACAAAACGTTACACATTTCCAAAAATTTCCATCTACTCACGACTCAACGCTTTCCGGTTTCAAACTGCGGAAAATATGCGAAAACAACACATCAAGCAATAAAACCGGCGAGCAAAACACAAACTAATTAGAGCACAAACACTTTCGGACCAACGCGCGCTCAGACACAATATTCTAAAATTGAAATATTTACATACAGACCATGAGCTGCTGTACACATGATGGATGGTGGTTGTATTTCAGTGGGAATCCCTTCGGCGGGAAACTTCGCTTCTGTGTCAATAATGTTTAATAGTTAATCATTTTGAGAAAATGTTTCACTTTGTTGATGGAGAGATATGGTTATGTGCGTAACCAGGAAGGGGTTTTCCAACTGAAACCCTCTAGAAAACAGGAAAATTCAAATCGCGCTGTCTGTTCGATCTATGGGAATAATTTCTAAATATAGTCTTAGCCAATAGTAAATAGGTGAAACAAGAAATTAGAAACCATTACAAGCTCTCCGTGTGTCTGATATGTAGCTCCGAAAACTGGTCCAAATTGTCACGTGTTTGCTGTGACGACTTGTAAGTTCTTCTTATTTGCCTTATTTGTGTTTTTGGATGAAGTATATTTATATCCTAAAAATGGGAATATATCTCCCGTGGTTTCCTACAACCGGCCAATAGTCACCATATGAATGAACTATTCTTAGAAATAAACAACCATCGCTTCGACTCTGGAAGAACCGTAGCAGCAAGATTGATGCACCGCGGCTGGTTGTTGCTTCCATTTTCCACCACTACCAGTCAATAGTACGCGGTACGCGCGAGAAGCTAGCGTGGGAGGCTGTTTCTGCGTTGCAGCTGCCGATCCACTACTCTGTGCTCACGATGCATGACGCTCACCATTTACAGTAAGAAATTGGATGACGTAATTGGAACATGGTGCGAAGGTAAATCAGTGTGTGCGGCATTCTAGGAGCCGCATAAAACTGTAATGATGTTTATTTTTGGGGGAAATGGGTTTTCCATGTGCCATGTCGACCCATGAAATTATGGCCGAAGCGGTGTAACTGAATATTTTGTTCGGATCAGTATATCTGAACAGGTATTTAAAAACTGAAACAGCACAGAAAGTGCAATAGCGCATACCCCTTGAGATATTTGTATGATGACAATGCAATGAGAACACGAATGTTTGTTATTGATACAAATGTTGATGACACTGATTGAATATAATTAATACAATCTTCGACCACTTCATGAATTTGATAGTAACAATGTGATCTCTTTGGAGATGAATATTTACCGTTTTGTTCGACAAATTGTTGTCATTTTTAAAACAATTCCAATATGTCTTCCCCTCATATTTGTATGTAACGGTTTCAGGACCATAAAAGTTATTCACATTTTTAAACGCCCGGCTTGCGTTCTCGCCTTCATTGTCGTTCGACGCTCCAGCAAACATCAAACGACCTTTTTGAAATGAATTTCCGAGCGGGTACCAGTTTACATATAGATTCGTGATTTCATTAGCCTATTTCCAAAGCATTTTTTTAACTATTGAAACAAATTTCGGGTCAATAACTAATAAGCATATGACTCTTAGACAGTTTATCAAATGATTACAACAGCATTAGTTGGAAAATAATTATTAGAGCTCAAAATAGAATGGTATTTCTCCCATCCCCGGCAATTAGAATCATCGATCGATTGTGGCATTCGTTAACAAATGATATTGAAACTCGTGCTCTCATCAAACAATATGGTTTCTTTGACATGGTAGGATATTTTCTACACCATATGGGACATTTCATTTTCTCCGCCATCAAATCCATAGCCGAAGTCACCATTTGTAAACAATCTGTATCGGAGGATTTGTGAGAGAAGAGTGTTCAAGCGAGCGATCTTCCCGTCGCATTCCAATTACAACTAACCGAATTTCCGAGCGGACTCGAGCTTGTATACAGATTCGTGTGATTTCAATAGCCTGTTTTCAAAGTATTTTTAAGCTATACTATTTTTTGAGGCAGTCAATAACAATCATATAAACTTCAGACATTTTATCTTTCGCATGATGTGATTTTCATATCGCTTCGTTCAACCGTCGGAGTTTTTAACGCTCAAAACCTTGAACTCCAAGCGTCATGCCAGATTCAGAATTCTAGTTTTTTTTTTCTTGATTCTAGACACTATATTCTAGATTCTAAATAACAGATGTTGCCAGATTTAGAGCATAAATTCCAAATTCACAAATCAGTTTCACATTACAGAATCAGATTGTAGGTTCAGATTCTTCAGATATCATATTCGAGATTCCAAATATAAATTACAGATTCCAGTTTCAGATTGTAGAATCTAAATTCACATTCCAGTTCACATTTTGAATTTAAATTCCAGATTCAGATTCAGATGCCACATTCATATTCAGTTTCAGATTCAAATTTAGATTCCAGATTCAGATTTCAGATCATACCTTACCAGATCATACTCAGATTCAGATTATAGAAACAGATTCTAGATTAACTTTCAAGCTTTAGAATTTTAGAATTTAGAAACTCAGATTCTGGATTTGGAGATTTAATTTCCAGATACAGAATCGAAATAAGATTCAGATTCATATCCTAGATATTCAGATTTGAATTCCAGATTCTGGTTCTGATTCCATATTCAGATACTAGATTGAGATTCCGCATTCAGATTACAAAATTAGAGATTCCTGATTATTACACCAGTATCTGGTTTAGATCTAAATTTAGATTTAAATTCTAGATTGTGATTCTAGATTGAGATTCCAGATTCAGATTTCAGATTTCTGATTCTAAACTCTGATTTCGGATTTAAATTCCAGATTTGGATTCTAAATTCTGATTACAGATTTAGTTCCCAGATTCAGATTCAGATTCAGATTCAAATTCCAGATTCTAGATTCCAGATTCAGATTCCACATTTAGATTCAGATTCGTGGTTAAGACTCCCAACTCATATTCCAAATCCCAGATGTTTACTGATTCTGATTCCAGATTTATATTGAAATTTCAGATTCAGATGCTATATTCTGATTCTAGCTTCAGATTTCAAATTCAGTTTCCGAGTTCAGATTCAAGAATCAGTTTGCAAATTCAGTGTAGATTCGAATTTCTGATTCCATTTTTCTAGTTTCAGATTTTTGATTCAGGTTCCGCATTCAGATATAGATATACAATTAAGTTTTCAGTTTCAGATTCTGAATTTAGTTTGTTGATTCATGTTCCACATACAGGTTCAGACATCAGATTACAGTATTCGATTTCAGACTTTGACTTCACATTCAGAGATTCCAAATTTAGACTCCAGATGCCAGATCCATATCCCAGAATCAGATTCAGATTATAGATTCCTATGTAGATTCCAGATCCAAATTAAGATTAGAAATTCAGATTAAAGTTGGAATGTATCATTGAATGTACCTCGCTGACAGATTCCAGCAGGTTGTTTTAACCCTTTGCGGTCGTATTAAATTTTCTACATGGGTGTCCTGCTGGTGGAATTAAGTTCCCTTAAAGAGCAGTGATACATAACATGTAAAATTATGAAGGATAAATAAGATATTTTCATTTTTCGTATTTTAGGCGTGTATTTACAGAACAATATGTTTTGTGTGACCATTTTTTATATAAATTATATTTGCCACTCCGCATCGTTACTATGCTCTTATTTTTTAATGCTAACTATCTTCGTCGTTATCTTTTATTAATAGAAGCTCTGTATTAATTCGCGAACAGGTTCACTAGATATTAATATTCACTCAGAAAAAATGTAATGTAAAATGTAAAAAGATTCCTTGCTGTGGTGGCTGAGGGCAGACATACGACCGCAAAGGGTTAATTGCTATATTTTTTTCAATTCTCACATAATCTTCGAATTCATTTTCCAGATTTCAGGTGTGAATTCCATATTTATACTTCGAATTTCATATTCTAAATACCGGATTTCCTTTCTAGATCCCAAACACATTCTAAATTATAGACAACATATTCGAGATTTAGATTCTAGTTTTTTCTGATTTCAGAGAATGCTTTGGATTCCCAATTCAGACTAAGATTTTAAATTAAAATACCGACTTAGATTCTTACTTCAAATTGTAGATTTTGTTCCTATATTCAGATTCAGATTCAGATTCCAGATTCAAATCCCAGATTCAGATTGTATATCTTATTATATATCTATTTTATCTATAAATATGAATATGAATATATATTCATATTCAGTTTCAGATTACGGATACGGATTTCAGATTTAGATTCGTATTCCTGTATTCCAGATGCTTATATCAGATTCAGATTGTAGCTTCAGATCCAGATTCCAAATTTACATTCAAGGCTCTGGACTCTGGATTCTGGATCTGCTACATTCAAATCTCAGATTCATGTTCCTGATTCAAGATACAGTTTTGGGCTTTGAAAAAAAGATCCTGGGTTTTGTTCGTAGATTCAGATTTCATATTCATAACCAGATGCATGATACAAATTCTAATACCAGATTCTGATTATAGATTCAGATCCTGATTCCAGATTTAAATTCAAGGCTTAGATTTCGGATACAAATTCCAGGATTCTTATAAAGTTGGTATCCGTTGAATGTATTTCTTTGATCGATTCCAGAAGCTTGCTGTTATACTCGAAGGGAGTTTTTTTTTCTTTATTTTTTCAATTATAATCTTGGATGCACATTCCAGATTACAAGTGTAAATTCCATCTTTATACTGAGGATTCAGATACTGAATACCCGGAACACAAATTTCTGCATTACTCGAGAATTAATCAAGCAAACGAAACCAAATTTGGCATGTTGTGGTTTTATGGTGCAATAAATGTTTCTATGGTGGTTAGACACTCCACCCCCCTCTCTAAGGAGGGTGTGCTAAACAAATGAAACACAAATTTCCGCATTAGTCGAGAATTAGTCAAGAAAATGAGACCAAATAAGGCATGTGGAGGTTTTAGAGTGCAATAAATGTTTCATTGGGGGTTAGACATTCCACACCCCACTCTAATGGGGGGCTGCCATACAAAGAAAACACAAATATCTGCATTACTCGAGAATTAATCAAGCAAACCAAACCAAATTTGGCATTTGGAGGTTTTAGGGTGCAATAAATGTTTCTATGATATCTATGTTAGACATTCCACCCCCCTCTCTAAGGGGGGGCTGCCATACAAATAAAACACAAATTTCTGCATTACTCGAGAATTAATCAAGCAAATGAAATCAAATTTAGCATGTGGAGGTTTTAAGGTACAATCAATGATTCTATGGTCGTTAGACACTCCATCCCCTCTATTATGGGGAGCTGCCATACAAATGAAAGACAAATTACTGCATAACTCGAAAATTAATCAAGGAAATGAAGCCGAATTTGGCATTTGAAGATTAGGGTACACTAAACGTTTCTATGGTGAATAGACACTCCTCCTCCCTCTCTAAGGGGAAGAGGGGAGGGGTCTGTCTTTTTTTTTTTTTATCTGTATTTTAGTGACTTTCAACTCATTTGGCTGGTTCGTCACTTTTACTTCCATTTTTGGAAGAATGTCGGGAGTGAGAATTGAACTCGTGACCTTTAGCGTGAGAGGCATGGATGTTACCACTACGCCAGATCGCCTCCACACGGGGGGGGGGTCTGTCTTTATTCTATGATATTTTTTGTATCAAACATTTATTCCATGTAACGGAGAAACATGTTAATTGCAAGTGGTTGAAAAATCTTGAACGAGAATTGTGTCTGAAAATAATCTGAGATTATAATGATGAATTTTGGTAGAAGTACTAGGAATTTTATAGTAAAAGGTAAATTCAACGGGGTCGATTAGAAGATCAATCAATGAACAGTTCTGCGATTGCACTCATGAACTTGCGCTTAGTAAGAAAACGTGAATGTTTGAAGGTATTGATAACAAAAAAACAAATTTTTGGCGGGACGAAGTTTGCCGGGTCAGCTAGGATCGTATTTGAAGCTGATAACAGGAACTGAATCAGAAATCTGAGCTTGTATTCATGCATCGACATTCGGGTATCTTAAGTATGCATGGCTTGACTGCTATATTCGCTTTTGGAGCTTCAAAAACTATATTCTGAATCCAATACGGAAACATTAAATTGAAATAGATGAAAATTGTATACCAAAATTGTGAATTGAATATAGAATCTAGAGGCCGGTTCTATAATCTTAGATCAGTTTGTAGTTACAGTCTCAAGTTGCTAGGACCGACTCTAAATAGGAATATTACATGTTTCTGGTGTTGAAGATATTATTGGTATTGAGGTATATTCTGAATTCGATTCTTAATCCAGAAATTCGAAGTGTGAAAGCTGCATTTTTAAAAATAATACTTTTTCTGTTTACTGAATTTCGGGTGGAAGGATAAATTTTACCTTCAAGCCTGGAAAAAATCTAGAAACATGCATTTAGGTATCAAATTTGAGAAATTGATGTGAAGATGGTCGAAATTTTTGAGAAGCATCGAAAATATCAACATTGAGATTTAATTTTTTATCGCATATATGGTTGTTTAATGCAACATTATTTTAGACTAATTTTAAATGCTTCTGTTATTCGAAATCTGGTTTCAACTCTCAGATTACTTTTCCGGTGAAATAATATTGATGCATAGATGAGCAATAGTTAATTCTTTATCAGCAATGTCTTCACATTAACTATGCAGTTTTTCGAGGTGATTATTCTGTAGCGAACAGAATTAGATATTCCAAACAAAAAAAAGCACATCAATATGTATGATTTGCAAATAAACGCTCGGAGCCCACTAATTTGGTGTGATCGGAAAACAGGTTGCTCCTATTTTTTTTATTTGTTCAAAAAATATCAGAAACGATTTCATTGAATCAAATTCGACCAATTCACAAATCGCGAAACCACGATGGAAAAAATATTCATTCATTCGAACGTCTCACCGTCTCTCTGGCCATTCAAATTTATGCAAATTCACACGGAGGTGATGTAATGAAAGCTCTTTCAGTCCAAAACGCCTACGCGTCCAGCGAAACACAACAAAAAAAAAGGTTCCTTGCCACCACAAATCTAACATCCCTCCACCAACTGAGACACCCACACTTTTGGTCTGGTCGTTTGCGCCATAGTGTCGATGGTGTTTTTTTTTTTTTGAATTTTAGTTGTTTTGTCTTCTTGCCTCCTCTCTACCTTATTCCAATTCGCACCCGGCCGACTGTTATTGTCGCGGAAATGACCAACTGGGGGTACTTCTTCTGCATGAGAAGAAGCCCGGCACGAGACACTGAAGATGAGCGCATTTAAAAGCACATAAAAGAGGTGCCATGTTCGTTCTTTTTTTTTTGTTTTCAACCATTTGTTTTATTTTGCCAATTTCACACACCGCAAGATCCGTTCCTTCGTGCGATCAATTTTAATGGAACCTTATCCGAACGCGCGCGCCCGGGTCATGTACTGAGAAGTTTAAAACCTTTATAATGTTGAGCACTTTACGACAATGATTAGCTGCGCATGGTTGCGGTGCTTTCTTCCCACCAACCACCAAATTTGACTGTCTTTTGTCTTGGGGATTTATAATTCGGCGAAAGTTTGTTTTTAAATATGAAGTTTTATATGGACGAAAATAATAACAGGAGATGGCTGGCTGCCACCACGTTATGTTATGAATCATCGGCGGCGAAAAGAGGCGTCCGTCCGATCACAGCACCACGCACTGCCTAGACAACGTGGGAGGGATTAATGGTTTTGGGGCAGCTTGTTTTTATGGGTGCCACTATTTTGAATAGCGGTCGTAAAATTTAAATAGAAGATTTTAATGAGGTTCGGCAGAAAAGAAAGACAAGCTGTAGGCCTGTTCAGCAAACTGATCTCAATTGTGAAAATGGAACGATATTGAGAAAGTGGGAGCAAAAAAAACTTATTTCATCTACCAATTTTGTCGATTGTTTTTGACAAAAGTGAGGATTTGTCAAAATCGAAAGCAAAGTTTAATGGAGCTTCGATTTTTATTACTTTATATTTAACCACCATTCGTTGTCATTCATTTATTCACTTAACAGAAACGGTACTGAACATTACACATATTTGTTTCGAAGTTCTCCTAATTATAATTAATTTGTACGATGTAACATCGTGATTCAAAAAACCTCATGCACCTAATAAATGACGAAGTGATATGGTAAAGTAGAGAAAAACGCAATGTTTTTAAAATTAATTTGTTGGAAATTATTTAGTACTTATCTATTTATTTCTCAATCATTGTTTCTGTAGTATCATTGATATCGATCTATGAACCGACACCGAATTTATATATAGGGGAAATGCGATTAGAATGAACAGGAATGGTTAAGTGAACGGGTGCTCAAATGTCGATGATTAAACTAAAAACCAATCGATACCTCTTGATTATCCTATTCTTAGAACATAATAAGCTATTCAAGACACCTTATTATGCATAAAAATGTAAAATGTTGAAAATAATAAATAAAACAGAAATTTCTCTCACGAGTTTAAGGAATTTTCCGTGAAATTTGTTTTCACCAACCTGATATCTTCGGCAAATCATCAGTTTGAACGACTGTTCACATATTCTAGAAGAGGTGAACAGATATTTTGTTTGATTCTAGTGTTTGCGAATGCGATTTCGAAATTACTTTGTTGTTCGGGGGCGAAATGAGCCACCACTGAATAACGACTTACAATGTTATGTTTTCTAAAGCTGATATACCTTATCTATATGTTGCTCTTCAATGGGTTCCTTTTGTAGCTTTGACCCTGAAAAAATATACCACCCCAAAAAGGTGCGAAAGTGCGAAAAAAGATAGAACTTTCCAAGGTTTTGCTGCGAGAAAATATGAATTCGCGTTGCTTTGACAGTAGCCTCTGCCCATATCAGAAAGTTGGAACAAGACAATCAAAATGGGTGCAACAAAATTTAAAAAAAATCCACTACGCTATTGAGGCAATCCACCAATCAACACTGGTGGATCACACCATTGAGGATTATGGCGGTTCCTTCGGCTGAAGGAGGCCTGGATGATAGCTCAGGATTTGGAATGCGGCTTGTATGGAGACTTAAACACACTTTGGAATAATACTCTAAACACTGGATTTATTAACGATGCTTCACTTGCAATGGTTGGATATGGAATGAATTAGAGATGGGCAAACCGTTCATGAACTGTTCAAAAGAACTAATTCACCAAAAAGAGTGAACGAACGGTCGTTCTTTTCTACTGGGCAACAGTTCATATGAACTGTATACCCAGTTCAGAACGAACTGACCGCTGACTGAACTGTGTATACAGTTCAGTTCAGAACGAACCGTGTACGGTGAACGATGAACTGTGTATGCAGTTCAGAACCAGTTCAGAACGAACTGTGTACGATGACTGCTGGCGGAAATGTATATACAGTTCAGAACGTGATCGATGTATAAGAGGAAAGAAAACGAACGAGTGATAGATGAATGGTGTTGCAAGGGAACGGGAACGAATGGTTTTTAAATTGAATTGTTTGATTATTGATCAAACAAAATTATAATTTCATATTTTTAAGTTGAGAGTTCATTCGCTATCCAACTCTTGACGAGTGAAGTTCAGTGTCGGTATTGTGCGTTGCCACTTTTGCTATTGTACTATCGGTACGAGTGAATCGTGTACGAGTGAAGGTCATTGCTGTCCGCTTTCGACCTGACCTTTTGTTAAGTGGAACGAAGGAACAAAGGAACCAGCGCTCTTGCAGCGAGCCGGATTGCGGCTGTTGAACTGATTCGGCATAACGGGATCGACATCGCGTGACTGTCGCAAACGGGATTCATCACCACGTGGCTCCGTAAGCTATTCTTGCGCTATTGTGTTGTCTCCGTAGCGCGTAGCCTATGTCTCTCCCTGATTAGGGCAGTAGAGCGCATTATTGGAACAACTTTTATATTAAGGTACACATATTTATTATTAATATTATTATTCAATTCATTTGTTCATTGTTTAATATTATTATCAATTATTATCATTTTTTTTTGAGATTATTGTTAAAATCAATAATAAATTAAAAATAAGACAGAAATCTTTGTAAAATGGAGTATAGTGGAGGATCTCCAGAGATGGAGATCTCCGATAATGAATCTCATACAAGATCTGGGAAAAAACATAAACGAGTCCCTCATAAGGAAGATAATTCTTCTGGGGACGAATCCGCTCATCCTACCAAGCCCCCCTCTAAGAAAATTGCAAGCCTCCCTTCTCAACCCACTGTTACTTCCACTCCCCCTCTCCCATCATCGATTTCGCTTCACCCTTCTGATGCTTCCGATCCAACCCAATCCTCGTCCTCGTCCTCATCCTCATCCTCGTCCTCGTCCTCGTCCTCGTCCTCGTCTTCGCCCTCTGTTGTCTCCGCTCCACGTGTCAGAGTTTATCCAGAAGATGCACCTGGAACTGGCCCGTGGGTTGTTTTCCTCCGGCCAAAACCGAAAGGAAAAAACCTTAACGTGATTCAGATCATGAAAGATCTGGCCAGATACACTTCTGTATCTGAAATTCGCAGGGTTAGACCGAACAAATTGCGAGTTGTCGTGAATGACCGGAAACACGCAAACGAGATTGTTGCTGATCAACATTTCACTCTCGAATATCGAACATTTATACCCTCCCATAACGTAGAAATTGAGGGGGTGATAACTGAAACGTGTCTGACGAGCGAACAAATAAAAGCAGAAGGAAAAGGCAAGTTCAAGAAGCTCCCCTCAATGGAAGTGAAAATCTTGGACTGTCGCCAACTCGGGAAACTTTCCCATGATGGGGACCAAACTAAATTTACGCCGTCCGACTCGTTTCGAGTCACCTTTGCTGGTGCCGCCCTCCCTGACTACGTTATGGTGGACAAATTGAGACTACCTGTGCGACTCTTCGTGCCAAAGCCCATGACATGCAACAAATGCAAGTCAGTTGGTCACACTTCGGATTATTGTGCCAACAAGGAGCGCTGTGTCACTTGCGGAGAGCAACATGAGGGGAAATCCTGCAGTGCGACTGAGCATAAATGTCCATATTGCGGGGGATCCCCACACGAGCTCTCAGTTTGTGAAACTTACAAGAGTCGCTGGGAGAAACAGAAGCGCTCTTTAAAGGAACGCTCGAAGCGCACTTTTGCGGAAATTTTAAAGGGCGCTTCGCCACTGACCCAACAACAAGAACAACCAATCTCAACACACAATACCTTTTCCACGTTGCCAGTTGATGAAATGGAAGCGGACACAGCTAGCGGGGGCACACCGTTTATTTTCCAAGGGAATCCCCGGCGCAAAAATGTGACCACTCCCAAAGTTCAAGAACAAGTCCCCACGGTTATATCCTCTGTTAGCTTGCCTAAAAAATCGAGTGCAGCGGACAAGCAAAACCAGGTTCCTCCTGGCTTCCGTGGGAATATTTCATCTTCGAACGACCCAGCACTCGAGGGGACATCAAAAACCCCAACTGTCCCTATTTTAACGTCCAGTTCAACTTCCCAATCGGGATTTATAAAGTTGTCTGACCTTTTGGATCAAATCTTCAAGTGTTTTAATGTTTCCGACTCCATCAGAACCATTGTCATCTCAATGCTTCCAGTATTAAAGACAATTTTGCAACAATTGATGCAAACATGGCCCCTCCTTGCAATGATTATCTCTCTTGATGTCTAATTCAAATAGAGAGGTCGGAGATATCACTGTTTTACAGTGGAATTGTCGTAGTCTTATCCCTAAATTGGATACATTCAAATTTTTAATTCATAAGTTCAATTGTGATGTTTTTGCTCTGTCCGAAACTTGGCTTTCTTCGCGAGATGATATCTCTTTCCACGATTTTAATATTATACGCTTGGACCGTGATGATAGATACGGAGGGGTGCTTTTGGGGATCAATAAGTGCCACTCATTTTTTAGAATTGACCTTCCACCTATTGGAGGGATCGAAGCTGTTGCTTGTCATGCAAACATCAGAGGCAAAGACCTCTGTATTGTCAGCTTGTATTGGCCTCCGAGAGCTGCGGTTAGCCGCAAACAACTTGATGACATGTGCTCACTCCTTCCTGAGCCACGATTGATCTTGGGAGACTTCAACTCTCACGGAACTGCCTGGGGGGAACAGTACGACGACAATCGTTAATTGTTGATATATGACCTTTGTAACAGCTTCAATATGACCGTTTTGAACACTGGGGAAACAACACGTGTACCTAAACCTCCTGCTAACCCAAGTGCTCTTGACCTCTCGCTCTGCTCGAATTCACTATCGTTAGATTGCAAGTGGAATGTAATCCAGGACCCCAACGGTAGTGATCACTTGCCAATCAAAATTTCCATCACCATTGGGTCGAATTCTTCTGAATCTATAAACATGGCATATGACCTCACAAGACACATTGCCTGGAAAAAATATGCGGACGCGATTGCTCTAGCCATCAATTCCAGAGATGGTTTACCTCCATTGGAGGAGTATAACTTCCTTTCTCGTTTGATCTATGACAGCGCGGTTCGCGCTCAAACGAAACCCATCCCAGGTTCCACCATTTCCCGAAGGCTTCCCAATCTATGGTGGGATAGCCAATGTTCCAAGCTTTATCAGGATAAATCGAACGCATTTAAAGCTTTTCGGAAACGTGGAACCATTGAGAATTTTCAAACGTATTTGGACCTTGAAAATCAATTTAAAAACTTGATCAAAGGGAAAAAACGAGCTTATTGGCGAAATTTCGTGGGAGGTTTGTCACGAGAAACGTCAATGAAAAAATTATGGAAAGTGGCTCGAAACATGAGAAATCGCTCTTCAACGAATGAAAGCGAAGAATATTCACATCGATGGATTTTTAATTTTGCACGGAAGGTTTGTCCTGATTCCGCTCCTGTGCAAAAAATTGTTCGAGATATACCACAAGGTAGGTGCGATCTTGATTCCGAGTTTTCGATGGTAGAATTCTCTCTTGCTCTCCTTTCATGTAACAATTCTGCTCCGGGATCGGATAGAATTAAGTTGAACTTGTTGAAAAACCTCCCTGATGTGGCGACACATCGCTTGTTGAATTTATTCAATCGGTTTCTGGAGAATAATATTGTTCCAGATGATTGGAGACAAGTACGAGTTATAGCTATTCAAAAAACCGGAAAACCCGCGTCCGACTTCAATTCGTACCGCCCAATAGCAATGCTGTCTTGTATACGGAAATTGTTGGAGAAAATGATCTTGTTTCGCCTTGATCGATGGGTTGAAAGGAATGGCCTACTCTCAGATACACAATATGGGTTCCGCAGGGGCAAGGGGACGAATGATTGTCTTGCGTTGCTTTCTTCGGAAATTCAAATGGCTTACGCCGAAAAAAAACAAATGGCTTCAGTATTCTTGGACATAAAGGGGGCCTTCGATTCTGTTTCAATAGAGGTTTTGTCGGACAAATTACACTCTCGGGGTCTGCCGCCTCTATAGAATAATATGTTATATAACTTGCTTTGTGAGAAACATTTGAACTTTTCTCACGGAGATTCGGCAGTAAGTCGGGTCTCTTACATGGGCCTCCCCCAGAGCTCATGTTTAAGCCCCCTTTTGTACAACTTCTATGTAAGCGACATCGACAATTACACTTACACAAAATTGCAGCCTAAGACAACTTGCAGATGATGGAGGGGTGTCTGTCGTAGGATCAAACGAATCCGACCTGCAAGGACCCTTACAAGATACTTTGAAAAATTTTTAAACCTGGGCCATTGGGCTAGGGATAGAATTCTCCACGGAGAAAACAGAGATGGTGGTTTTTTCTAGGAAGCATAGACCAGCAAAACCAAAGCTTCAACTTTTGGGTAAACTGATCACTCATGCTATGTCATTCAAGTATCTTGGGGTCTGGTTCGACTCCAAATGTACTTGGGGGGGCCCATATTAGGTATCTGAGTAAAAAATGCCAACAAAGAATAAACTTTCTCCGTACAATTACCGGCACCTGGTGGGGAGCCCATCCCGAAGATCTTATAATGTTGTATCGAACAACTATTCTCTCAGTGGTGGAGTATGGCAGTTTCTGTTTTCAATCAGCTGCCAAAACACACCTCATTAAACTCGAGCGAATTCAGTATCTTTGTCTCCGTATCGCGTTGGGATGTATGCCCTCAACGCATACCATGAGTCTCGAGGTTTTGGCAGGCCTACTCCCACTAAAAGATCGCTTCAAATTATTATCTCTTCGGTTCTTCATCCGGTGTAAGGTCATGAACTCATTGGTGATCGGAAATTTTGAGCAGCTGATCGAGCAAAATTTTCACTCCGGATTCATGAGTTCATATCATGAATTCATCTCCATGCAGGTTGATCCTTCTTCGTATATTCCCAACCGTGTTTGTTTCCCTGACTACATCAATTCCAAGAAGAGCATACAAAGCTAGTTTGTGCTGAGAAAAGTAAATCACGATTCGAACTAAATCAAAAATTCAAAATCAATATTTGAATTGAGATATTTTGCACAAAATTCGGAGAATAATTATTTGCTAATAAATAGCATTTTATGAATGAACAGAACAGTCTTACATAACATCCCACACTTTTTTATACTTGAATTGACATATCCCTCTACTGTGCAAAAGAGTGAGTGAACTGCTTAAAAGAACTAGTTCTCCTGAGTGAACAGTTGATCAGTGAACGGTTCATTGAAGTGAACCGTTTTGCCCACCTAGAATGAATGTATGGCAGTGGTACTAAACTGTATGCACTTTTCGTTTGTTCGTATGCGTTCGGCTCCTGTTCGGCATCGAAACATGCTGCTGTTGTAAAGGGTGTGTCACATCAAATTACATCACGGAAGAAACGCTGTAGAAATTTAATTTTTAGGAATTATATCTTCAGCTTTCGCTTATAATCAGATAAGAGTGTATAGATCACGTTGGCCATGCTTCACTGTCAATTTTTCGTAAATTTGGCAAAATGTCGTCGAACGAAAAAGAGCGTCGTGAATTAATCCTGCGCACTCATTTCGAGAATCCGGAGTTGTCACATTAGGACATCGGTAAGATGCTGGGAATCGTCCAATCCACGGTCAGCAGAGTACTAAAACGATACTTCGAGAACCTAACCATCGACCGGAAGGCGAAGAACGGCAAAAATGGATGCTCCGTCAGTGAAAAAAATCACAAGCGCGTAGTTAAGCAGTTTAGACGTGATCCGAGAAGTTCGGTCCGGGATGTCGCCAATAAGCTGAATTTGTCAAGTTCATTCGTCCAGCGGACCAAGCAGCGGGAGGGCCTGCGTACATACAAGGTTCAGAAGGCTCCTAACCGCGACGAAAGGCAAACATGGTGGGGAAGACGCGAGCCCGGAAGCTGTACACCGAAATGCTGACGAAGCCGCATTGCCTGGTAATGGACGACGAAACCTACGTCAAAGCGGACTTTCGTCAGCTGCCGGGCCTGTTGTTCTTCTCCGCAGAGGACAAATTCAGCGTTCCGGAGGAGATTCGCAAGCAGAAACTATCCAAGTTTTCCAAAAAGTACATGGTGTGGCAAGCGATCTGTTCTTGCGGAAAGCGGAGCGCCCCCTTCGTGATGACCGGCACGGTAAACGGGCAGGTTTACCTTAAGGAGTGCCTACAGAAGCGCTTACTACCACTATTGAAGCAGCACGAGGGCCCGACCATCTTCTGGCCGGATCTTGCTTCGTGCCACTATTCAAAGGACGTGTTGGAGTGGTACGAAGCCAACGGGGTCACCTTCGTGCCAAAGGAAATGAACCCGCCCAACGCGCCGGAGCTTCGCCTAATAGAGAAATATTGGGCGATTATGAAGCAGGCCCTCCGGAAGAACCCAAAAGTTGTCAAATCGGAGGCGGACTTCAAAAGAAAATGGATTTCTGTTCAAAAAAAAACTACAACCTGACGTTGTACAGAACCTTATGGACGAGGTAAAGAGGAAGGTGCGAGCATACGGGCTTGGGCTCGAAGTATGAATAAAAAGAAAATGCCAAAAGTTGTTTAATAGTTTTTATTTTACTGTCTAAAATTTGATGATACAACTTGATGTGACACACCCTTTAGTTGTGTTTTGCACCACACACTGCATTTCGGGAAGGAGAAAGAGGTTTGGATGGGAAAAAGGATAGGGATGGACATTAAAAATTGAGGATTTGGGACACTTGCTCAAACTTCTCGCATCGGTCGCGAACAAACACAAAACCATTTTAATTTCATATTTTTGATTTAGCTGAAACTTTGCCAACTTGTTCTGCACTATTAGTTTTTTTTAAAACTATCACGACAAATTTTTGAAAAGGGCTGAAATGGTATCATTTCAGAATATAAACTATAACGTGAAAACGGGTTTTTTTATCGAATTGTGTCTCAGGAAAAATTATAGATTATAATTTTGCGGTTGTGAAAAAAATTACTGAAAAAAAACTTTTTTTTTCCGAAAAAAATGAAAATAAAGTTTAAAAATGGAAAAATTGTAATTTTTCGAAGAAAACATGCAACAATTGTTGTTAGAAAAACTTTTTCCCTGTAGCAGTTCCCTTCTTCCGATGTATAGATAATTTGTTGGTAATTTTATAGATATAATATTTTATATTAAAATTTTTGTGAAAAATATAGACCTACAAAATGTTGATTAAAGAAATAAATTGAGCATATAATTTATGTTTTCATTGAAAAGTATCAAACAATTAAAAAAAAATCATTGAAAAAAAATATTTTGTAAATTAAAATTCATTTTCCCAAAAATTCCCAAATACATTTTTTTTATTTCTGAACAAAATATGTATGAGTTGCCCATACTATTACAAACAAGTCATCAATACATCGAATGAAGAGCACTGCTACAGGGTAAAAGATTTCCTAACAACAACTTTTTCATGTTTTCTTTGAAAAATTACTATGACTGTTTAGATCGTAACATTTACATACAAAAATGTTACGAGTAAAGCATTCTCTTTTCAAGAGTCTCCAAACAAAAATGCCATGTATTCCGGAAACTATAAAAGATAGAAATTTGACGTCCTCGATAAAAGTTTATATTCTTTTTTTGGTATTTTTTGATGAAAATTCAAACAATTTCCCACAATTTCCAACGAGAATTCAAATGAAACACATATTTCTGCATTACTCGGCAACTAATCAAACAAACAAAACTAAAGTTGGCAAATGAATCACAAATTTCTGCATTATTCGGGAATTAATCGAGTAAACGAAACCAAAGTTGGCAAGGTTTTAGGGTGCATAATGGTAGTTAGACACTCCTCCCCCCTCTCTAAGGGGGGGGGTCTGCCATACAAATGAATCACAAATTTCTGCATTACTCGGGAATTAATCAAGCAAACGAAACCAGAGTTGGCATGTGAAGGTTTTAGGGTACATAAAATGTTTCTATGGTGGTTTGACACTCCTCCCTCTCTCAAAGGTGGGACTGCCAAACTAATGAAGCATAAATATCTGCATAACTCAAGAACTAGTCAAGCAAACCGAACCAAAGTTAGCATGTGAAGGTTACCGTGAAATGACATCGTACCTAGTGCAGAACAAGTTGGCAAAATTCAAGCTAAATCAAAAATTTGAAATTAAAAAATTCTTCTAAAATTCGTGTTAATTGGTGGCAACCTTCTATTGAGTAAAGAAAGGCCGGTCCATGAAAAGTCTATAAATCTTAAACAATAAACTTAAATTTTAAAGTTATTAAATTAGCATCGGTGCTCTGTGTCTCTAAATGGTAAAACAGCGGTAATATCAATACTAATGAATTGAAAGCATATTTGGGACTAGTCAACTATTATGGATGATTCATTCCATATTTATCAGCCAAACTTAGGACGTTATACAACCTTTTGAGAAGAAATATGAGATTTTTATGTACAAAAGATTGCCAAGAATCTTTCGAGGTTAGCAAAAATCAGTTGCTCAACGCTAACTTCTTGGAGTATTCTGACCATAAAAACTCGTTTTAGGTCTTGTTCTGGTTCATGTGATCGAGGGAGTAGAAAAGCCAATCTGTTTTACTTTCTTTTCAATGAATGAATCCCAGAAGGAATTCCCAATACAGGTCGGACTCGATTATCCGGAATTTGAGACTCGACTATCCGGAATATTTTATTTTTGACTTTCGGAATTTTGAATAATTTGTATAATAATTCAATATTGAATAATCAAATGAAAGGGCTTGACTAGTAGAACACAGTTATTAATGAAAAATGCAAATCCAAAATGGCCGCCACCAAAAGATGACGACAAATATATTTTTTTCACAACCCTATCAATATGAGTATCAAATAAAATGGCTTGAATAGTAGAACACAGTTATCTATGAAAAATGCAAATCCAAGATGGCAGCCACTATAAAATGTCGGATTACATATCTTTTTTAAGAACCTCATTAATATGGATATCAAATGAAAGGGATTGACTATTAGAACACAGTTATTTATGAAAAATGCAAATACAAGATGGTGGCCGCTACAAAATGGCTGATTACATATTTTCTAAGAACCCCATCAATATGGATATCAAATGAAAGGGCTTGACTAGTGGAACACAGTTATTTATGAAAAATGCAAATCCAGAATGGAGGCCATTCCTTGAACGTAATGGTAATGGGAAAAGGGTGGTGACGTAAGCTTGATGAATAGCGAAAACCTCAACACGGAACCAATGGTGAATCCAACGACTACTTCGCGAATCAAAAAGCTGAAAATAAACCATGATTTTGTATATGCATATACTGAATATTGAATTGAATATTCTATTGCAATCGCCTAATTAAAGAAAAAATGTTAGTATCAGAAATTGGAGTTCATCCGTAAATTGTGTAACTATTGTCTTTAGGGGAAAGAACTATATTATTGTTATCGACTTACGAGCCGATACCGAAATAATATATATTTTGCATGAACACATTGATTAGATGAGTGCCTCGTGGGTGAGAGATGATGCATGGTATAGAGACGGGAGTTGAGACTTGATCATCTAACTGATATTACGTGTATTTATTCACTTATCAAATCGAATTTCTCTTGGAAAGGGTAATATAATGTGAAAATATGTGTACAATCGTTTTTTTTTTTTAATTTATTTATTTTGAGGTTGACAGCATTCTCCAGTTTTGTTCAAAAATCAAAATAGCGTTTTGTTATTCGATAGAACATTTCAACAATTTCACGAATCAGCCAAATGGCTTCGATTTTGATTGCTTCCTCTATCATTGGTGTATTCGCGAGGGGAAAGCGGCGTTCGCATCAGCGAAGGCCAGGTAAAAATCTCTCAATGTCGCCCACGTCGAGCATCCAAAGATTATCCGTACAACCTGCGCTTTCGTACGTGTCATTTTAGCTTACATTTGACTGCCAGCCGGTTGATTTCCTGCGACGACAACAAACAAGGCAAACCTGAGCGAAATCCGCATAAATAAAGCTGTTGAGTTTTCATCATCACACGCGTATATTCGGGGTCGGGCGCGTCTTCAGCCTCGGTCTCAGTATCGTACATTCAATGGTGGAAGAACAAAAATCACTGTTATAATTTTTTTGCATTACGGGACAATCTTAAAAAGACTTTACTACATCTTTTGCTGACAACACAAATTTGAACTATAATTGGTAGAACGTCTGGAGGATTAGATTAAAGAAATGTTATTTGGACTCACTTCCTAGCTTTGGATTCAAAAACAAAACAAAAATCGCATCGCCACTACTGATGCGCCCCCGCAGTTTAGCGTGAAATTAATGTTCGTCCCGCAAACAATCGTGGTGTTGTCTTCGACGGAGGCTGAAAGAGGGGTACACTCAGACAGTCGGCAAGGTATATTTGTGGTCATATATTTTATGCCGGACGCAGATTTTGGTACCAAGAACGAAATGAAGCGTGAACAAAAGGAATGCAGAAATCTATTTCGAAAGTCAATAATTTGGAGGGAATTACTCTCCCGCTGCTAAGGCGTTCTGAGTCAGCATCGTCTGAAGAAGAGTTGCTTGTTTTGAATATATCGTCCCTAGGGTGGCAATGGATGTATGGCAAAAAAAATTCATCATCGAATTTGAAAAACCGACCATGTACAATTTGTTTATTGGTCCAATAAAATGACCTGGGCAAAGTTTCAAAACTTTGAGAGCTTTGAGGCACCTCTAAATCTTGTCCGATTGAGCTGAAATTTTGCACAGGTCATTTTTCGGGCCAATAAACAAAATATACATGGTCAGTTCTTTAAATTCGATTTTTTTTTCATACCTTCATTTGTTTCTCAAGTCAAGTCCCAACGGGTCGATTTTCAGCCAATTTTTTTTTCTCTATATGACACCAGGTCTCGACGTTTCATGCATTTTTAAGTCATTTGGCATCGTAAAAAAAATCGATTTTCCAAATTTCCTTTCCCTTGGAAGATTTTCGAGAAACAAAAAATCTAAACTTTAAGCGCTTTGAGGCACCCCTAAACCAAATCCGACTGGGCTGAAACTTTGCACAGGTCGTTTTTTTTGGGGCCAATAAACAACTTGTACATGGTCGGTTTTTGAAATTTGACATGATCATTTTCGCTGCCACCCTAATCGTCCCCCATCCGGGGAAGGTGATTTATCGAAATTTGTTGTGGCTTTGTGTCAAATTGTCCCGAAGCCATTTGCGATCAGACAAAAAAAAAGCTGCCAAATCCTATTGACTGTCAAGAATGGCTCCCAGCCCCCGCTAAAAGCCTACCATATTCGTTCCGCACGACTTACTGACACAGTGCGATCGCGACCCGCTGAATTAGGATTGGGCGATCTTTATAGAAAGATCGATCTTATCGAATCGATTTTTCAAATGGCTTAGGGATCGATTCACTGATTAAATCGCTACTAAAGAATCGATCTTTGCTGAATCGATCTTTACCGAATCGATTTTGAATTTTGAATATCAATTTGAATATCAAAGGCATTTTGTTTTGTCCCTCAGCATGAAGGCCATAGCTACAGGGCATTCATTTTGTGCTGTCAGGTAGTCGTTTTATTAAATAAATTAATTGAAAAAGCATAATTAGAAATTCAACAACCGCCCAAAACTCAGCTGACAATAAGAGCCAATCGTGCCATACATCTGTCATCTAGTCGAAGCCGATTCTTGATTTTGGCGCCAGATCCAGAAAACAATCTTTCGCCTGTAATTGATGTCAACATCAGGTTCAGTGATCCTATGCGCAATCGTAATTCCATTCATCCCCTCAGTAGTTGCCACTAGTTCCGTCTCTGTCAGCATTTGAACAGAAGTAAATCGTAGGAGAAGCAATCCAAATGTAGACATTAAAAAAAATAAATGTTAGGTGCATTTGGTGGGATAAAAAATCGATATATACTATAAACAAATTTACAAAAAGATCGAAAAGATCGAAAGCAAAATAAATCGATTTTCTCGATTTCCTCGAGTACAAAAGATCGATCCAAAAAATCGGAAATCGGGATGGAAAAGATCGATCTTCTAAGAATCGATCCGAGATCGCCCAATCCTACGCTGAATACCCCGGCAGAAGCATTGACATTAGCGTGGCCATATTCGAACCAAACGCGCCAAAAAACAACGTAACGGAACGGAGCGCATACGTAACTGTGTTGTTGGACTCCCGTGTTCTGCCAAATCTGGACAATGGGTCGGTCCGTGGTGAATGAACTTTCGACGGATCGCGCGCCCGATCCCCACATGGAGGGGTGAGTGATCTTCATATAGATCCGAAACGGAGACAGTGAAGGCAGCAACAGCAGCAGCAGCCAGGCAAGCATCAGTAGTAGTAGCCGTAGTATTCAGTTCCAGAAACGGAATCGTAAACAAACGATTCCTCGACTTGGTGCGACGGCCAAGTGGGCACAAGTGCATTCGGGAACGCCACGCAGCCCGTAAATAGTCAGGCAACCTTCCTAATCGGTCACAGTGGTTTCATTGTCAAAGGCTAACTGTTTGTGATCTCGCGAGTTTACCTGCTTGTTGACACGCTTATTTGCCTGCGGCCAATTTGGCGCAGATTGAAGTGCTGTTATGTATGCACCTTTTAAAGAGATATTGGGTGACATTCACGTATTCATCTCAGTGCTTGCGGACATTTGGGAGATTCGATCCGTCAAAGATTGATTTTTTCGAATCACTCAAAATTAGTTGGACAAAATATTTTGATATGAGATTGGTGACGGACATTATCAATATGAATATTCTTGCTGCTATAATCTACTTCTGAGGCGGAAATCTATGCATGATTGATAAATTACATTTTTATTTTAAATTTTAATGATGTACAAACTTGCAATACAGTGTATCAATACCTTTACCCTTACTGTGTAGATCTAGCTGGCCTTCTTTTAATATTGTAAATAAAAACAAAAAAGTAATTTACAAAGAGCAAAAAATAAGGTTCTCTTTGTTATTGAGTTATTTTTTCGGGTATTTTTCGTTACGTCAGTGTTTTACCATCATCGCCATCAGAAATATTGATGAAAAAAATAATAATCAAGTCGGGTAAGACGGATACTCCACCGAAGGGAATGAAATTTTGTTTTGAAAACAATTTGATTATCTCCTCCTTCTTTTTTAACATATGCCTACTAACTATGTTTGCAAGTTTCTAAAACGTAATCCGAATTCGTCATTCCGAATGCCGAAAGCTATTTTAGACAAGAAAAAGTGAGACAAATGGGTGGGTTATATCTATGATATAACCGCAAGGTTGACGTGGGACTACCTTAGCTTAATAATCATTTGTATGTTGTATTGATTGAATTTTTGATTGAATGAAACAATTTCCGAATTCAATTGAATTCAATATATTTGCGTTGTGAGTAAAAAGTTTGAACAAATGCCATGTCTCTAGTGTCTGCACGATCTTACCAGGTACCTAAGTTTAGGAGACCGTGTTAGGGAAACGCATTCGAGTCTGCAAAAGGCAAGCGAGTATAAAAGTACTCGCAGTTGGTTTGGAAGCCTTTATAGGTAATCGGCTTTCAGTCGGAACAAAAATACTCCCGACCTGCATGAATTTGCAATCCCAATTTTCCTAGACACCTTGGTTCTGAAGCCTGTGTTGGGGAAACATATTTTAGTCGGAACAAATTGCCCTCGACTTGCATGTATTAGCAATGCCAATTTTCCCTCGCTCCATGGATTTGAAGTCTGTGGTAGGGAAACACATTTCAGTCGGAACAAAAATGCTCCCGAATTGAATGTATTTGCAATGCCAACCTTCCCACGCTCCTTGGATTTGAAGTCTGTGTTAGAGAAACGCATTTCGGTGGGAACAAAAGCTGCCCCTACTTTCATGTATTTGCAATGTCGGTTTCGCCAATGCTGCTTGGTTTTGAAGTCTGTGTTAGGGAACATATTTCGGAGAGAACAAAAGTCCCCATACTTTCATGTATTTTCAATTCCGATTTCCCCAACGCTGCTTGGCTTTGAAGTCTGTGTTGGGGAAACCGTAAATCGGGCTAATCAAAACGAGGCAGTTAGGGCGTTTAGATAACGCTTAACATTTTACAGTTATTCAATTATTTATCTAATGAAAAATGACATTTTATTAATTGCGATAGATGCGTAGAAATATTCCCTATCAATTGATGCAAACATCTTTCCGATCCAGTAGAAAATGTTCGAGTTATAAGCATTCGAAATCTTGCATTTTTTCCTGCATGTTCAGTGTTTATGTTTTCATTTTACCCCCCATATATTCCGGTTAGACGTAGTCCCACGTCAAAATTACAAGCCCTTCTAGGTGATTTTAGTCAAGCCTATTTGTTCGATAATTGTAAGGCCTATTTGAAGACCCTCCAAAACTTGTGTACCCTCCAAAAATTGAGAACATAAACTTGAATTTTCAGTTAGTATTCATCTTTCCCGCCAAGTGTCCGTCTTTCCCGAGTCAATTTTATTAACATGCTGGACACATTCATTTTTCAAAATGTCTGCCTCAAAGACATATTTTATTATAAAAACAGGAAGTGGGTTATATCTATGGTATAACCGCAAGGGTGACGTAGGACTATAGTTGATTTAGAGATCATTTGTTTGAAGTTGAATCTAAATCCATTCTGAATGAATGAATAAATGAATATTTTAGGGACTTCGAAAACGAGAGCGTTACGTTGGAGGCACAGCGTTTTATGCATCCAATATAGGATACGAAAAACCTTGTTCTGAAAAATAATCTTCAGAAGCTAACCTGCTAACTGTACTTGATTGACAAATCACAAACCCAAATGTATTATATGGATATTTTATGGATAGAAAACATTAAAATAAACTCTTTCGCTTGAATGTAATTTTCAATTCCAAGGGGAACTGGCAGATTATTTATCGCTTAAGTATGCTTTTTGTGTGTGATTGAATCGAGAGAAGGTGTGGTTTACGATGGCAATTTGGAAGGCAAACTAGAGGGGAATGAACTCTGAGCTCGGAACTTTCGGCGACTGAGCAATAATCGATTGCGGGCGCATACAATATTGGATACGGAAATATCCTACTGATGGGGAAGAATAATCTTCAGAACCTATCCTGTTAATTGCGATTGATTGAAAAATCACAAAACCAAATGTATTTGGTCACAGTGTTACATGGATAGAAAACATTCAAATAAACTCTTTCACATGAATGTATTTTTAAATTCCCAGAGGAACTGGCAGATTAATTTCCAGCAATGATTAGATCTTTCCGGAACTTTCTCGATGCTGAATGGCATCCAAACGGAAAGAATTCCGCGCGTGTATGTGTGTGTAGCGATGTCTTCCCGGGGAACCGTATGTGGCATCACTCTCCTCCTGATGGATTCCCTTCTGGCCTAAGGTGCACAAACAGGCTCTTGGTGACACCGTTCATCCGCGCTTTCATGATAAACGAAGAGCTTCACCACAACAGCGACAACATGCTCCAATCGCTGTTCAATTAGAACTGAGTGGATTTCCGAGCGGCGCTCGCTTATATACCGATTGGTGATTTCAATAGCCTGTTTTGAAAGCAATTTTAAGACTATTGAAACAAGTTTTCGGATCAAAAAGTAACAAGTATAGAACGCGTAGACATTTTATCTTTCGAATGAAGTGTTTATCATACCATTTCGTTCAGTTGTTTAGGAGCTATTCACGCTCAAAATCTCGGTCTCAGGCGTAACGCTTTCGTTTTCGAAACTTTGATTTTACACCCCGGTATAGAAATGAAAGACGTAGTCCTACGTCAAAACTGTGGGGGTTTAGAACCCCTTGGATGAAATATCGCACTGGCTTACGCTAGTACCAAATAATGCATTTTGCAACACATCCTCCACAGCGCTACCAACAAATGAAGCATAAAATTAGCGACCCGATCTGTCATCGTCTCGGCTACGTCAGCACTTGCTGAAACACCATTCATTCGATATTCGTCCGTCTACGAGGTAAGTCCTTCATGCATGCTTCGGGGGCGATTCTCCTTTGCACATAATGGATTCCACAATTGCGACATGTGACAGGTTTTGTTCCTTTAAAAAAAAAAAATGAGTGGGTTATATCTATGATATAACCGCAAGGTTCACGTGGAACTACCTTAGCTTAGCAATCATTCGTTTGTATTGATTAAATTCTTGATTGAATGAAACAGTTTCCAAATTCAATTGAGTTCAATATATTTACTCTGTGAGTGAAAAAAATTAATAAATGCCGTGTAAAGTCAATTCATTTATTGTGATTGATTGTTCTTCGTTACAAGTAAATTTAATGACGGACCTTTTACGTTTGGTATGATGACTAGAACAAAATATATGTACGGAAGAATTATCAAACGTTTGATGAACCAGCCTAAGGCTGAAAATCTTTCCAATAAAGACAAAAAAAATTATCAAACGATTATTTTATTTTACATTTACATCCCAAAAGTGTACATACTTCTCGAATCTCGAATTTGCTTGAAACTGGGAAGTTCATTCGCTTCTAGTGGCTGCACGATTTTCCCAGGTTCCTAAGTTTAGAAGATCATGTTAGGACAGACATATTCCACTTTGCACAAAGGCAAGCGAGGACAAAAGTACTCGCAGTTTGCATTTATTTGCAGAGCCGATTTCCCCAGAAACCTCGGTTTTGAAGTCTGTGTTAGGGAAACACATTTCAATCGGAACAAAAATACCCCCGATTTGTATGAATTCGCAATGCCGATTTCCCCACGCTTCATGGAGTCGGAACAAAAATACCCCCGACTTGCATGAATTTGAAATACCGATTTCTCCAGGCACCTTGGTTTAGAAATCTCTATTAGGGAACACATTTCGGTGGGAACAAAAGCTCCCCCTACTTTCGTGTGTTCTTTTTCTTCTTTTTGGCTTTAAGAGGGTTTAAACTTTTCAGTTCACTCGCCTCTGGGCTCTTTCGTGTGTTTGCAATGCCGATTTCGCGTTTTTAAAGTCTGTGTTAGGGAACATTTTTCGATGAGAACAAAAGTCCCCCTACTTTCATGTATTTGCAATGCCGATTTCCCCAAGGCTGCTTGGTTTTGATGGCTGTGTTAGGGAAACCGTAAATCGGGCCAATCAAAACGATGCAGTTATGGCGTTTAGATAACGCCTAATATTTTACAGTTATTCAATTGTTTATCTAATGAAAAACAACATTTTGTTAGTTGCGATAGATGCGTAGAAATATTCCCTATCAAGTGATGCAAACATCTCTCCTATCCAGTACGAAATGTTCGAGCTATAAGCATTCGAAATCTTTCATTTTTTCCTGCATGTTCTGTGTTTAGGTTTTCATTTTACCCTCCATATATTCCGGTTAGACGTAGTCCCACGTCAAAAAAGGAACAAATAATTTCAAATACTGCAAAAGAGAATCGTCCCAATGAAGCTGCATGTTTTGGAGACTCCAATAAAAGGAAAAGTGATCCAATACACAGTGTCATAAGTGTTTTTTTAATCTCCCATTCTGTATGACCAGCTAATAGTGTTATATACGCTGCGCGATTTCAGAAGTGAAGTGAAGAAAAATAGGAAATTGTGATTTTGTGAAAATTGACCAAACCTCAAGGTGAGCCACTTATTAATTGAATAATGTTTGTGTATTCATATTTTTTTGCGAAAGGGTTGCGCCTTTCGGGAAAGTGCATGGAGTGCAGATTGAAAAATCATAAAATCAGTCGCTTCGCTATGATTTGCCCAGTTTCAAGCACTTATTTCTCAGTTAATTACTGAAAATTTTATTAGATGTTCACATCGAACGAATTGGGCTTCTCTAGAAGTTTATCACCATTGAGACAATTATATAGTTAGTGGGGCTCGTTATCAAGCAGGTGAAAAGTTTCAAGCGTAGATTTGACGAAAATATGGATTGCTACGATACTTTCGAACCGGTTTCGCGTGCAGTTTTTTTTTCTCATATATCACCATTGCGAGGCCTTCTGTTGGTGTTTCTCGATGATTCGATATGCAGTATACATGCGAGTCTGCATGACATACTGGTTGCTTCGCGAAATTCTATTGCTGTGACTGATCATGCATTGTAGAGCGTTTGATGTGGGTGTAAGTGTGGCACTATCTGCTAGCAGTTTTCCTGGAAATGACTTCGGGGCTGAGGCAGATTGTTGGAATTTTCCAATCGCCACAAATGGTTTTGTTTTTATTTCCTTTTGGGTCGTGTCTCGGACGCAAATCTTTTTTTTGACGTAGGACTACATCTTACATTAAGGGTGCCAAATCAGAAAACAGGTCATGTTTTTTGTGAAATGAAGTTAACGTTAATAACTATTTTTGCTGTGAACGAATTTTAACGATTTGCATACCAGTCGAATCGGAAATTAGATAGCGTAAAGACAATATTTGCGAAGTTATGCAAGGGTGGATATTAAGTAAGCTATCGCTAGCAGTATTGCATCTCCTCTGAGGAAAATTCTCAGAATCTTTCTGAGCTTGAGCTTGAGCTTGGGTAGACTGTACAATTCGTAGTTGCTCTCCGTGATTGACCTGAACCAACCAAATTGCACAAAGAACACACAGAATGACGCTTGGGACTAGCAAATCATTCTCGTTGTGCAATTCTCGGCGATTCGAGCTTTAAATGGTCAATAACGACGCCGGCCACGTCCTTACAGTCACCAGGGAAAGGAAAGGAATGTTAGTATGATATTCGCCGCCCGAAGGCCAGAAGGGTCGCCTCTATAGCGTAGTTCCCTAGCGTTTATCATGGAAGGGATAGTTGTTAGTGGGGAGAGGTATGGAACTATCAACCCCTCAATGAAACGGAGTTCCGAAAGTCTTAAATGCGGCAGAGTTATCTTTAGGTAATCTGAGGAAGAAACTTATTGAATTAACAGAAACCTCTTATCCTATTTACTCCATGCGAAAAATACGCGAAATTTTTCAACTAAAACCCGGTAATGATAATCACTTTTTAGATAGTTAAATTCACAAAATTGATGTACGATATTAAAAATGTAGCACACCTGTAGTGAATTCTAAATTACTTTGGTTGCTGCCAGCAGTTGTTATATTTCCTATCAATTTCTTACTCGAACTCACTCATATTGGCACCCGAAACTTCCGCGTATAAATAACATTGAGTACACCGAGATTTCTTTCGGCAATTTAGAAGGACACCAAATAACTTCTGTATGAAAAACCAGATCGGCTACATATTTCGCGATTCTTTGTGCATTTATTTGCTATTAATGAACTGTTTTATTACAAACCGAACCGACTACATACTACATACCGAGAAATTTAAAAGAAAACCACAAAACAGAATAAACTGAAATAAAAAATATATATCTTCTCTTGACCAGAGCATCATCTTGAAATTCAAGTGAAAATTATATAAAAACAAACATTTTTTCGCACGGTATTCACTTGCAATGATTACCACCAGAATCATTTGCAGTAGTAATATTCCACGCCCTCAAAACCTGTCATAGTCGAGTCAATCACATAAAATCTTTTAGTTATTCTGTGACTGTTCGCACTGATGCGAGTAAACTTGAGCTTTTTTCTATTTTATGATTAAAAGAAAATCGCTCAATAAGGATGCCTAGTTGTTTCCTACGCATTATTCTGCTCTCGAGAATCTTTTTATCAGTGATATCCCCACTGCATATATTCATAATTCAATGAAGAATTCGTTTGTTTCCATAGTTCTCACTTCAAATAGCTTCACAAACAGGCGCATAAGAACTTGACAAGACATAAATATCGACTTCACTTGCGAATTGGTAACACATGCTTGTAGAGCGGTTTTTCTTCTCACATACACTTTTCTCACACAAGTTCAAGTTCACCATTTACTATTCTTCGTATACACCAAGCAAAATTTTCAAAGAACGATTGATATGGAGCACTAACTAAAAAATCAAAACTCGATTATGAATAAGTTCACAAACTGTATTAAAAACTTGTACGATGTCAACACGCATTACGCAGAACTAATTACATACGCCATAACACCAAAGTGAGTGGTGAACGCGAGCACAAATTAAATCTGAAACATCACTCACACATACGAAATCAAAAAACCTTCGTCCGATGAACAACTTTTGACCTTACGCTTTAATTTCTGAGATTCATCCATAAAACAACTGAAAAAAATTAATAGAAGCAGAAACACAGAATTTATCACCAGAAACACAAACTTTTGGGTGCAAACTACTCACAAAAAAACTGAGCTCGAACGCTTACACCATTTTCTCTCTCCCGAACAATGCACGGAACGACAACAATAAGCGTCCGCACTAGAGATGGGCAAACCGTTCACGAACGGTACGAAAGAACTAGTTCGCCGAAAAGAGTGAACGAACGGTCGTTCTTTTTCAAAGAACGGTAGTTCTCCCCACGAACTGATTGAGAGTGAACTGTTTGTGAACGAACTGTTTGCGAGTGAACTGTATGAGAAAGAACTGATTGGGAGTGAACTGTTTGAGAACGAACTGTTCGAGAACGAAGTGTTTGCGGGCAAATTGTTTGCGAACGAAAGAGTGCAGCTGAACTGATTTGCGCTAGACGGAATGGATAAATAGAACGAGAATGCTTGTAAGAAAAATAAAACGATATTGTTATTTACGAGCAAAATGCATGTAACCCAAGGTTTATTTTGTTGATGTATACTCAATTTTGGGTTAAAAATTAAATTAGATTTTCGTAGTTTTAAAGGCGAAGCTGTATATTTTCAATTCAATGTATTTTCTTCAATTCCGCGAAACTTCCTGATTATCAGAAAAAAATCTAGGGGAAGCTGGGGCGATTCAAGAATTAGGTAAACATAAAATCTCATAGTGAGGGCAAGTTGAGAAGAAAGTTTTTTCGTTGCTTTCAATCTATTGTTTGGCTTATTGCGTGTACGTGTTATCGTGATTGTTTATTAATTGATTGTTAGTAGAAATAGTTGCTGAATTTTTCCTCTGAATAAAATATGATCTTACATGGAATCTGTGTGCATCTTTTGTTAGTAGAAATAGTTGCTGAATTTTTCCTCTGAATGAAATATGATCTTACATGGAATCTGTGTGTTGTCCATACAGAAAATATGAAAAATTGCACATATTTTGTTCGCATTAAATTATTAATTATACTTTTGTCGTTCGATAAACATATTTTCACATACAGTTTGCGACTTTTAAAGAAGAAGCACCCTATCTTTCCCCACTAAATTTCAAAAATATAAATCCCATACGTACACTATCCAATCCAACGATATATATGAATAGCTGTCTATAGATGTTGGGTTCCAGCTAATATTTTATGTTGTTCTGAATACCGCTGAACGAAAGAGCGAAAGAACTGTTCAAAAAAACTGATTCACTTAGATGAACGGTTTGTGACTGAACCGTTCATCAAAGTGAACTGTTTTGCCCATCTCTAGTCCGCACTCGATGCCTGCTCGATCGAGACTCCCGAAAATTCTCAGAATCTTTCTGTGCCCGAAACAACAAAGGTCGCTTATTCTGCTCGTTTTGTGTTTTATGTTTCCCCTCGAGATGTGATCAGCCAACAGTGTTTGGCTTCGTGTGTGTTGCGCGTTTTCGTTGCGCGAAACTTAGAACTTGTTCATTTCCTGTACACGTGAATAGCGCACCTTCAATACTTTTAGTTGCCATTAGTATTTGCTCTCATGCGAATCGACGCTGTTCTGATGCAACAAGCTCCTAGCTTTGTTGATGGTTTCAACCGAAAGACGAGAAAAGATTTTTCATAAACGGTCATTTTCGCGATGTTTCATTTTTATCGCTGCAACTGTATGCATCTGCTAGACGCGTGTTTGATGCTTTTTGAATGGCGATTCTCTTTTGCCCGAACATAATGGATTCCACAAAAACAGACCTAGACTATCAATTTGTGGTGAGATAACTTTATTTTTTTTTGAAATTCACGGAAAAAAGATGTCCGTTTTTACCACCCTTCCCCTACTCAAAAAAAATGTTTTTACACCAAATGATAACCAAATTAATTATTATTATTTATTATTTAATACAGGTAAACTTCGATACAACGTACATTTCATTATTGTGTTGCTGTTTTAGTCAAGTTAATGAATAACTTCAATCAGAAGACGAAGCCAGCCTTTCTCATGATGTTTCCCTTCGTACTGTTGATTAAAGCTTGATTCATTTAGAATCTGGAATCACAAAATCAGCTGTATTTCGAGATTGATTGAAGGTACAAAACTTGTTTTAGCATCACAATACAGATAATTCATTGTTCTATCAGAAAAAAAATATTGAAAAAAAATTTCCTTTACACTTTGAAAAGGTGTACGTTATATCGAGGTAAAATGTACGTTATATCGAGTGACGTTATATCGAGGGTACGTTATAACGAGGGTACGTTATATCGAAGTTTCCCTGTATAACGTTATTGGGCGAAAACATCGATTGAAAGTAAATTTGTGCGGAAGGTGTCTCAATAACAAAACAAAAAATAAACCAAACCTAAAAAAATACAGAAATATGTAAAATGTGTACAGTATTACTTTGATAAAAGAATTAACATAATGATGAAGGAAAAAAAGGCAGATAACGACAGAGAGAGTTATAGAGAGAGAGATAGAGAGAGAGAGAGATAGTGAGAGAGATAGAAAGAGAGATAGAGAGATAGAGGCAGAGTAAGAGAAAGAGAGAGAGAGTAAGAGAAAGACAGAGAGAGATAGAAAGAGAGTAAGAGAAGGAGAGAGAGAGAGAGGGAGAGAGAGAGAGAGAAGGAAGAGAGAGAGAGGGAGAGGGAAAGAGAATGCGAGAGAGAGAGAGAGAGAGAAAAAGAATGCGAGAGAGCGAAAGTGAGAGTGAGAGTGTGAGAGCAGGAGACAGAGAGAGAAAGAGAGAGCGATACTGTCAACTTGGGATCACGAACTAATTGCATTCAATTCGGCTTCGTTCAGTTATAACTTTCGATACTATCTTGGGATGAAAGGAAATTTTATGATTTTTTCTTTGGAAGATTTATTTTAGTCTTCAAAAACAGATTCTTATTGTCATATTAAATCTCAGCCTCGGTATATGACTGATCGCGTCCTCAAGTAAATCGATAAAAAGTTACTGAGTCAAATAGTTTATACCTCTCGCCCGATTCAATGCTGCATGCTTTGTTTGTTCGTTAGAGGGTTTAAACTTATCAACACTACCAACAAAACGCATTCTTATCTTCATAGCAAACCTATTCAACAAACGTATAATTCATTGCGCGGAGCTACGTGAACGATCGGCAAAGCAGCGATATTTTCAAAACTAACTCTCAGTCTTAACATATGACGTTGGCTGATCGCTGTTTAGAGTGTCACTAACAGAATATGTCGTAGTCATGTATTTTCTCCGTTAGATGCAACGTGACATATTGCATCATTATTGCTACTTTACTTTTTTGTTTTTCCACAGCTCAATTAAGAGAGCACAAATATTATTACAGCAACCAGAACGCTAGATTTTCATTTAGATATAGCTTTGTTTATTGTGATAGGCGCTTAGAAATATTTCCTACGTATTGATGCAAATACCTTTGCGATCTATCGAGATATGGCGTTGCCCAAATCACAATACTTCCTCTCTCCTCTCTCATTGTCTGTTGGGCGAAAGCTACAAAACTCCCGTATGTCAAATATTTGTCCTGCTTGGTAACTGGAACAGAAACATGATTCCTCCAGGGCAACCGAAAGGTAAATGATTGTGATAATATTCTTCAATTCTCTCACATGAAATAACGCTCACTGGTTGGCATTCAGCGCCGTAATTCGAACATAACAATCGCTGTTGAATGTGGTCCGATCGCCAGTCGGTTTGAGACTGTGGTTTCAAATCGCGGATGGCTTATTTATACCAAATAAGTCGAAAACGTGCAGAAACAAATGAGGGGCTCAGAACAAAAAGGATGTAAGTGATTTGATCGATTTCTCTTCATCAATTTTTTCTTTAGTTAATAACTCAACTGCAAAAACGATGACGTCATGTTGAGCCACTCAAATGTATTAGTTGTCCGTTATTGACGGTACGGGTAGGTAAGCACGCAAATCGGCATAACAATTTGAATGGGAAAATATGAATGCTTCCGATTTTCATCAATTTTGAACGGATTTGTAACATATCAAACAAATCTTCGAGAATTTCCGATGCGATTGGTATACGAATAATTAGAATTCGTTTTTTTAGCGGAAATATTTATTAACGTTAACTAACGTTTCATAACAACGTGACCTGTTTTCTGATTTGGCATCCTTAATGAAAGACGTAATCCTACGTTAAAAAAATAATTCCCTTTAACTCAACCCTTTCACTGAGGTGTTCGGATTGGAAATATCTCTTCCAATCGACTGTTGTAGCCTCTGAGATTTTTCAAAAAATGGTCAAAATCTTCTATTTCTCGAAATTTTTCTTTTTTTTTGTACATATTACAATAGCATTATAAGTAAATATTAGGGTGCCAATCGACCCTAAAATTTCAAAAAGTTACCCTATACAAAATGTTCAGCACCTCGAAAAAACACCCTATGCCAAATATCAGCTCAATCGGACTTAAGGGAGAGTGGCGCAAAGCGGAGTAAAGGAAATCGGGGTTTTCGAAAAATATTTTTTTAAGCCAAATGTCTTAAAATTGCATGAAACGTGGAGATCTAGTGTCATATTAGCTCATTCGAACTTCATTTATTGGTGTTGCAGATGTTGAAATTTGAGCTTTTTGAAAACCGAAAAAACACCGGAAATCGGGGTTTCCAAATTTTTTTTTTATGCCAAATGTCTTAAAATTGCAAAAATTGCGTGGCACATCGAGATTTACAGTTATTTAAACTTTTTTTCGTTAAAAATCGACTTTTCAGACGGAGAAACTACCAAGCGCCAAAAAAAAATTTTTTTCTTGACAAAATTTTTTTTTCGAGATAACAGTAAATCACGACGAATAATGCCATTTTAGGACATTTGGCATCAATATTTTTTTTTGAAATAAATTTTCGGTGATCTTTCGTTTTCCAAAAAAAAAACAAATTTTTACGTCTGTGACACTAATAAATCAAGTTCCGAATGAGCTAATATTTCGCAAAGGGTATATTATCGTGCAAATCATCATTTTGCAGCAAGTTCCAAATGAAAAATCGTCATAATTATTTTTATTGGTACCCAAAACCATACGTTTCGTTTCGTGTCCCGAAAAAAAACCCAGAGTCCCAGAGTGTGATGTTATCCTGTTTGAAATTAAGTTTATGCCATTCCTCGGAATAGATAATAAATTTCAGTTCATTATTGAATTCAAAACCTGGAATCTGAACGTATATTGCGTATTAAAAATCAGAATATGGAATACCATAAATAAACTAAACATGAAACCAGATCTCAGAAATTGTTTGTGAATCTGAAGTCCTGAATCTGAATGTTTTATTTTGATTGTGGATTCAGTACACGGCTGGATCGATCCGGAACCCGGAGTCTGAATGTGGAATACGTATTGATATTCTAAATTTAGAATATAGAATCTGAAATGTGAACATCATATATCTTCGGTGCAACTGTGAGTCCGTAAATTTGGAACACGAAGAATTCCGAACTCTAAAAAAATACTGCCACTAAAGCAGTAATATATATTTTTTTAAATTTCACTGAATCAAGCTAATAGTGTATACCGTTTTGTCTCATATTCCGAACAGTCTCAGATTCCGAACAAATCATTTTTAAATGTAAATTTACTAAACTTTTATGTTATAAATAACTGAATGATGAAAACACAGACATTCATTGAGGCATAGGCTTCATTTTGACATCATTTACAGGTATCGATACAGCCTATAATTTATAATATTACACATTTGCAAAAAAGTGACAGCCAAAACCAATGATAAAATATTTGCGTTAGCAAATTCCGTAAAAAACAAGCATCGTTCGTTTTTCAGTTTTTGTAGTTGTTTCAACTATTTTGTTTGTTGTTTTCATGTTAAGCGCTAGAGAATGTATGAACCTACAATAAATAGGTGAAAAAAAAAGATATTTTATACAGAAATCTTCATTAAAACTAAAATTTAAGTAGTGTTCGGAATATGAATCAAGTTTCTACGTATGATTCAAATTCCGAACACATCATTTTCAAATGTAAATTTACTGAACATTAATGTTGTAAGTAATTGAATAATCAAAACCCTGATATTATTTGGGTTATAGCCTTCATTTTAACATCATTTACAGGTATCGATACAGCCCATAATTTATAATATTAAGCATTTGTAAAAAAGTGACAGTCAAAACCAATGATAAAATGTTTGCGTTAGCAAATTATTTAAAAAACAAGCATCGTTAATTGTTCAGTTTTTTGTAGTTTTTTCAACTATTTTGTTTGTTGTTTTCATGTTAAGTGCTAGATATGGTAAGAATCTACAATAAATGGATGAAATAAAATGACATTTTATGCAGAAATCTTCATTAAAATTGTGTTCAGTGTTCGGAGTATGAATCATGTTTCTACGCATGATTCAAATTCCGAACACTTCATTTTTCAATGTGAATATGCTGAACTTTAATGTTATAAACAATTTAATATTCAAAACCCTGACATTCTTTGGATTATAGACTTCATTTTAACACCATTTACAGGTTTCGATACCGATATAGCGCCCTTGGTCCCGAAACCATGTTAACTATAAGAAACAAATACAATCAATAATTACAAAAGCAAAATCAAATTTTTCTTGCAAGCATAGCATTTTTCCAAAAAAAGACTAACTAATTGACTTTAATTTGACATAGCGATCATATGAATCGTAAATGTATTTGTAAATCAATTTTATTGTAGTCAAATGAAAAAGAAGGCTCTGTTGTATCTAAAAATCAAATTAGTTTCACGAAAGAGTACCATTTTGAGTAATGAGAAACTGTTTAATAGCCATCAAAGCTTAAGTGTTCGGAATATGAGACAATACGGTATAAACACGATAGACATTGGTTGACAGGATAATTTCATTTGTTTACATCATGATTGCACTGAAGCAAGCGCATCGCGATTAACCCTGCACGCACGAAAAGAAAATCCTGGTCTATCCTCTCCAGAGATAGTGAGAAAAGTTAGTTAGTTAGAGTTAGTTAGAAATTTCTCTGTATTAAATTTATCTGTACTAATTTTCTGATATTTCGTCCAAAACACAGAAGCAAAACAACACCTGATTAATTAATCCGATATTCAAAACTACCAGCTAACAATCGCCAGGGTATGCGGTTCCGAATTATAAACCACATCCGGTCAGTCCATGCACCACCAGCAATCAACGCGCCGCAAGTAAATCGATGAATTTTGCCAATGAAATATCGTCAATATTAACGAACAGCCGCCATTTTGTTCGATTGTTTTTCGCTTGAAATTAAACGCTCGACGCAGCCGGAATTTGAAATGCCTGGTAACGAACCGAAACAATAATAATAATAATAACGAAAGCCAACCAATAAGGCGTTCCGGTAAATTCAACCGTCATGACGGCAGAGCATGAAAATTGCGCTACCCGCGTTCCCAATTGGGCGACTGTTGTCATAAAAATCCACCCCCAAATGGCGACGAAACGTGCGTAAAATCAATAACTTCTATGAATCAATTGAACCGGGGGAAAGCTCCCCCCTTTTTCTTCCACTTTTTCTACCAACTTGCGGCGGAAGGGATATGACAAATGGGGCGGTTCAACCATACTTCGCAGGCATTGATAATTCATCTCTGCGGTGCGTCACTCCGAACGGGGATCGGACGGTTGGATAGCATTCCTAGGTTTCGCCAATTGGTCAATTCTCGACAGACACGCCGAGTGGTCAAATGGACAGCACAATAATTTATTCTTGACTGGCCGAAAGACCTAGCATATCATCCTCAAGACAGTGAGAGAGGGAGAGAGGGAGAGAAACAGTTGGTGGTTGGAACTGGAAGCAGCCGGTTTTTACTGAGCTGAAAGACTAATTACACTTAATTTATTGGTTTATTTATTCCGAGCACAACAGGTCGTCACCGTCGCACTCCTACGCGCTGCAGCGCATCTTGCGAATTGCGAAACCGTGGTCTTCGTTGAATTATGGGTAAAGTTGCATTATGAACAACTAGACACTGGAACTGCGTTCGTGATATCGAATCGCGATTTTTGTTTCTGTTCAAAACAGTTTTTCAGTTAATTCTAACGCACTATGGTTAGCGCAAAACTTTTGCAAATTGAAAGCGCGACCTGGGGAAGTTGGTGGCGGCTGTTGGACCTATAAGGAGCTGCTTATCACTTCATCAAACCCCCGCCAAAAAGGGAAGGAAGTGGTCGTAAAAAATAATTTATTTTATCCACTTTGCGTCAATTTCCTCTGCGCGGCGACAACGACGAGAATGCGCTGCCGCTTAGTTGCGTAGCGAATCGGTAATTATCGATTGATGGTTGATCGAGGCGTATTTGCATAAATAAATAATTAGTATTCCACCTCGGCGTAAAACAGCCCCAGCGCACACAACCAGTCAGTCAGTTAGTCTTGGCGAAAATCCTGTCTTCGGGTGGGTGCTATTGTACGCCTCCAACGCCTCCTCTGGAGCGTGGATTTCGTGTTTTCTCCCGCTCATTATGCGTCTTAGAAATCTAAACGTCGACCAGTGAAAGCAGATGCTGACACGTTGTGTTGTCTGTTAGGAGCCGAAGTAATAGGACGACTTTTTCATCTTTTTTTTTTGTGAAACTGCGATACAGCTTAATCCATAACGTGACAGATCTAAGTTCCACCTTCGGAAATTGACATTTCTATGTTTGAATCTATTCTTTCTCGGACCTAGTAGAAACGGCATCCCTCGTGCTTCAATTTTACATGCAAGCAGATCCATTCCGGATTAGTCAAAACGCAGCAACGATGATGATTTTTTTCAAAAAGGGTCATTTATTTTGGATATGCTTCGATGGCTCGATGACTGGTTTTTATCAAATAAACAATGAAATTGCGACTCGTTCGTAAATTCCTTAAAAGATAGGGAAAATGTATAGCTATATATTTTCCAAGCCATTCAAGAATAATAAACGTTTATGTTTAATGAAATTAGAAGAGCTGAGTCCAAGATTGTTAATTTAGGACTAAGAAATTGCTGCCGGCAAGAACAAACAATAAAGAAAATTAAGAATGAAACTCTTTAGTAGAAATATTTGGTAGTACTGAAAAGGACCAACAAATGAATGCTTGCACTAAAGGAATCACACTCACAAAGCAATAAAAAAAACAATTTCAGATTATCAAAGGAACTCTCAACATTAACATGTATTGTACATTGTTCCCTATCCATCGCGATACATAAATACTGAATTATTGAACATCCAATTAGTTGTTTCCTTTTTCAGTGTTGAACTTGAACTTGAACTTGGGTAGACTGTACAATTCGTAGTTGCTCTCCGTGGTTGACCTGAACCAACCAAATTGCACAAAGAACACAGAATGACGCTTGGGACTAGCAAATCATTCTCGTTGTGCAACTTTCGGTTATTCGAGCTTTAAATGGTCAATAACGACGCCGGCCACGTCCTTACAGCCACCAGGGGAAGGGAAGGAATGTTAATATGATATTCGTCGCCCGAAGGCCAGAAGGGTCGCCTCTATAGCGTGGTTCCCTAGCGTTTATCGTGGGAGGGGTAGTTGTTAGTGGGGAGAGGTAGGAATCAGGATTCACTGAGGTAAGTGATGTGATTAGGTAACTATTATTCTAATCTATTATTGTCACATACTTTTTGGCGATTTTTAATCTCGGCAACTGTAGGAAACCTGATAAGGTAACCGAGTGAACTCATTGAAAATCAGTTGTCTCCAATTGCGACGGTGGTGAGTTATATTTAGGAAACCTGAGAGGGGTAAACAAGAGAACTCCTCTAACCTTCTGGTACGAATGGTTTTAATCATCGAGTGTACTCTTCATCGAATTTTAATCGCGACGGCGTAATAGAATTTGAGAATTTAAAAACTGAAAAATAAAAGGAATTATTAATTAAATTGTCAGAATTTTACAATTATACAATTTTATGATTTAATAGTTTTATTATTCCATGATTTTTTAACTTTATAATTTATGATTTCATATTTTTAGAGTTTTAGATTTCAAATATTAGCTATTAGTTATTAGATAAATTTTATGCGAACCCACTGTGAATCAGACATACTCATACTAAACATGTGCAAATTTTCAAATTTTACAACTATGTTTCACAAAAGATCGCGTCCACAAATAGCTCCCTCAGAACATAAAATCCGTATCAACCTTTCCGTTAAGCAAACATACGCGCCTTTCAAGCTAAAACTAACACACCTATAATAAATTTCTAACACTTTGATTGATGTTAGGAGTTGTCACATACTTTTGCATTGCATTTCGTTGCGTTCCTAAAATTCGCTCTGATTTTTGCACTCTGTATGCGTTTCTCTTTCTTACACTCGTGTATTTCATACACACATTGTAGAGTGGAATCCGTTATGCTATACTCGTCAAAAATCATATACACATACACATGCACGAATAAAGAAACATTTCGCAACACGAAACCGAGTGAACGACGAATTCAATCATATTGGCGTATAAATACAGACCAAGTGGAACGGTTTATAAAAATTTGGATTGAAATCATTTCCAGGAAATTGGAAAAAATCCATCAAGCTTTAATGAGCTGAGGTAGAAAGCAAATTATCTAACGAAATAATTCTACTCTTGTTGAACCGAGCAACAAAAACACTCTCGAATAGAGAACAACGCGCACGCTTACCCCGTATTCCCTTCAGCACATTTCCTTCTATTTAATTACAACATTTTCTTTTTACTACTATTTTTATCACCCGATTTGAAAACACAAAATAACATTTTTCGATGAAACTTTACGGACGCTTCACAACCAACGACTGAGATCACACGTCAACCGATTCCTCACACCGACAATAAAATCTAGTTGTTTCCTTTTTCAGTGTTTTAGCAAAACGACATCTCCAACGCTTCCATAAACTCTATTTTCTAAAGAAATGATCCATGAATTATACTATGCAGCACCATTCGCAGACCGGCAACAGAAACTCCGAACCAAATCGATTGTGAGGTGGCGCAATCGATGGCAATTTCAATGCGCTATATTTTGACGCTACTTTTGACCCGGAAACAAATTCGCGAAAATTGAATGTTCGATCGGAAAAAAAGTCATAAATAAGTCTGGAAACATTCTCAAGTTTACAAAAGCTTTCTCCCGGCAATGTAATTATGAAAATATTTCCATTATTTCGGATGTCATTCGAAATTTTTCAAAACAGGTCTTTAATAGAAATCGATAGTATGCGTAGTATTTGGAAATAGCTGAACATAGTTTATTATTGTTCTCGCAAGAACATTACACAAGCTGGCCCTTTTTTGTTTAAATTTGTTTCCTTATTGCCAATGAACGTAATGAATCTCTTTTTCTAGACATGCGCCAGAGCGCCATGTGATTCTATATTTGTACCATCAACACCATTGACAACGCATAAAATAAAAAATACCCACGTGTGATTTAGTCATATAGAAACACTCTTTGCCTGATGGTTTTCAACCGTCGCGAAGTACATTTTCATCTTGTCTCCACGTTGTATTCAAAATAAAAAATATTTAAAAAATCAGAATCGTGATGCGATTTGACATTTTATACTTACAACTCTCCCCCGAAGCGGTTCCCCGCCGAGCGAAACCTTGCTGAGTTTTTTCCGCAAATGCAATTTATATTAAATATTTTCTCCCATAGCTTCTGCGCAGCCTAATCATCGGCCTTGGGACAAAACAATTTGGAAGTCTCGCCGCCATTACCGTCCGTCTGGATGACCGAGGAATCGTGAATGAGGTGATTAAATTTTGTGCCCCCAACAACATTATTTTTTAACCACCTCAATCGCCCTTTGGCAACGCATGGAAACAACAGCAATGTGTGCGTGTGATGCAAAAATATAGAGACACTCTCCACCAGACGACATGATAGTCGAAGCGGTGCTCAACCGAACAAAATTACATCATTATTCGTGTTGGATCGATAGCACGAGAGCTCACGTTTCTTCGGTGAAAACGTGCTTCTGGACGTTTGAACTTGCAAGTTCACAGCGGAAACTCTATTGAATAAATAGTTCTGAAAAGAACTGATAAGAGAACTCCTTCTACTTGGTAAACGGCGGAATAGTCCTCGTCGCGGAAGGAAAGAAAAATAGGAGAGTCGTTGGAAAAGTCCATTCAAAGTTAGAGAGATGGAACTACTGGCGCGTATCGGGGTTATGTTTGGTGTGGAAGAACTCACTAATTTTTAGACAGCTCGATTTGTTTCTTTTCGTTCGGCATTCGTTAGCATCGAGGAAGCCTAGTGATTTTTTCCCATCAACGGGCCCAAATAGAGTTCCAATCTGTGTCCCATCCTCCCTATTCTCCAAACTTGGCTCCCTCGAAATAATGTTCACGACTCATGTTGAAGTATTGGGTTTTGAGTTAAGTTTTTTAAAAAAAAGGGTCAATTATTTTGAATCGGCACATTTAAAAAATCATTCGTAATTTCGATCAGTTATATGATAATGATTTACATAATTTTATCATTACGCAATTTTTAATACTTTCTCAATATGTCCCACAACAGATTATGCTTACAAGTAGCTCCTCCAGGTCTGCTGAAAAATTAATTTTCAGATTTCACTTAAGGGGGGACCACGGTTTAGAAGGTCGAAAAAATTAAATTTGTTTTTATTGCATTTTTGGAAAGATTATGCCCTCAGAAATGTTGTCCTTAAACAGCCATTCTATGTCAAACCGATATAGTGGTTCTCTGATTTCCATGAAAAGTGGTAGTTTTGTTTTTTGTCACAAAATATTAGACCCGTATTTTGTTTTATTTTTTCGTTAGGGAGACCATTTCCATTTTAAGGTGGTCCAAAAAATCCATTTTTTTCCCAAAAATGACTTTTTTCAAAAATTCATAGCTTTTGAACCACTGAACTGATTTAGATGATCGACATATAAAATTTTAAAAAAAAGTCATTTTTGGGTAAAGTGGAAAAATTGATTTTTGGACCACCTTAAAATGGAACTGTTCACCCTAGCGAAAAAAATTAAAAATACGGGTCAAATATTTTGCGATAAAGAACAAAACTACCACTTTTCATGAAAATCTGAGAACCACTATATCGGTTTGGCATGGAATGGCTGGAAAAGCATATTTCGATATTTGATTTCGTTGGAAAGTCATAGCCAAAATTATAATGTCACCTCAAGCAATATAGTATTGCTGTACGAATTCTTGAACGCGTTTTTCTCGAAACCATGTTATTTTCAATTAGTTCTATATCTCAGATCGATTTTGCTGAATTTTGTTTATCAGCATGTAAAAATGAGTTATCTAAAGCCGTATATTGATATAATATATTTTGTGATTTTTATGACCTTCTAAACAGCTATTTTTCATGAAAAATAACTCATTTTTAACAAACGTGGTCGTCATTTTGGGAATTTTCCGAATTTTCGAAAAACCCATATGAAACGCTTTAGGTATTGTCCTAAAATTTCAAAATATTCATTGGAGTTCGTTCTGCGATACTCCGTTGCTTTATTCCTAAAAAACATCACGAAAATTCATCATTTTTCGACCTTTCAGGCATGGATTCCCCCTTAATAGAATTTTAGTCATTGGGATAATAACTTGTTTAAATTACTTGTTTATGTAATGCGGTTGTTAAAATAATTCAAAGAAAAGAAAAACGATATTATGTGTAAAAATGCTCTGCTGTAAAAATGGAAAATGTTGCAGAGATTTTATGATGCAGCAAAATCTCTCAAAACATACAGTCATAAAATGCATCCTCAAACAGATTGAAAAACGTCGTTATATGAGTACCACACGTTAGCGCAAGTAGACTGTGAGTCAAAATTTGAGCCAATGAAACCCCAAGATCATTCCAATTGAATGGGAAAACAATGTTCTCTAATTTAATTCATAACCGATAAGAAATAGTATCTAGCCGTTATGTTATTCGCAAGAAATAACCAATACTCTAGTGAAACAGATATTAGATTAACCATAAGGATGATGCGCCATCCCACATTGTGTTGCATATTCGAATGTTTCGAGTCAAAAACCCCCAAATTGAATTTATAGTTTTTCCTTGGAAACATTCTTCCTGCCATCCGTGGTGTTCGTCATCATAAATCGCAATAGCTAAATATATAATTTTTATGGAAAGTGGCTCGAAACATGAGAAATCGCTCTTCAACGAATGAAAGCGAAGAATATTCACATCGATGGATTTTTAATTTTGCACGGAAGGTTTGTCCTGATTCCGCTCCTGTGCAAAAAAATGTTCGAGATATACCACAAGGTAGGTGCCATCTTGATTCCGAGTTTTCGATGGTAGAATTCTCTCTTGCTCTCCTTTCATGTAACAATTCTGCTCCGGGATCGGATAGAATTAAGTTCAACTTGTTGAAAAACCTCCCTGATGTGGCGAAACATCGCTTGTTGAATTTATTCAATCGGTTTCTGAAGAATAATATTGTTCCAGATGATTGGAGACAAGTACGAGTTATAGCTATTCAAAAACCCGGAAAACCCGCGTCCGACTTCAATTCGTACCGCCCAATAGCAATGCTGTCTTGTATACGGAAATTGTTGGAGAAAATGATCTTGTTTCGACTTGATCGTTGGGTTGAAACGAATGGCCTACTCTCAGATACACAATATGGGTTCCGCAGGGGCAAAGGGACGAATGATTGTCTTGCGTTGCTTTCTTCAGAAATTCAAATGGCTTACGCCGAAAAAAAAACAAATGGCTTCAGTATTCTTGGACATAAAGGGGGCCTTCGATTCTGTTTCAATAGAGGTTTTGTCGGACAAATTACACTCTCGGGGTCTGCCGCCTCTATTGAGTAATATGTTATATAACTTGCTTTGTGAGAAACATTTGAACTTTTCTCACGGAGATTCGGCAGTAAGTCGGGTCTCTTACATGGGCCTCCCCCAGGGCTCATGTTTAAGCCCCCTTTTGTACAACTTCTATGTAAGCGACATCGACAATTGCCTTACATAAAATTGCAGCCTAAGACAACTTGCAGATGATGGAGTGGTGTCTGTCGTAGGATCAAACGAATCCGACCTGCAAGGACCCTTACAAGATACTTTGAACAATTTTTCAACCTGGGCCATTAGGCTAGGGATCGAATTCTCCACGGAGAAAACAGAGATGGTGGTTTTTTCTAGGAAGCATAGACCAGCAAAACCAAAGCTTCAACTTTTGGGTAAACCGATCACTCATGCTATGTCATTCAAGTATCTTGGGGTCTGGTTCGACTCCAAATGTACTTGGGGGGCCCATATTAGGTATCTGAGTAAAAAATGCCAACAAAGAATAAACTTTCTCCGTACAATTACCGGCACCTGGTGGGGAGCCCATCCCGAAGATCTTATAATGTTGTATCGAACAACTATTCTCTCAGTGGTGGAGTATGGCAGTTTCTGTTTTCAATCAGCTGCCAAAACACACCTCATTAAACTCGAGCGAATTCAGTATCTTTGTCTCCGTATCGCGTTGGGATGTATGCCCTCAACGCATACCATGAGTCTCGAGGTTTTGGCCTACTCCCACTAAAAGATCGCTTCAAATTATTATCTCTTCGGTTCTTCATCCGGTGTAAGGTCATGAACCCATTGGTGATCGGAAATTTTGAGCAGCTGATCGAGCAAAATTTTCACTCCGGATTCATGAGTTCATATCATGAATTCATCTCCATGCAGGTTGATCCTTCTTCGTATATTCCCAACCGTGTTTGTTTCCCTGACTACATCAATTCCTCTGTGCATTTTGATCTGTCCATGAAGCAAGATATCCATGGATATTCAGATTACCAAAGATCGAGGATCGCTCCAACGATCTTCGATGAAAAGTATGGGGGTATCAATTGTGATAATATGTACTTTACTGATGGGTCCACTATAAACGAGTCCACAGGATTTGGAGTGTTCAACGAATTTTTTAGCACCTCACACAGTCTTCAGAATCCTTGCTCAGTGTATATTGCTGAATTGGCAGCAATTCATTGGGCGCTGGACAGCGTCGCCTCACGACCTGTTGAACACTATTACATTGTAACGGATAGTCTTAGTTCTGTCGAAGCTATCCGTTCAGTGAGGCCGGAAAAGCACTCGCCGTACTTCCTTGAGAGAATACGAAAAATTTTGAGTGCTTTATCCAGACGCTGTTATGTCATTACCTTTATCTGGGTCCCTTCACATTGCTCCATTCCGGGTAATGAGAGGGCTGACTCATTAGCAAAGGTAGGTGCAATTGAAGGCGATATTTATCAGCGTCAAATCGCTTTCAATGAATTTTATTCTTTAGTCCGCAAAAATACCATCGCTAACTGGCAACGCAAGTGGAATGAAGATGAATTGGGCCGGTGGTTTCACTCGATTATCCCTAAGGTTAGCCTCAAACCGTGGTTCAAAAGTCTAGACTTGAGTCGGGACTTTATTCGCACCTTCTGCCGACTCATGTCCAATCACTGTTCGTTAGATGCACTACTCTTTCGTTTCAATCTTGCCAGCAGCAATCTCTGCGTTTGTGGCCAAGGTTATCACGACATCGAGCACATTGTTTGGTCGTGCGAGGTGTATCTGGTCGCCAGATCGAATTTAGAAAACTCCCTTCGGGCCCGAGGAAGACAGCCCAATGTGCCGGTGAGAGATGTGTTGGCTCGGTTAGACCTTGATTACATGTCCCATATATATGTTTTCCTTAAAGCTATAGATCTTCGTGTGTGATTGTCCCTACATCCTTATACCCTCCTTTCCTTCCTTTGCGGGTAATTCGTCCCCTTGCTATAAATAGTAGAATAAGTTGAAATGTAAATACACTATAGATATACGAATAGATTTATGAAATGAGTGTTCATCAACATTGTTACAATTTCCTTATATCCCATCCTTCTCCTAAAAATATGTCACCCTCCTAAACTCGAGTACACCGCGAGTAATCGGTTTTCCACCTTACTAACCATAGATGTAAGAAAATTGATTATATATATAGTTTTAAAATTATATTTAAGAATTCGGCTCCTTTAAACTTAAGTAACTGAGCCTGTAAAAATAAACGAAATAAAAAAATATATATATATATATATATATATAATTCGAATTGAACTGCTGTCCGGAGAATTCGTCTGCAAGACAGTTATCGTTCTTTCCGTGACACGAAACAGCCAAATCGGGCGTTAAGGGGGTATTCTAGTCTAGAAATCTGAAAAAATCGAAATTTTTTTTTTACCATATTTCTGTAGTTTAGGCATTCAAGAATATACTCTAGAAAGGACTTATCGAAAATCCTATTATTTACCTAGTTAGAGCCATCTTAGTGATGTGGTATCTAACCTGTTACGGCCATCACAATGAACTTCAAACGCGTTTCTCTCGGAACTAGTTTTTTTCTAACTGGCGTACACGATATCTCAAGTTCTACTGAACCGATTTATGTCAAATTTATATGAAAATAATCTGCATACATCTCTCTATCGCATGAACCAATAAAAAATTATAACTTTTTAATTTTACTATTTTTAAAAAATCGGTGAACGTAAAAAAAACGTTTTAAACAGCATTTTTGTTTTCAAACGGCCGCCATTTTGTTAAAACCCATGTTTTTGACTTGTTCGAGGTTCATGCCATAGCGACATCTTTACTGATTCAGAATCTGTTCGATTTTTTTGTTTCAGATAACCAGAAGGACTGGAATCGTGTACGCCATGGCACAACTTGTTTTTGAACACCCTCACTTCACCAGCATGTAACTATTCTAATTATGAATATTTTTTTTCCGTCCTATTTTTGTTTTATTGTTGAAAGATAGATAAACGAATAATGATATAATGGATAGTAAAAATATTATTTGTTTTATTTTTACGGAGTTCGAAAAAACGTCCGAAATTCGTGTCTCTACACTAGAATACCCCCTTAAAGCAGATTCTAGAGGCCAAAACGTTGGGCAACGCTCGGAAGTTTTATGGCCAGTTATCTCCGAAGCACCAAGGACTTGTGACTTTCAGGTTAAAAGTGATGGGGACAGCTCAAAGATATGTCCCAAAAAGAAGTTTAATTTTCTTTTTTCTTACCAATTGTTTGGAAAAATCTGGTCAAACTGGTAGGGAATTTGCGCTGATTTTCGTTCCAAGCAGGGCTATGGACTCGAAAATGTACCAGCAAGAGAGACCGAAAAAAGCATATGTTCTACCATACACTGGATAACTACGACAAAAACATTTTGACATAGGACTACGTCTTTCATTTCTATACTGGGTGTAAGTTCAAAGTTTCGAAAACGAGAGAGTTACGCCGGAGCAACAAGATTTTGAGCGTTAATTCCTCCTAACAAATGGTCGAAATGGTATGATAAACACTTCATTCGAAAGATAAAATGTCTACGCGTTATGTGCTTGTTACTTATTGATCCAAAAACTTCATTTTCCACCTTCGAAACAGGCTATTGAAATCACACAAATCCGTATATAAACGAGTGCCCGTTCGGAAATCCACACAGTTATGATTACGCAGTGGTTGATGTACGATCGCTGGAATCTTTGTGTTTCCCTAACACAGACTCCAATACCAATGAGCCTGGGGAAAATCCATACGGAATTCCACTCAGTTATAATTGTACAGCTATTGGAGCTGGAATCTTTGTGTTTCCTTAACACAGACTCCAATACCAATGAGCCTGGGGAAAATCCACACGAAATTCCACTCAGTTATAATTGTACAGCTATTGGAGCATGTTATCGCTATTGTGGCGAAGCAAACTTCGTTCGTCATGAAAGCACTGAAGAGTGGTGTCGCCAAGAGCCTGTTTGTACACCCAAACGGCATTGGTGCGCCGAGTTCATTAGTGATTCCCCCTAAGACCAAAAGGGAATCCACCGGAAGAAGGCGACCGAGAAAGCACCATCATCGAATAGGCTTGAAGTATTGAAGACAGTCGCCACACACGCAGACGCGCGCAACTCTTTTCGTTTGGAGGTCATCGAGTCAGTATTGATTGCCGGCGGGCGTCGAGCGTCGAGGAGAAGATGTTCCAATTCTGCTTAAAACTTAGAATTATGTTGAATCGAAAAGGTTTTCTTGGTTTTCTATTTATAATATGATACTGCGACCATATACGTTTTGCTTTGTATTTTTTTTAATCAAGTGCAATTAATAGGAATGCTTTTGAAGATTATTCTTCCCCATCAGTAAAATACATTGATGGCTGAATTCTCTAAATAGTAGTAAAATGTTGTCGTTTGTGTGACACGAAACTGTTATATATTGTAATAAACTATTTTTCTGATGTGAGGCTACGTACTTATTTGGTGTATAAAAAAAAACGGAAAATGTTTCGCATCGCGAGAATCATAATTTTCCAACGATTATTGCTCAGTCGCTGGAGGCTTTAAACTCAGTTCATTCGCCTCTAGTTTATCTTCCAAATTCCCATAGTGAACACCACATCCTCTCGATTTGTTAACCAACAAGAAGCATATTTAAGCGATGGTCTAGTGGCGAAAACCATTTAGTATGTTTCGAACTGTGAGGGAGCTCAAAAGGGCCGAAAAAATTGCTCTACCGGCGGACGAGAAGTTGGTGATCGCAGAAACACAGTGGCATTGGTGCGTCGAGTTCATTAAAGATTCCCCCTAAGGACAAAAGGGAATCCATCGGAAGAAGGTGATCAAGAAAGCAACAGCATCGAAAGGCTTGATGCATTGAAGACAGTCGCCACACACGCAGACGCGCGCAACTCTTTTCGTTTGGAGGTCATCGAGTCAGCATTGATTGCCGGTGGGCGTCAAAGAGAAGAAACCGAAAACATGTCATCGTTGCTGACAAATTATCTACCGCTGTTACCGGGCAGAAGAAAACAGCTACCGTTGTCCAAAAAAAAACTCAAAGTTACTACTGTGAAGAAGGTGAGCAACAAGAAGAAATCTCCTGCTACTATCGGCTACTATCTACCAGGGATCTGCATAGTCATAGTCAACTGAGGATAGTCAGCTGACTATCTGACTGACTATATCCGTATTCAGTTAGTAATAACTTTCGGGTTCTTCACGCAGTTTCTCCGCCAAAACGACTGAACAGTCAGTCGGGCGTTTATTCGCTATCTCCCTCTACCGGCTCGACTATATCATTTCATTCTTCCCAGTCAAATTGTCCTCATTGCATTTTGAAGTGACTTCCCCCAAAACGAATTCGTTCCTCTCTTTCTCTCTCTTTCTCTCTCTCTCTCTCTCTCTCTCTCTCTCTCTCTTTCTCTCTGTTGGAGTTTAACGTGTTTTGACATACGCTACATTCTTTTGTATCGTACACGAAAATTACTCACACGTATAAAATAGCGTGCAGTGTGTGTGTGTGTGTGTGCTGTTTTGCACGCCTAATACTAACTAATACTAACGCGAGGACCTTTAAAGCATTCTTGATAATTGTCTAATTTCATTGGTTTGAGTTCACGATGGGTAGACAATAAACCGTCCATTGATGGGGTAACTTCTTTTTTGCATCAGGAATCATGTTTTCTTTCCTCTTCATATGGACGCAAAAATAAGATTGCGTACGCGGATATACATTTCGTTCCTAGGGGAGTAGAAAAGTGGATTGAAGTCAGTTGAATGAAGAGGCAGATTTGTATTCATTAGTCGAGCCAGTTAAAATAACCACTGACTGGACTAGTTCACCAGTCATCCTCGCTAGTCAACGCTAGTCAAGTCACTTTTTGTTGTGGGTGACTGCCGAAGCAGTTCTAGTCAAAGCAAAGCTACTGAGAGTAGAGTCGGTCTTCATTTTCCACCTTCAAAGATTTCGGGCCCTGCTATCTACTATCGGCTGTAGCAAAGAAAAAATTACTAAATAATCCAAAACCGTTGAATGGAAGCCAGAATCACCGATGCCATAGAGAAGAGCAAAGATATCACCCTCTAAACTCGAGTAAACCGCGAGTAATCGGTTTTCCACCTTACTAACCATAGTGTTAGGAAAATTATTTATGTATAGTTTTAAAACATATACTTAAGAATTCGGCTCCTTTAAACTAATGTAACTGAGCCTGTAAAAATAAACGATTTATATAAAAAAACAAAAAAATAGAGAAGAGCAGAGTGGTTCTGAGAACTGCACGAGGGATTTTGTTCTCAACAAATCAAAGCTAGTTCTTCCTAGAACTTTGAATTACTTTGGAGCGTTAATGCGATCATATATTTTGTTTAGTTTTTTTTTTCAATCAAGTACGATCAACGTAAGATCGTCTTTCGGCAATTTATTAAGGATACAATGAATCTTAAGAAAGACAATTCCCGCTTTATGCTCACCGGCAAACGAACTCAACAATTTCTCAAATCGGAAGTGGATATTGTTAGGAAAAATGAGTGAACGCACCATTTATGTAGACTGAGAAAGCGGAGAATATATTTTGCATCAGTTTGCGTGATTGCTTCTTCTGCTGAATATTCGGCTTTGCTACATACAAGTTGTGTGCACAAAGGGAACGACAATCTTGCTTTGCTAGCCGTGTCTTGCATCACTTGCATATTAATCATGACTGAGATGAAATTTCAAGTAGGTGCCCATATTTATAGATTTTTGTGATTCCAATAATTTGGTGTTGCTGTCATGAATTATAGGTACTTAAAACTTAAAAGATCATTCGACTATATCAGTAGTTTGCTTTAAATGCATATAACTCGAGGACATTTTATTATTTGAATGAAGTGATTATCATCTCACTTCGTTCAGTCGACAATTGCGGCTCAAAACCTTGTGCCTCCAACGTAACACTCTATTTTTCGAATTCCCCCAAATATTCAATCACCCAATCATTGAGAATTAATTCAAATGCAACTTCAAACAAATGATCACTACACCAACCATAGTCCTACGTCAACCTTGCGGTTATACCACAGACCTAACCCACTTCCTGTTTTTGTGTATATATGAAAAAAATCCAAGCGAATTTGGAAAGATTTATCAATATTTGGTATAAAGTGGGATCTTCAGTTGAATTACTTTCACATTCTCGCCCGTTGTAATACGTTGCAACCGAATGGAACTTAATTTGCATTCTTTTCATTTATCTCAATTCCCGTAGTGCAAAACTACTTTTGCATTTCGAGCGAATGATTTACGGCCACCTATTCGCAATGGTATATAAAAACTGTGCCTCGCCGCTACATTAGTTGCTCGTTATTGAGTACGCGGATAAGAAAGCACAGAAACATAAAATGTATGAGGAATTGGGTATGTTTTTAGTTCTTGTTAATTTTATCCCATGACGGACTAAGAAATTGTAATGTACAACATGTCGAACAAATCATATAGAATCTACGAATCATCAAAATTGGTTCTAAGCAACAATTGTCACTAACGTTGGAACCATTTCATTTCATTCAAACTTAACACATTTTCTACTTTTGAAACCTCATCAAAGGACGTCCTATGTCAAAAGTCTTAAAATTACTGTTCATGCAGCAAAGTGTTTCTTGTTTGAACGTGCTTTGTAGTGATGCAGAACGTCATCAATTAAAATTAATGATCCAAATATGATTTTGAATCATTCTTATTCTATCTACGAAACAGTTATACGCTTAACATGGAAAACAATCAACCAAACAAGCAGAGAACCCACCACATAACCTCGCCATTGGAAGACGCTTTCAACTCAACAGCCACATCAACACCCACTTGTTGTTTTGCGATCAGCTGGCAGCAAGCTTTCTATAAGTTCGCTAGTGACAAACTGTTAGTATATATAGGTAGTATCCCCAGCCCACGGCCGCACCGGTTGGCACCGGTGGGAAACGAAACCTTGGTAATGAATTACAAAACAACAAAATCCTCCACAAACTTACCTCGCTCGCGCTGAGCGCGAATCGTATATCAAACAAAAACTTATATTTATAACTCCCTTCGGTCAGTTTTGTGTGAAACCAACAGAGAGCCAACAAACTCCGAGCTCGCAGTGTGCGGGGGCGAGTGATCCGGTCGTCGGTCATCTCCAGGCTCCAGCCAGCTTTCTGCCGAAATTATTCTGAATGAAACAAACCCCAAACCAGCTTAGACGCGAACGCGAACGAACAGCGGTAATGTAATTTATGTAATCTCCGGCGGTTCTCCACGCGCTGTTCCGTATCTTTCTTACCATTCTAAACCCAACCGGGCACTTCCCCCGCACCGAGGATCATAGCAGATCTCCAGATTACTGACTAGAATATGCGCCTTCCGCAGGTTAACTTGCTGTGATGTGCTTGTTGTGCTGTGTAACTATAACCGCTAGTTCCTGCTTCAAGGTCGCGTAGTTGGAGCGGGTTTGCCCACTCACGCAAAACGTTGGTTGGAGTCATTCATGAAAGCGATTACCTGCTGCTTCAATCGCGTTTGATCCAACGCGCGCTCGCGAAAGGGCGTTGGTGTGATCTCAAAGTGTGTACCCTGATGAAAAATGTTACGTTACGAGGGCAGAGGGTGTCCTTGAACTTTTGAAACTTCTGGGAGATGGATTGAACAGAGGAGTTCATTCATTCATTTAAAATAACATGTGTTATGATAGGTGGACTGTAGATTTTATGGATTTCTTTGGAGCATGGCGACGGTTCAAGAAACAAAGCCTGTTATTATCATTTGATAGAGCACTGATAACGCTGCAATGACACATTAACATACATATATTTCTAAACCGCCCAATCATCTTGCGGCGACTTTTCACAGCACACGACAGCATGTTACAAATGTCAAATTTTCTGACAGCTGCTCAATAATACTCTAGTGTATAACCTTTTGCATCTTTTGCAGCTCAATCCTCCCTTCTCATCCATTCGGGCCTAATATGTTTCTGCGCTTTATAAAATATTTGTTTTATCACAATCGAAAAAGTGGCCACTACAAACGCCGCCTGGGAGGGGCCGAGATGATTCGTGGTCGAGGAAGTGACCCTCACACCCGGGCAGACAGGAGAAAAAGTGAGACACAAAAATCCGAATGCAGAAACCAAAAAAAAAACGAATCCTAAATCCAACACATGTGATAATGCGTTAATAAAAAGGCAGATTTCGCGTGGATAAACCGAATGCCGCAGACACGAGGTTCAAGGGTTCGAGGGGCCTCATGAGCAAGAAAAAGTTGTTAAGTGAAGTAACATACTTTTTGTTTTGCGTCCACCTCCCTCTCTTGAAAGCCAACGGCCAACGATGAGGATGTGAAATGCACCATGCTGGCGAACGGGCGCGTGCCACATTTTTTGGGGAATCGGCTGTCGAGGCCTTTCTCCTTGTTGAGTAATCAAAATTTGGGGAAAAATATAGAAGGTTGTGTCCAAGACACGACCACTTTGTTGACGTAGAACTACGCTGTTATTTTGTTCAAGTTGCTTGTTAATAACTTCGGATATTACTTTACACACACACTCTTATCTCCGCTTTGCACTTTTCTCACAATAAGCCCTTTGTATGAATATTTCTGGTCTCGATTAGCTGAGCTGTCATCCTTGGTGGAGATACATAGTTTTGCTACGGTCATGCGAAACCAAATGACACACATAATTCTTGAACAATTATTTTCTTGGTAAGCCGATGATAGTCTAGTTTGATGATTCCTCACACAATTGTGTAGTTCAGGACCTTAAGGTGAAGGTGGAAGGAAGCCACAAATGGCTGCCATAATGGCGCTCGCTTCTGTCATCTCCCTCCCTCACCCCTCGCCCGATATTCAATAATTTTGCGAAACAGTGTGTAGAAAACGATCGTTTTCGCACACTACCCATCAAGTAATATCAACCGAACTCTACAAATGCCGTACAAATGAAACACAAATTTCTGCATCACTCGAGAATTAATCAAATTAGGCATATTGAGATTGAAGGGTGCAATAAATGTTTCTATAGTAGTTAGACTCTCCATCCCCCCCCCCCTTCCTAATGGGGGGGTATGTTGCAATACAAATGAAACACAAATTTCTGCATTACTCGAGAATTAACACTCCTATACTCGCGCATTGCTCTGTCACACCGAGAAATCAATAATTCGTTCATTTCTCAGAAAATATCAACACTACGACTTTGCGATTCTCTCTAGCTTCGTTATTCGTCGTTCGTCATCGTTTAGCGTATCGCATGTGTTGGTACAAAGGGGACGTGTGCCACTTTTTTAACACTTTTGGTCTGACACACCGACGCGAGTATAGGAGTAACTGTTTTAGACAAGTGCCTTTTTTCGTATTCTAGAATATTGTTGAATGAAATGTATAAATTAATGTTAGTGGCATGAAATATTTATAGAATATAATGCATAAGATCATTACCGGACTATTCTTATTTGATTTCAGTCCCTTCTGTAACTGGATTGAACGGATCCATATATTAACTATTCGTCGATATATTCGTCGTTAGATTCATACGTTCAAAAGCAAAATATAAAGACATAATTATAAATATAAATAATATAATAGAATATAATAATATTATAATAATATAATATAATATAAAGACATAATATAATTGACTTTCGTATAGTTATTCGATAAATATAATGGTCACAAATATACACACTTCTGAAAGAATTTCACTTGTGGAAGAGTTGTAAACAGTAAACTATAAACTAATCGGTGGCTTATGGTAATTTTTAACAATTACAGTTTCGGGGATATTTTTTTTATAATGAACAATATCGACAAGAAAACAAGAAAAAGAAAAGGAAGTTACTAGAAATCCTATTATATTATCTTTTTATGTCCCATCTAAAAAAGGGAATAATTCTTAGTTTACCAAGAATACAGAGACAAAGACTATTAGAAATATGCAACATTTATATTCCAGAACCTCTATCATCTATCATCTAGAAGGTCGTTATACATCCTTCTCTTCGAAGAAAGACCAAAAAACACACCACAACTGCATGAAATGTAAAAAATATGTTTGTTTCGAGCATGCAGTTATGTTATGTTCCGATTCTTACTCCAATGAAACTACAATCGATTAATACATTTTTATGTTATTTTATAGCTCTTTATACTTCCATTATTTATATTCAGTGGCTTACTTTTAATTAATGACAGTGAAAAATACGAATTTTGTTATTTGTGTTGGAGTATCAAAAATTACTCTGTTTTGAGGAGGCTGAATTAGATGACTACTAAAACATAATAAAGACGAAGAAAAAATATTTTTTGGAGTTTTTTCATTCAATCATGCCTTTTTCTTCGAATCAATGCCAATAAAGCCTGAAAAATACACAATGGCAACATTACAGAGAAGTTCAATTTTCGGTCTGTGACACCGTGCGCGAGTATACGTGTTATGATTTTGCACGCGAGTACAGAAGAGTTAATCAAGCAAATGAAACCAAATTTGGCATGTGGAGGTTTTAAGGTGCAATAAATGATTCTATGATGGTTAGACTCTCCGCCCCCTCCTCTAAGAGGGGACTGCCATACAAATGAAACACAAATTTCATTATTACTCGAGAATTAATCAAGCAAATGAAACCAAACTTGACATGTGGAGGTTTTAGGATGCAATAAATATTTCTATAGTGGTTAGACACTCCTCCCGCTCTATAAGAGTGGGCTGTCATACAAATGAAACACAAATTTCTGCATAACTCGAAAACTAATCAATCACAATTTGGGATGTGAGGGTTTTTGGGTATGTGAAATGTTTCTATAATGGTGTGACACCCCTCCCTCATCTGGAATGGAGAGGGGGTCCAATAAAAATATTACACATATTTAAACCAAAAATATTCTAACCAAACATGACAATTGAATGTTTTCGGAAAACTCCGAAGGAAAAAGGGACAATTCGGAAAATTAAATTCCCATATGTTTTACAATTACATAGTGACAAGTGCTGTTAGTCCAATTGATGTTTGCGCTAGCGAAATTGATCTTTGTTCGAAAGTGGAAATGGATTTTAATGTGATGAAACGCACTCCTATATCTTCTTCTATCTATACAAAAAAAAAGAATCGCCGGATGTGTTGATAAGAGCAGAACTCGAGGAAGGAAACACGTTATTTGCAAGTGGTTGAACAATCTTGAACGAGAATTGTGTCTGAAAATAATCTGATATTATAATGATGAGTTTTGTTAGAAATACTAAGAATTTTATAGTAAAAAGTAAATTCAACGGGGACGAATTGAAGATTGGACCCATGAACTTGCTCATAGTGAGAAAATGTGAATATTTGAAGGTATTGATTACAAAAAACTAATTTTGGGCCAGCTAGTATATAATATAAAAAACAAATCTTAGGGATTCGTTTGGTATGTAAATCGTCTAAATCCGTTCGCGGCAAAAATAATTAACGTTAACTATATTTAATAAAAACGTGACCTATTTTCTGATTTGGCACCCTTAATGAAAGACGTAGTTCTACGTAAAAAAAAATAATTGTAATGGAAACTGTTGATTTTGGGGAGCATGCAAAGGGTTCCGGCTCCATTCGACCATCGTCGCCATCATCGTTCGAAATAAGATGTTCACGGATGACCTTCTCCTTTCGAAAGGCGAAAAATCCTGACGCATAAATCTTCCCCACTCTGACCGCTGAGTGACGTTGTTCAGCCATCCCAGCGCGCGCAAATTGTCTCAATAAATTTTGCATCCCTTCGATGGAACGCGAGGACACGAGAGGACGGAAAGAAAAAGCTCAGCCACGTTAACATTTATTTGTTTACATTCAAATTCTCCCGGAACGTCGTTGGGAACTGGGAAACTAAATCACCAACGGCAACCCACCATTCAGGAAAGGTTCGTCGTGAGCAGCCTTCCCCAAGGGGCTTTACCGACGTTCCTGGGCGAAGAAAAAAACAAACCCCCGATAATAATGCTAATAAATCTTCTTAAAAGTAAATTAATGTTGAATTATATGCTCTTTATTTATTTATTCTCGATCTTACTGCAATTCCGTGACGTGTGGAGGAGAGTAGCGGGAATATGCTCCAATTGTCTTACGGTTTTAAATAGTCCCGAGGACAAAGTTGTCTTACGTCGCAATGGTCGCAGTTCTGTGAACCAGCGAAGCAGCAGTTCAAACAGTTCCGACCGGAGGATGCAGACCGTAACCGGGCTGGTGTGTGTACGAGCCCACAAATTAGTACGACAACCGACCGGATGACAAGTCGGCACAGATCGTTATTTATCGATTTGATCGGTGTAAATTATACCATTATCCAGCAGCGGCGCGGGTAAATCTATGCTCTGCGCCAAAACGACGGGAAACGTTTCACTATATTTTAGTAATTTTACGTGCGCTAGGAGCCCACCGCATGCACGATGAGGGCAAGGCATACATGCGTCCCCCGCTGATTGGGACGCGCAACTGTGCGCAGCACATCGGCAACCAGTTTGAAGATTGGCGCCCGCCTACGCACCGATGCGAACGCCTGTTGTGCGTGGATTGCTCCGGGCTGCTTGCTTGCTGGCAGTGGATGACAATAACCTGTTGTGATGAGTCAATCGGTTCGGTTTGGTTGGATCAGTTCCTGTTTTGTTTCACCCAGTATCAACGACATGGATTGAGGCTACCAGATTATTAAGGAAGAATCAATATTGATGCAATGTGAGCTGATACTCAATTTACTTTTATTTAGCAGTTCCTTAGCTAATCTATCTTTAATTTCTTCATGTTTTGACGTAGAACTGAGTCTTTCATTTCTGTATCATTACATCATACTGACTCCATTCCATTTCTGCACCGGGGAGTAAGCTCAAAGTTTCGAAAACGAGAACGTTACACTTGGAGGTTTTGAACGTTAATACCTCCTTGTCCGACCGGAGGAGCATGTCAATCATTTCATTCGAAAAAAAATTCCCAAGATTTTTATGATTGTTACTTATTGATCCAAAAACTTGTTTCAATAGCTTTGAAATTGCTTTGAAAACAGACTATTGAAATCACCAAACCTGTATATAAGCCGGTGCTGGCTCAAAAATCCATTTAGTCATGATTTCGCTGTGGAAGGAGCACTTTCGTCTTTATGAGTTTGTGGGTGAAGAGTGTGTGTATGTGTGGAAATGCGTATGTATATGTGTGAGTATCATTCCTTACAATATTTGTATCTACAAACGCATGAAAACGAAATTTACGAATCGTTCATTTTGAGAGTCCGGTAGGATTTTGTACTTCTGATACGATTTGCGAATAAATGAGAGGATGCGCATCCCATCGATATGCATTGAGTTACAGCATTTCAAAAATCGCTTTAAATTTCCGACTTCACACTCTGTTTCTCTATTTTTTTTTTGTCAAGTGTATGTTGCATTCCTACTGAATCGGAATTTCTCTAAAACTTTTAAGATACACTGGATTCCATAACTATAAAACCACTCCATTTTTCTGAGTTTACAGGGATATGGAAGAAGTTGGTTGAATTGAAGTATATAATGTAGAGTACAATAACTATCTTCGGTGCTTCAAAAATTACAAGGGGCAACCCTACAGACATACAAAAACATACATACAAACAGGTCAGGTCAAACAGGTCAAAATAAATTTCCTGTTTTGTTACTGCGGCCATCTTGGATTTGAATTTTCCATGAATTGCTGTGTCTACTGTTCAAGCCCCTTCATTTGATACCCATTTTGATGGGGTTTGTTTTGCGAAAATATGTAATCGGCCATTTTGTGGCGGCCGTCATATTGGATTTTTTAAGATCATGAAAAAAGCAGTTTTATAATGACTGCAGAGATAAAGGTGTGTTCCAAATTTCAGATCAATCGGTCCACAGGAAGGCGATCAAATTTCTATTAATGTGGTACAGCGCTACAGACAAACATGTTACAAACATACAAACATGTTACATGGCGAGCTAAATCAAACCGTTTAAAAATATGTTCTCCTTCGTGCACGCTCCTTTCGTTTCACGGCTTTTCATTTCATTCACACTGAGGCGACGTTTTTAATCGTCATTAACAGAGCGGATAAAACCTTTCATTTATTCGATCAGTTTATATTCGAATGAACGTTTTTTTGTTGTTCTTCTAGAATAATACTCAAAGATTTTTTTATTCTTTTTGTGGAATAGTTGTATACGTATATATTTTTTCAGTTAAAATATCTCAAGACATTTGATTAGCATTGCTGAAGTTTCCAATTTGGTAAAATCGTAAAAGATAAACAAACAAATACAATAACAAACAATTGAAGTTATTATTATTATCATAATTCTGGGATAAATCCAAAAATTACAATATTACAGAGCTTTGGAACTCAAAGTGAGCTGTTTTCAGAATAAAAACAAAAATTGGCTACTATAAAAATATTAGAACATAAATTAAATAATTTTTTTTTTCAATGCTTTTTTTTATGCTCGCCACTTAAGGGGAGAAAAGAAAACTAAAAGTCGAGAAAACGAGCTGGAAAATTTTTGTTTCACATCGCAACTACCTGATCGTCGTCTGGTTTTTGCTTTGTTTCTACGGACAGATTCTCAACGACTCGACAGCTTTCTATGCGTATTTTGATATATGAGGGACGATTTGAAACGAGTGAATACTTTATTATTCTCCTAAGGTAGGTAACCCCTTTACAAAATTAAACGACGGCAATAATAGACAAATCAAATGTATGGGAAAATGAGTTTCAGTTTCCGTCAATTTAAACGGCATTCGGACTAGGGAGCAATAATGTATAGCATATGAAACAAATCTTAAGGAATTTCCGATTCGATTGGTATGCTAATCATCGAAATTCGTTTGTAGCGAAAATAGTTTTTAACGTTAACATCATTTCATAAAAACATGACTTGTTTTTTATTTGGTACCTTTACTGAATGTCGTAGATCTATGTCGAAAGGGGTCGCAAGATATTAAGTTTCATAAGTTTCATTAGAATATAATAAGTTGTTTCAATAACGAATATAATTTAAAATAGATCACAGCTATATCCTCTATTGCGAAATAGAATTTAGAAAATTTATTAAGAAAACCTGTAAATAATTGTTCAGGATGAACCCCACACAGGATTGACCAAAAAATTCACTGATTCATCTATTGATAATTTGTACATATTAGCTGTTGTAGCTAGAATAATTGAATTTTAGCTAAGAAGGATTCTAAGTGAAATTGCTCTTGCAAACATTGACAATTCTAAAATACTTAAAGTGAACATTATTCAATAAGATATGAATATGTATCATTTTCAAAAATATTTTTTTCCATTGGTTATAAAAGGAGCAATTGGTTCTCTTCCGAGATACATATTTTTTCGAACCATTGGCTCATACGCCCGTATCCGGTATGCCTTGTATTGACACTTTCTGGTAGAAGTACTGGTTGCGTATATTGCAATTCATAGTAATATTTTTGAAATGTAAAAATTTTTTTTACTATTCATCCAGAGATAAATATTGTTGGATAGGCTGTTTGGATGGATGCGGTAAAATTTTTATTAATCATGGCATTATTAGTTTTTGAAATATTTTTATAAAATGAAGTAGGTAGTAGGTACATGACCCTCCATTTTTTGCAAAATTGGGAAAAGGAAAAAAATAAAGATTTAGATGTCTTGATTATTTTTTTTCTCAAAAAAAAAAACAAACGATATTCGTAAATGGATGCAAAAAATTTTTAAAACAAAATCCATTATTATCATTCATTTTTTAACATTCAACTGCGCCAAATTGGAGTATCATGCATATAGATTAGGGTGCCAATGAAAATGGTCAACTCTAATTCCAAAAAGTTACCCTATACAAAATATTACCGCCTTGAAAAAACACCCTATGCCTAATATCAGCTCAATCGGACTTCAGGGATTGTGGCGCGCAAAGCGGTTAAAGTTTGAGTTTTTTTGAAAATCGAATATCACCCAAGGGGGGAGTAAAGGAAATCGGGTTTTTCGAAAAAAAAATTGAAGATGCCAAATGTCTTAAAATTGCATAAAACGTGGAAATCTATTGTCATCTCGAAAAAAAATTATCAAAAATCGGCACTCTTAGACGGAAAAACAACCAAGTGTCAAAAAAAAATTTTTTTTACTAAATTTGTTGTTCGAGATAACAGTAAATCTCTACAAGTTATACAATTTTAAAACATTTGGGACCAACAATTTTTTTTGGAAACTCCAATTTCCGGTGATTTTTCGGATTTCAAAAAACTCAAATTTAAACGTCTGCAACACTAATAAATGAAGTTCGAAGGAGCTTATACTTTACATAGGGTATATTATCGTGCAAATCAACATTTCGCAACAAGTTCCGAATGAAAAATCGAGATATTTATTTTTATTGGCATTTAAAACCATATGTTTTGTCTCGTACTCCGAAAAAAAATCAAGTCCCAGAGTGTCGATTTTTGATAAAAAATTTTTTTCGAGATGACACTAGATCTCAACGTTTCATGCAATTTTAAGACATTTGGCATCAACAATTTTTTTTTCAAAAACCCCGATTTCCTTTACTCCCCCCTTGGTTGATTTTTCGATTTTCAAAAAACTCAAACTTTGACCGCTTTGCGCCACAATCCCTTAAGTCCGACTGAGCTGATACTTGGCATAGGGTGTTTTTTCGAGGTAGTAAACATTTTGTATAGGGTAACATTTTGAAATTTTAGGATCGATTTTTTCCCATACATTCATTGGCGCCCTAACATAGATCTTTAGCTTGGGTAGACTGTACAATTGGTAGTTGTTCTCTGTTATTGACTTGAACCAGCGAAATTGCACAAATAACACACCGAATGACGCTTGGGAGTAGCAAATCGTTCTCATTGTGCAAGTTTCAGTGAATCGAGCTTTAGATAGTCAATAATGACGCCGGCCACGTCCTTACAGTCACCAGTGGAAGGGCCAGAATGTTAGTGTGATAATCGCCGCCCGAAGGCCAGAAGGGTCGCCTCTATAGCGTGGTTCCCTAGCGATTATCAAGGGAGGAATCGTTATTATTGGGGGAGGTAAGAATCAGGATGTACTGTGGTGAGTGATGTGATTTCTTCCTTTGCATAATAACCAATAACCATGAATAACAGCTATTACAACCATCCTCCTTAGCGGCTTCGGAATCTCTGCTCTGATTGTCAACAGTTTCAGGTTCGTTTTTTAGACATGCTACTATAAAGATCCGTCATTCGCAGGCGGTTCATGCTCATTGTACCCAAACTGTTCAAGGTATGTGTGATCCAAAATAATTATTGCACCTACGATGAAAATGATCTAGGGAAAAAATAATGGACAAGACTAGCTTGTAGATTTAGTCCATTGACATCTTACATTTGGAAAGTAGGCAATCACTCGGAGTTGAACTGCGATACCAGATAGAATCGAAAGTGTTCCATCATTTCCATTTTATTTGGTGTAAAAGCTTTCCCGAATCTTCAAACTTTAACCCTTCTCTATTCAAATTATTCAGACATTATTTTCAATGTTCACCCTCACTAGAACGTCTTTAGAATATTTTCATCTATCACACATACACATTGTTTATATGCTGACAGCTTTCTGCTAGGAGTATTTTATGTTGAAAGTCGGAAATTCGAGATAAAAGTGGAATAGGTTTTTTAGATAAATAAAAAACTTGGGCGGTAGAGGGTTATTATTTATTTAAGATTTAGCGCAAATATGTAACAGATTGCAGCTGTTGCTATTCATGATGCTATTCAATCATAGACGTTGTAGACGCTGTACGGAATTACCCACACGCATGCATAACATGGGTGGTAAACATATCCCATAAAACACGGCACATACATTCCATGTAAACACGCGTCCATCAATCAAGGCCGCGCGATACATTGTTTAGATTGACAGTAAAATGGAATTCATAAAACAACGCAACAGCCGAAAACGATGAGTTTGGAAAAAAACCAAAACAATTCGGCCGTCTGACGGCCACTTGAACCCCGTGGACATTGGAGTATTGGACTTGGGTTTTCAGAGTGCGCTTGTGCACACGCACAAACGAAAACTATGTATTGCAGAACATGGTAACGAGCGACTATTGGGAGCGTTACCTGTCGCGACATGGACAATAAATGTACAGATCTGCAAGTCACGAATGCCGAGCATTCATTCATGCAACAACAACTTGTACACAATTCATTATCAACGATCATTTCTGTCATTTGATGTTCCCTGTCTGCTTGAAACATATTAAATCATAAACTTTCTCCCGAATATCAACGCACCTCCATCTCCTGGGTGATTCCCCCGTCCCGGCTGTGTTGCTTTTCCGTGAGGCTCGCATTCCACGAAGTAATTTACAAGAAGCGTCACATTCGCGCGGACCCCAATGCAAATCATCCGCGATACGAGATTGCGGATTTAAATAGCCGTCATAAACAACCGTCATTCACTGGTGTGAGGGCAAGTGTCCATCGACGAAAAACTTGCGGTGTCATAAATTTTTTTCACAAACGAACGGTGTGAGGTATCTGCACGGATGACCTTTATCACAAGTCTTCAACACCTTGTAGCAGATTCAAATGATGCCAGCCCCGGCATCATAATCACTCTACATCAGCAGGTACAGTAAGCGCACTTTCAATCACTCTCACTTCTCGGACCGAACGATTGCTCATCAATTATACCCTTTAAACGTCCCGTTCGCTCTGTAATCGCTTCTGAATAGGCATGTCACGACTCCCCCGAGAAACGCCCACCTTCGCCACTTTATTTGCTGTACACCTTCCAGGCTCGCAGCAATGAGATTTGCACGCTTTCCCACATCCCATCGCCCAGTGCAATCAACATCAAAACAAACCTTAACACCACCAGCAGGGGCTGTTGTCGGTTTGCTTTTGACAGATCTCTAGTGATCCCAAACACACACAGTGTCCGAGAGGGCGGATCGTTGGGGCCAGGAAAGCAAAAAAAAAAAAAAGAGCAGCACAAACTGCAGACTAACAATTCTATTAGCACGCTGTTTTGCATTTCAATCATAATTATTAGCTGGGTTATTATTAAGATAAATACACACTCACTTATCGCCCGAGATTGGCCGCGCGGGTGCAACCCGCTACATCATAACAGGGTCACAAGGGACTCGACTGGGTGGAGAAATGTTGCCAGCTTCGAGGAAAATGGTTTTTGATATTTGTTCTTGGCACATAGGGGGGCGTTGCTGATTAATGGACAGCTGCATCCCAATAGGAAGTATCCCGTGTCGGGCACACGTACAGAGCATTAGAGACAGCAACATCACAATTACGAAAACACTTGTAATACTAACCTCGAGCCAACCGCGAGTAATCGGTTAAATATTACTAACATAGTTATGAGGCAAACATTGTCGAAATATTGAACTCCCGGCCCCGTCAGGTTGACGCCATATGTGCCTTAATAAAAATATATACTTTGGATAAAAAAAATGTTCTTGGCGCAATTTGTGTATCCATTTGGACAATACATATCATATTAGTACATGGACATAATTTTTAAGTAGAACAAATTCTACGTCAAAATAAAATATATGTTCTTGAACATAATGATTTAAAGATATGTGGTTTTTCTAAATTCCAAAAACTTTATATAAACAAAAATGTTGTTGATGCAGGCATATTTGCTTGAAACTCTTTTATCCGATCCTAAATGTCACATTCGTTTCATAGTACATACTGTAATGCTGAACTAATGTAATATATAAAGTGTCAGAATTTTCCAATCTATTTTATTTGATAGAGATTGAAAATTGAACGAGATAACGATGACCTGTGTGCTTGGTTAGACTGTACACTTCGTGGTTGCTCTCCGTGATTGACCTGAACCAGCAAAACTGTGCAAAAAACATACTAAATGGACCACTGTCCTTGTACAATTGAAGCACTGTATGTTGGCGAAAAATCTGGAGACAGCGTATGACATGTATTGTCGGAGGGTCAGTTTGAAATCCAAATGAGTTTCTAGATTTCAAATATTTCTCTGTAATATTCATTCTATTTCTTTGTTATAATTTCGCATCGTCGTCCTTTTACTATTGACATGTGCTGTTGATTGTACCCATGATTCCCGGCATACTTCGTCGATTTCTATATTCGAATGTGGAACGAATTTTTACCTTATGTTTTCAATCGAAGAACACAGCTCTCACTACTGGAAAGATCCTTTTTTTCATTTGGATTGCAATGTGTTGTACTTTGACGCCACTTTCAACCCGGGAACAAGGCAGAAATTTAAGAAAATTGAATGAAATTGAATGAACGATCAGTCACCAAAATTCACACATGCTCTAACCCGGCAAAAAAAAAATATAAAAATTAAATTACTTTTTCATACTTCGGATATTACTTTAGAATGTATCGAACAGTTAATTGAGTTGTATTGGAATAATTCTTCAGTGAGTGGATCGGTGATCCAGAAAAGCGCCATGTGTTTATGGAATGGATTCATTCTTATTCTCGCGAGAACATACTGGCCATATGTCGAAATTTGTGTCCTTATTGACAACGCACGTGTATTGCATCTTCTCTTCTAGACAAACTAAATGTAGCTACATCAGGCGATTTTACATCTGAACATCACATCACTGTGTGTTAGTGAGCTAAAGATGTTAATCAGGTGAGCTAGTTTTTTTTGTTTTGTACACGAAAATTACTCTCACGTAAAAAATAACGTGCAGTGTGTGCGCGCTATTTTGCACGCTATTTACTAATACTAATGCGAGGACCTTTATAGCATACCTGATAACTGTCTAAGTCCGTTGGTTTGAGTTCACCATGGGTAGATAATAAACCGTACCCATTAATGTAGGGGAAGACGGACATTTTAAAAATAACTTCAATTGTATCTTTGGAAACTCATATTTTCCAAAACATAAAAGCAGTTTCTTACAGTTTAATATACTGGTTTTCGAAATAATTGACCAAATGTTTTATAAAAAATTGTTTTTTCATGTTTTTTACTAAAATTAAAACAGGCCGAAATGTAGAACATTTTTATCGATGCGGGTATGATGGACATGTAGTGGGGGGAATATGGACAGGTTCATAATATACGAAGCGTAGAAGTTTATCGCTCGCGAGAGGAATAATTTCGCTCTCTCTCAGTGTTGCGTGTCCAGTAACTGAAATAGAACAAACAGAAAGCAATATAAAAAAGAGTTGAATATTATTTCCTTCACTTTCCATCATGCATCGGATGTGATCATGGATGTGACTGTCCATTTCAACCCCACCAGTGCAATTATTTTAATAATTTAAATTTACCACTTACGAATGAACATACTTTTCCGTACATACCAAATATCGTTTTTCTGTCAACTCGCAAACCGGAATATAACCATCAACAAATTCATTTTTGCAATTAAACCACTCAAAATGCTTAATATCGAAGCCGAAAAAGACGGGTGGGTAATGTCGGGGACATAACCGGAGTGACGTAGGACTATACAAAGGGGACAGATTTTGTTAAATATATATTTTAAATATATTGTTTTATTTTCTTCTCCTACGTGAATACCTACCTATCTACCTGAAAAATGGATTAGTTTACTGTTTACTCTTTATGAATATGTTGATGGTTCTGAAAAGAACCTTTGGTGTTGTGTTTTTGTTATCATTCGATATTCCCATCTTGTTCGGTTAAACCTTCCTGTTTAGCTATTGCGTTTGCCACTCGCCACAGCTTTCACAGTTGGAAAATTTCTTCCCATCCAGCTTGTGACATGTTGTTCAGTAAATTACATTTAATGCGACGTGCCGGAGAAACACTTTGCCACTCACTGAAACTAATTGTTGCCTTGATGAGCGCCGAACCGAAGCTGCTCTGTTCTTGATGCGGGTTTTCTGATTGTCGTGAGCAGATTTGCAAGCCAACTCGAGCACTCCGACGGCCGAAACTCTATAATCGCTGTTAGGTATACTGGTGCTCCGGCACCAATCCGTTCGGTCTAGTTACCCTTGCGGAGCAATCAGTGAATGCGACCAACAGGGAACTGGAGACCTGCACGGTTCGAGTGAGACTTTGCCTTTCCCTTAACTTGTCCTCCTTTGTTACGTCCACGATGCCGATGCCGTACAACCACACGGGTTTGAAAGAAAATAAGATATTTTTTTGGGGTCCGCGTGTTTTATACTCTAGCGGTACACACTCACAGGATAGAGACAAATCGGCAGATTCAGCCAAAGGGGAGAGTCCAACGAGACGAATGAATGAGCGTTAAAAGGGAGCGATGGCAAAAAAATACATTCATTACGATTTGTTCGCTCGTTGGATTCACATGCAGGCTAAAAAGGGTCCTTTTCAGGATCACAAAATTATCTTTAATCTAAAGAGTTTATTGTTTTGTTATCACTCGATATCCCCATCTTGTTCGGCTAAACCTTCCTGTTTAGCGATTGCGTTTGCCACTCGCCACAGCTTTCACAGTTGAAAATTTCTTCGCATCCAGCTTTGTGACATGTTTTACAGTAAATTATATTTAATGCGACGTGCCGAAGCACCACTCAGTGTCGCATTGGAGGCGATTTTAACCTGTAATTGGACATTTGCGATGACAGTGGTACAGTGTCGACTTTCAATGTGGGGTCATAATTTGGACCCCGAACTCTATGTTTACAAATATGTCCAACTAAATAAGTCGCATTACTGATCCGTCAAATTAGCTAAATGTCGAGCTAAATGTAAATTACTGTACTTTCAATCTAGAAGCAATTCAAGAATTGATGAAAATTGAATAATCGGGAAAGTCCCCAACTATCAATAAGCTCAGAACAACTACCAAATTCACATACTCATCAGATCCTGGCAAACAAATTATGAAAAAATCAATTTGTGTTTTATTATTATTTTGGATAATGTTTTAGAAAGCATTGAACTGTATTTCCTAAACTCTTTTTTGGAAGGTTTAATGGCCCTGAAAAGCGCCTTGTTTTATGGAATGGCTCCAATTTAGAAAACTTAGTACTCGTGGTTTTGAAAAAAACCATTTCGAACGCCCTCAATGTCGCCTTTTTCTTCTGCTACCTGATGCCGTTTTGCGATTGCGTTTGCCACTCGCCACTCGCTGCAACTGCCTGTTGTCTTGATGTCCACCGAACCGAATGTGTTCTGTTCCGAATGCGGGTTTTCTTATCGTCGCGAGCAGCTTTGCCAGCTAACTCGATCACTTCGGCGGCCGAAACTATATAACGCCGGCTAGGTGGACTGGTGCACTGGTACTAACGCGCTCGGCCTAGCTACCCTTGCGGGGAACTCCAGATCAACACGGTTCGAGCGGGATTTTGCCTTTCCCTTCACTTTTCCTCCTTTACCATGTCCAGACATGGCTGCTTGGGTTGGCTTGTTGATGTGTTGTGATGCGAACCGATGTGGTGTACGGTTTGAATGAGAATGATCGTTACGGCAGCGGAGCGGGGATTTTTAAGCTGACTGGCTGGCTCGAGAATTACGCATGTGTGAGACTGCGACCAATGTTTCTTTCTTTTTTTCTTTTTCCTTTCCAATCGTGCTTCATTCTATTTCGCTGCTGCTCTGGTTGCCCGTTTTGGTCGGTACGATTTGAGGAGCACAAAATGGACCAATCAAAAATGGGCACATAGTGCATTTTGACAATGCTTGATATTTCACAATTATTCAATTATTTATCTCAAGAAAAATGAAATGTTACTCGTTATGATAGATGCGTAGATATATTTCCTATCAATTGATGCAAAAACCTTTGCGATCTATTGAGAAATGCTCGAGTTATAAGCGTTCCAAATCTTGCATTTTTTCCTACTTGTTCAGTGCCTAGATTTCCATTTTACCCCCTATATCTTCCGGTTAGACGTAGTCCTACGTCAAAAATTACATCCACACGCGGAATCATGTTTGATTTTCGGTTTTTATTTCCCAATTCCACTTTTGAATAGCATGTAGAAGAGGTTCCCATCAACAGAAATATGAAATTCATGATGCAACTATATAAATCAACCACCTGTCGGTTATACCCCCACTGTCCGTCTTACCTGCGGTTCCCCTAACTAATTTTTTGCATCAGAAATCAAGTTTTCGTTCCGTTTTATATGGACGTAAAAATAAGATTGCGTACGCTGGTAACAATTTCATTCCTAGAGGGATTGAAATGTGAATTGAAGTCAGTTGAATAAAGAGGCAAATTTGTAAATTAGTCGCGTCAGTTAGAATAACCACTGACTGGACTAGTTCACCAGTTATCCTCGCTTGTCAACGCTAGTCAATTCATTTTCTAGTCAATTCTCATTTGTTGACGGCGACTGCCGAAGCAGTTCTAGTCGAAGCGAAGCTACTGAGAGTAGAGTCGGTCTTCATTTTTCACCTTCGAAGATTTCGAACACTGCTGCTGACGATATTGGTGCTGCTGCCAGGGCCATACAATTTCACTTCAATTGACACATCGTCACTCAATAAAGAACCTATCGCATTTCAATTTGCTGCAAACTCGTGCAGACTAAAAATAGCGCTACTCTCTCTTCACGCTCAATAATGAGATTATCACTTCACCTTCATACCGTCTCATTTCGCATCACGTTCGTTTCTTTCATTCTTCACACTGAAGCGAAATTATCAAAACATCAAATGAAAATGAAAGATTTTTATATCGATTGGAGGTGTCATATTTCCATTGAAAATTCACTGGAACTAATGAAAATTATGATGTGAAAGAATATGCAGTATGCTAGCAGGCGTAATCAATTGCCGGCACTAATATTGTAAGACTAATATTGCCTCATATGCCTCTTGTAATTCCATTTTTATTGAAAGACGGTGCGGGAAAATCCAGTTTGGGAAAATGAAATCGAATGAAATTTTCAATTGAAAGTAGTGATCGTCCTTTTGAATGTGAAACTGAAAGCGACATAAAACCCATACAAATGATAATGAATAGGGCACTTTCAATCGTTAAGTCTGCTTTCAAATTCATAGGAAACGACAGCGAAATTGAATAATAGATGTTTCAGTATGCGTAGTAAATACACATAATCGAAATTGAAATTGACTGAAAAGAAAGGAAGAAGTAAAAAGTCATTTTCATCTTTTGGTTTCGAAATTGTCAAGCCCTGGCTACTGCTACGCTCTCGCTCTTCCTGGTCTGGTTTGCTTCCCGATTAGAAAATAAATGATCGATTCGGAACGGAGCGAGTGAAATTTATTCGATGGATATAGAATTTGAATGCGTGTGGGCTGTAGGGTATGCGATGCAATTTTCCGCTTCTCTTGAGGCTTCCATTGTATTGTGCAAATTCGTTTTATGCAACTGCACCATTAGGAAAGAAAATGGTAGCATACAAAAGCTCGCTGACTTGGATAGAATGATATGTATGGTGGATAGCAACCTTTTTTTAGCATTAGTGTTGAAGTGTCCAAATTTGCGTGCGCTTTGTATTGCGCTCTTGCTCTAGTTGCCTTTATTTCTAACCAATTGATACAAAAAATCTTTGCGATCTATTAAGACGTGGTCGAGTTGTAAGCATTTGGAATCTCTCATTATTTCCTATTAGACTCATTATTTCCTATTAGACGTAGTCTTACGTCAAAAATTTCGCACTCTTTTTATTTGGTACCCTACACAATATTTTACACTGTGCTGGTGATTTGGTTTGTGGGTATTTTTTTATTACTAAGTATGGCCTTCCGAATCATTCTATATAGTCTGGATTTTTATATATTTAGCAGGACTTCTCGAGAAAAAACTTAAATTTTCCATCTAGACTAATTCTTTACATTGCTACTGGAGTTTCGACAATGCGTTTTACTGATAATTCATCTAATCTGTGGCGAGACTAAGTGTATACAGATCTAAAAAAACAAAACGTTCAATGATAGGTGTAAATTGGACACCTGCGAACGGTAAATTACATTCATCTCTAGTGAAAAATCACAATCTTCATTCAAACTAAAGACAGAGGCACTATGGATTATCATACATACAAGCTGGCGGACAAAAGTATTCTCATCATTTTTCCAAAAAATCATTTTCCTCCTTTTTTCCTAAGATTTTCAAGAATTCATCAGATAATAAAAATATCACATTGTAGCCAATGAGGTAGACTTCATTGGAAAAATATTACGCTTGCGAAAAAATTGGATTCTAATCGTATAAGAATATTGAACGAAAAATGAAAGCAAGTTAATTTAAATAACCATAATTCAAAAGCGAAAAAAGCACATCTCTGGTTTTTAGATATGTTATGTAAAAAACTCAGCTTCCAAGAAAAAATTATAAAAAATATAGTGCCCTTGATCCCGAAACCATGTGAATCATAAAAAAAACAAATACAATCAATGAATTCAATCAATCAAAAAGTCCATTTTTTCGCAAGTGTAATATTTCTTTAAGCTAAGCATTGTCTTCAATTTGATATGTAGATCATCGGATTCGGTCCTGTAGTTCAAAAGCTATGAATTTTAGAAAGAAGTCATTTTTGAAAAAAGGGAGAGAATTGATTTTTCGGACTACCCTAGAATAGAAATGGGCACCCTAAATGAAAAATAAAAAATCGGGTCTAATATTTTCTGATAAGAAACAAAACTACCACTTTTCATGAAAATCTGATATATCAGTTTGGCATGGAATGGCTGTATTATTATAATTTTTTTTATTTTGAAATATTCTATATCGTACGAAATTTTTCGAATGCTCCATACCCCTCAGAGTCAGGCTGAAGGTTGAGGTTTCTTGTTCTTGTTGGTTGAAATCTAATATTTTCAACAAAACATAAAATCGATCTGAGAGTATACGAGAGAAAAGAATGCCGCCCAATAAAGTTGATTTTTTTTCTCTTTAATCTTATGATTTCTTTCTTTCTTTATTTTTTTAATTCCCATCTACAAATCCAACTAAATCATCTGTTTTTCGAAAAGCATATCAAAGCTTTATAATTCAAATTTATTTTTACTGAATCGTGTTCTAGCGAAAAAAGTTGCATTGTTTTGCAATTTTCACATTATCACAACAAAAAAAACAAAACAAAAAAGGAACAAAATGTGCTACAGTGCTGTAATTTTGAGCTTTTTTCAGTTAAAGTGTTCACTTCTGATAGGAAATTGTAATAAAAGGACTAGTGGAAGTCGTTTTTCGGATGTTTGTTCGACTGAAAACACATAGTGCAGTGTCCGTACAACGAGCACTGCCTTTGCATTTCGAGCGAGCGTTTCACGCACCCCTGATTCAAAAAAAACTTCAATCTTTAATGGTGTCTTCTGGAATTAGAATTTGGCGTCAGTACAGTGTTTTCCGTAAAAACTTCCGTCACTTGAATATCATTAATTTGCTGGTAAATGATTACAAATCGGTTCAGCGGTTCAATATTGACAAATTGAATTTAAACAACGCCATTGCCCTTTATATCTAATTGTACAAAGCGCAAGCCACCGACTGTTTGGCTATCTAACCAGTTGTTTCTATGGTAAATATTTTTTTTTTTTTTTTTATCTGTATTATAGTGATTTTCAACTCATTTGGCTGGTTCGTCACTTTTACTTCCATTTTTGGAAGAATGTCGGGAGTGAGAATTGAACTCGTGACCTTTAGCGTGAGAGGCATGGATGTTACCACTACGCCAGATCGCCTCCTATGGTAAATATTGTATAGGATATTAAATAAGAAATTTTGACAGTTTATTTGAACGTGGTTAAACATAGGATCTATAGAAAATATGTAATCCGCCATTTTGTAGTGGCCGCCATTTTGGATTTGCATTTTTTATAAATAACTTATTCTACTAGTCAATCCCTTTCATTTCATACCCATATTGGCTATTCAATATGAAATTATTATACAAATTATTCAAAATTTCCGAAAATCAAAAATAAAATACTCCGGATAATCGAGTCTGAAATTCCGGATAATCGAATCCCGGATAATCGAGTCTCTGGATAATCGAGCCTCCGAATAATCGAGTCCGACCTATATTTCCAAAGAGTTTGGCTAGGTAAAGGAGTAAAAAGTCCCCTAAACCAAATCACCAGTCGTATGAAAAATATTGTATAGGGTACTAAATAGAACATTTTGGCAGTAGTAGCATATACTTTAGTCCTTATATGGTACACCATAGGATCTATGGTGAAAAATGCGCTTTTAGTTTTTTTCACGCCATTCTCAATAGCTTTGAGACAAAAATATGAAAAAATACTGACAGTACATTTTACTAAGGTGTATCGATAAATATCTTCAAACATTTTTTATTCATAAAAAATCAAATGATAAAAAAAATTAAATACGCAGTACAAAAATTGTATTTTCTGGCATTTCGAAATTTTGAAAAAAAACATAACTTTGTGACCCATTTTTGCTCTAATTTTTATTTAAATGCGTTCGTATGTGTCTTTTTTTTTCTACATTTGGCGTAATTTTTCCTGAATTTTTGAGAGCATTGCGAGACACAAAAATAATTTTCTTCATCGTCTGCATTATTTGTGTTTTCTTGAAATCGATTATTTTATTGTATTTGTGGTTTTAAATTGTAAGATTAAAATAAGAAAAATAAAAATAATTGGGATTTTTTAAGTGTTCTTCACATTAATCCGAATGATCTTTCCAGCTCTATCGTACTGCTGACTCCTATGAATTTGGTAAACCATCTAAATCCAATGTAAAGATAATATATATATATATATATATATATATATATATATATATATATATATATATATATATATATATATATATATATATATATATATATATATATATATATATATATATATATATAAAAAAATGAATTTCAGTCTGTCTGTCTGATTCTTATGAACTCGGAAAGTACTGAACCGATCAGCATGAAAATCGATATGTAGGGGTTTTTGGGGCCGGGGAAGGTTCTCTTGATAGTTTGAGACCCCTCCCCCCTCTCTAAGAGGGGGCTGCCATACAAATGAAACACAGATTTCTGCAATACTCGAGAACTAATCAAGCAAACGAAACCAAATTTGGCATGTGAAGGTTTTAGGGTGCAATAAATGTTGTTACGGTGGTTAGATACTCCTCCCCCCTCTCTTAGGGGGGCTGCCATACGAATGAAACACAAATTTCTGCATTACTCGAGAATTAATCAAGCAAATGAAACGAAATTTAGCATGTGGAGGTTCTACGGTGCAATAAATGATTTTATGGTGGTTAGATACTCCCCCCCTCTCATAGGAGAACTGCCATACAAATTAAACACAAATTTCTGCATGACTCGAGAATTAATCAAGCAAACGAAACCAAATTTGGCATATGAAGGTTTTAGGGTGCAATAAATGTTTTTACGGTGGTTAGATACTCCTCCCCCTTCTCTTAGGGGAGGGCTGCCATGCAAATGGAACACAAATTTTTGTATTACTCGAGAACTAATCAAGCAAATGAAACCAAAATTTTTGTTTTTCAAGATTTCAATATATTTTTAGTACTTAAATTTTTGATGAACTTTATTTTTTTAATAATGTTTCTTGATACACCGTAGTAAGATGCACATTCAGCATTTTTTTCAAATTTTTTTTTTCGAGGCTTTTGAGGATGGCGTCAAATAAACGAATAAGTACATTTTTCACTATGGATCCTATTTTAAACCACATAGGGGTTCAAATAAACCGTCAAAGTTTTTTATTTTATATACTATACATTTTTTTTTATCTGTATTATAGTGACTTTCAACTCATTTGGCTGGTTCGTCACTTTTACTTCCATTTTTGGAAGAATGTCGGGAGTGAGAATTGAACTCGTGACCTTTAGCGTGAGAGGCATGGATGTTACCACTACGCCGGATCGCCTCCACATATATCCTATACAATATTTGCCATACAGCTAGTGATTTTTGCTCCTTTACCCGGCCAGGTCCTTTAAAAATCATGTAATTTTATTCAAAATCATGATTGGTAAGGAATCTATTTCTGAAAAGCTCTATATCAAGTCATATCACTTCCCTTCCATTGTGGCGAATGAAAAACCCGCGAATCAGCCAAAATAACATTTCATCTTCCCGCCCAAACTGTACTTTAGGTTTAATAGTTCATAGATAACTGACATTGAGATTGAGATTCATGTGCTTAGCCGAGTGGTTAGCGTCAAACCTAACATGCCGGGGGTGCGGGTTCTATTCCCATTCTGATCGCTAATTTTTCTTCAAAGAAATTTTCATTTCCAGATTATGTTCTGATCATTTATTTTTTATTTTTATTTAGTTTTTTTCTAATCTCACCGTTTCAAAAAACTCTAATTAAGTGCGATTCACATACAACAGCCACGTCACGTTCACGCCCCGTCACGTTCCGTTACGTCAGTTATTCTACCATGCAATTCATATGAAAACATGCACATACACCGGCAACGTAACGACCCGTCAGCATACGTTCGACGAAAACGACCAGCAGGAATTGTAGTAAAGAATAATTGACGAAGACGGACGGCTCGTTGGGTTTTTGTCTAGGCTTTGTGTCTCGGCTTTTGTTTTGATTTCGGCTGCATATTTTATGCCAACATATCTCCCAGTTTCAAATTTCTCAGTCAAAATCAATTTACGACTAGCGGAGAAAAACAGTCTATATATTATTATTGTTGAAAAAAGGTCGGGACTACAGGTTTTAGGCATTTAAATAATATAGTTCAATGTTTTTCACTGATTGTTTTTCTAAATTTAGGACTGATTCTAGGCATGCTGATTTGAAAGAGGGTATTGCAAATTATAATTGTTGTAGATGGCGACACCATCAATAACATTGAATAAATCATTCGTTTGACATTTGACGTGACGGTGCTGGTACAAGCATTGACTACATGTGAAAATTGGTGGAGACGTGGACGGAACGTAGACGTTCTTTTCCGTAACGTTCTTTGTGAATCGCACATTAGATTTCTCGGAAAATCTACGAAAGAACATTGAAAACCATTTCACGAATTAATTTGGCAACCCATTCGTTGCCATTTGCTAATCTGAGCCGCGCGTGCTGACGCGGCCTACGATTAGACGCTGACGAGACCTAACCTCTACCCGGTTGGTGTGGATGACTCTCTAAAGTGGTACGGAAAACCTGGCTCGCCTTTTATCTTATCCACACACCCTTTAAGCCCAGCAGCGCCTAGCAATGTGTATTCATCACCGGCTTGCAGTCGGCTCTGCCAACACGAGCTGTTCATTCTTCCCGTGCGTCATAAACTTATGCTGATGATCACCTCTGGACCAGAGGGAATACTGCAATCTGAAGCGTCTGCGTTGTTGGTTGGACAGGTAGAGTGGCGCTTAGATTGGTAATGCGCTCCTTCTTCCGAGCCTCTTGTTGTTGGGTGCAACAGCACGCGCTAGCTAATCCCACGGCCATAAACATGAAAATAAAAGCATGGCAAAAGGCGGAAGAAATCGAGGCAAGGAAGTTGAACGATAAATAGGCACGGAAAGTGAATGAGAGAGCAGTTGTAATAAAATATATTACGACTCTATAGGATATAATTGGCCGATGATGACGTCTATGCCTAAGGTGAAGAGGACAAGATGTTTGCGCTGTGTGTCTGTGTGAATGGGTTAAGATTCAGATAAAGCTGTGGAAACTGCACTTCCAGGAGATTAACTATCATCAAGTGCGATGGAGATTCCTCAATGGATTGTTGAACAAGTGAATGATTGGCATTCGTACCAGTAAACAGCGTTTTACGACAGGATTTGAAAAATTACCGTCGGTGATATGTAGATCATTGCATATCAATCGCTCGCACTCACGCTCCCATCCAGTGAAGGTATGTAATTCCACTCGACCTGATTCATTCGAACAGTCAGGAACTGTAAGTTTGAAAAACAGAGACTCCTTCGAACGTGGGCATCAACAATTAGCTTCCACGAAGAAGATTACCTCTGCCCCAATGCTGCGCTTAGTTAATATTCATGTATTCAAATCAATTAGGCAATCGTTTATGATAATTATATATTGGGAAACGCCCCTACGTGGGCCATCGTTTCTCACAGACGGAACAGGACAACAAATAACCTTAGTCCCAAATGAGAAAGAATAACGAACGTCAATCGAACATCAAGACTGGCACGAATGATAAAGAATACACAGGAAGGGATCGCACCGTGTTTACCCACTGAGGTGTCGAGGCACCACCGAAGACCGATGGTTACTAACACTCACACGCAAAAGGGTCTTCTTGGGTGAGGGCCTACAAACTATCTCTAATCGATTTATCAACGCTGCACGCGACGAAGAAGATGCTCGCCTGATGTCGATGGCTCCAGGCGTTCGTGCGTTTGCAATCGCTTCTCTAGCCGAAGCGTAGTGCCCTCGGTCGAGAAATGTTAAAATGATCGATAATCATTATCACCTTAATTAATAACACCCAATTAACATCAACGCTACAAGATGAGCGAATAAAGTGCTTCCGTTTAGACAAGAGACTATGGTCTGGCAGCAGCGCCCCGTCTATCCGGGGTTGGTAAAAGTGTGTGACTACACGGGAAGCTGATTTGTTTTATTGTATGGTGGAGGTGCGACTCATTAAGATGCCTATGAATGATAATAAATCGTGGCGCTGAAGCTAGGGTTTCCTTCTATTATTATTTTATTTTTTTGCTCCGATGGGTTTAATCAATTTTAATCGAGTGTGATCAGACTAACGATTTGCGATTTATTTCGAGCGATGAATGTTCATTACAAAGAGACTGAACATGAATCATTGTTTTCCATGATATTGTTTGTTCGGGACATTTTTCGCCACTACTTTGAAGGACTACCAAATTTAATGTTAATGTTAGTATCAGCTATTCCATGCCAAACCGATATAATTGTTATCATATTTTTGTAAAAATTTCTAGTTTTGTTCCTTATCGCAAAGTATTAGACCCAATTTATTTTTTTATTTTTTAATTAGGTTTCTATTTTAGGGTGGTCCAATTATTTACAAAATTTCCTTTTCCAAAAATGCCCTTTTTTAAAAATTCATTTTACTCTTCTAAACAATTGGATTCAGACGAACGAGATATCATATTGAAGTCACTGAGTTAGTCTTCTTTGAAAAAATATTACACTTTCGAATAAAATTACTTTTTGTTTTCGTAATTATTGATTGTATTTGTTTTTTTTTATTGATTACATGGCGCTTTTTTGTATTTTGTTTCTAGAAAGTTTTGTTTTTGCATAAAATATCCATAAATCAGTTATTTTTTAAATTTTTTAGTAATGCTTTTTCAAAGTTATCATGTTTTCAGTCTCTGTTCAATTATTTTATAGGACTAGAATCATTTTTTTTCGCAAGTGTGATATTGAGAAGACTAGCTCATTGGCTTCAATTTGATATGTCCATCATTTGAATCTGAAAAAAGTATAGGAGGTTGTATCCAAGACACGACCGCATTATTGACGTAGAACTACGCTGTAGTTTAATTAAAGTTGCTTGTTTATAACTGCGGATATTATTTCATAATGCTACGAAATTTTAGAAATAAACATTCTACCGGTTCGGTAGCCTTGAAATGTTTTTGTATTGTAAAATCATTTGACGATAATTGTTTGATGATTCATTCTTGTCCTCACAGAACAATACATGCTCGAGATAAACGCAGCTGTCATCCTTATTGGAGGAAGTTTTACTACTGGCAAGCGTTTCCAAATCACATGCAGAATTCCAGAACGACATTTACTTTCTTGGTGATTAAATAAACGAAATAAACTCTTTCTGTTAATCTCCACAACCTCGAGAAGAGTAGCACTGCTTCACTGCTTGATCATAATCAAGATTAGCGCAAATGCAATCCTAGTTGAAGGCAGTTTTGCGACTGGCACGCGAACCCAAATGAATTAATAACTTTTTAGAACTTATTGTACAACTTAGTATTCCCCAAATATTGTTTTGGTACACAACCTTAACCTGCTTCACCATAGCGTCAGTTCAATGCCTTGATGCAATGTCAAAGGCACCCACGAATCCTTTATGATGACGGAAAACAAACAATGTTAACTGGTTGGAAAAAGGCTGAATATTTGCCTCAGCAGAGATTCATTACTAACACCCTAGCGCAAATATTTCCCTCCCGCTATCCTCCCTCCTCGTTTATATTTATCATTACGGCTGCACAGGGCCAACGCACACGGGAGCAGATACAAATGGGGTGTTAGCGTAGCGAAGATGCACTATTTTTACGTACGGGTTATGAAGCACGCACCTACGCTAGGGTGCCAATGAAAATTGTCATCTTTAATTTTAAAAAGTTACATCATAAAAAATGTTCACCACCTCGAAAAAACACCAAATTTCAGCTAAATCGGACTTAAGGGAGTGTGGGGCAAAGCGGTCAAAGTTTGAGTTTTTTGAAAATCGAAAAATCACCCAAGGGAGGAGTAAAGGAAATCGGGGTTTTCGAAAAAAAAAAATCTGATGCCAAATGTCTTAAAATTGCATGAAATATCGAGATCTAGTGTCATCTCGAAAAAATTTTTTTTTGTCAATAATCGGCATTCTGGGACTTACAATTTTTTCGGAGTACGAAACTCCGGAGATAACTGTGAATTTCGAGATTCACAGTTATCTCGAAATTTTTGTTGTCAAAAAAAATTTTTTTTTTGCACTTTTTCGCTTTTTCGCCTGAAAAATCGATTTTTGCCAAAAAAAATTTTTTTTATATAACTGTAAATCTCGACGTGTCATGAAATTTTAAGACATTTGGCACCAAATATTTTTTCAAACCCTGATTTCCGGTGATTTTTAGGTTTGTTAAAAAACTCAAATTTTAACGTTTGTAACACCAGTGAATGAAGCCCGAATGAGCTAATATTTTGCATAGGGTATATTATCGTGCAAATCATCATTTCGTAGCAAGTTCCGAATGAACAATCGAGATAACTATTTTTATTGGCACCCAAAACCATACTTTTCGTTTCGTACTCCGAAAAAAACTAAGTCCCAGAATGCCGATTTTTGACAAAAAATTTTTTTCGAGATGACACTAGATCTCGACGTTTCATGCAATGTTAAGACATTTGGCACCAAAAACAAAATTTCGAAAACCCCGATTTTTCGATTTTCAAAAAACTCAAACTTTGACCGCTTTGCGCGACTCTCCCTTAAGTCCGATTGACCTGAAATTCGGCATAGGGTGTTTTGCACTATGAACATATTATTGGCATGCAGCCATAACTGATACAGGACACATTTTTTGAAAAATCTGTGAACTCTGTATGAACTGTCAAAATTATTTAATCTTTAACAGATTCTTGGTTTAAAAGGCTGAAAAATCGCTGGAAATGTTCATTATTATGCCCCCCTCAACGTGAACGTTAGTGCTAAGCGCTACCAACAATAAATGATCAATTTGTATCAAGCTGTTGGTGAAAAACAATCAGAGTACAACAAATAGCGACACAAAGTGTTTTTTTCCTGCATGATACACTGTAAAATCGGACAAGAACACGATTGAGCCATTTGATTGAAAAGTTCTTTCACGTGTGGCTCACTCATTACAATTAGCTACTTCCGACTTCCATTTGCTTCGATAGAAAACACGCTTGTTAAGCAGCGCTTAAATTCTTACGAAATCTTGGGGAAATGGTTGGCCTCTGAAGAGGCACATCGACTTATGTTCACATTTGAATACAACGGTAGCCATAAATATATCAAAAGCAAACATATTCATATAAGATTACGAATGATTGTGGAATAAAATTGTACATATAAAATTGAAATTAAAAACTAAAATGTTGCTTTTATTTTTCCAAAAATGAGCGCGACCTTTCCGGACAATTCAATATTGATTACCCTGATTTCTCCTGATTTTTATTTTCAGTCTTCCTGAGTTTTGAGAATTTTAGTTGGCAACCCTGCCTAGAATATCAACATGGGACAATTGAGCTTGATGTTGTTTTTTCAAACACTGGCAACAAACAATAAGTTTTTGTTCGTGTTTTCCGGAAGACCTAAACCTCGTTTTATGAAGAAATGTGAAAATTTTCAATAAGTATAATGGGACAACTATGCGTGGACCGGCAGTATGGAGGTTTAAAATTTTTAATGTTCTATCACTTTATCCTTGAAAAAGTCAATTTAGAAAACATAACCTATGCTTTCAATCCTGAGGAAAGCCAAGAATGTAATTGCTGCTAACAATTTCAACCTCAGAAAAAAAAACAATTTATACCGTTGAATTCCAAGAAACGACCGCATTGGTAACGTAGGACTACGAATGAATGACGATTGTTATATGAACCAAATCTGAAAAAGTCACGTCGTTTCCAAGTAGACGAGGCTTTCAAAGATTACAACGATTTGATGCGCTATGAATTTTGGGCAAACAGTCATACAGCTAATATTGAAATTTCAGCATGAAACGTGAAACAAATTGAAAAAAACAAGAGTTAATTTGTAGACACACAACTTCTGGTAACCATCCCACAATGCCAACATTGTTTTCGATTTCTTTTACTAAGTGCAAGATGAATAATCATCGAAATCATCTAACATAGTTGCAAGTTCTTCCTGTTTGATTGAACTAACTTAAAAATGCTACGTGTTTTAGTTATTGAAAACAGTTTTTGTTTTACAGTTTGAGTATAAATATTATGATTTATGATAAATTTTTCAATATAATCCAATATAGACTATGGAACACTGTTATTTTTAAACCTTTTGACCCAGTATTCTAGTATACAGTAGTAGACATTCGATTAGCCGCATCCTATTTTTTTTCAATATGTTTAAAAATAAGTCAATTCTTTGTACAGTTTTGCTCATAAAAGACGATTATTGTTTATTTTCATCGAATTCATTCTTAAAAAAATGTATAAATTCACTTTTTGTTTTCTAAGTAATTGAAATATGTGGAATCAGGGTAGACATTCGTTTAGCCGCATCCTAAAATTTCAATAAATGAAAATTTTTGCGCCAAATTTCGAGTCCAATCGGTAGCTAATATTTAGTATGTCCACCTCCATTTCGAATTACTTTGAAAACTCGATTTGACATCAAGTCAGACAGCTTTTAAAGTGTTGCCATATTGATTATAGCCCAGTAATTCAGGCATGTTGGGCATGGCGACTGGAAATGTTGTCAAAGTGTCATCCGTTAGCATAGACCATCTCGACCAAGACTCTCCATAGGTTCTCTATGAGATTTCAATCGACTGCCAGCAGGTCATTCAAGAAGCGTAATGTCCTTCTCGGCAAACTATGCCTCCGATTGCTTGGAAACGTGGATCTATGCATGATCCTGCTGAAATATTCTGAATATGGCCAATCTAAACGTCCTCCAGTAATTGAAGATACTTTTCGGAATTCATTCGGGTGAAAATGAATCAAATGAGTAGCTTGCTGTGATAGGAAACGGCTCCTCACACTGTCAAACTTCCGCCCCCAAAGATTCGCTTCGATCTCACGAAATGCCGTTGACTTAAATTGTACCAATAGCAACTGTAACAGTCCGGACCATCCAAATTGAACTTTTTTCGCCGGAAAATACAACATTTCTCCATTCTAGTTTTCATTCCATGGATTGCCTGGTGAAAATGAGAAGGTTCTGCTTATGAGTGGCGGTCAGTTTCGGCTTCCCTTGAAGTTTCTTCCACATGATGTTCGGTGACTCATTCAAGATGTGCGCAATATGCCTCTTCGTTACTAGAACAACCGATTCTGCCTTAATGTACGAGCAGGACATCGTTTCTTGGTTGCTTCGTGTCTTATTCGACCTTTAAGACGCAAAGTAACTTTGGTGTTCCCATTTGTTGGTCGTTATATCCCATATTTCTGGCACTAATTTGAAGAAATTCCGTACCACTTTCTAGGTTAGACCAATTTTTGTTACGATCGAGCGATTAGAAAACTTTTGTTCACTGAATATCTTTATTATTTTCCGCCCCTCTTCCGTCAATAGAATACCTTTCGCCATTCCTTTAAATTCTACGTAAATCACTAATCCGACCAACTTCTTGCTTTGCTCGTATAATATTTGTCTTGTAAATTGAACATTTCCAAGTATTTTAAAAAAACACAGATAAAGGCTTGGTGATTATGCGAAAACTCGATTTTTATGCCCTGCGGCTAAACGTATGTCTTGGGAAAAAACGACGTTTGAATGTTCATATCCACCGATGCCGCCTTGTGTGTGTGTGTGATTGTGACGGAAATGCTTTCAATAAAAGTAACTTAAATATACTATCGCTACAGCAAATAAGTATCTCGATAAAAAGAACAATCCTAGTTGTTTTGTAAGTGTTTCAAGTTTTTTTTTCAAGTGCGGCTAAACGAATGTCTATCACTGTAGAAATAAGAAAAAAAAATATAATAAAATTTTCAAAGCTTAGGCATCCAAGAAGGCATTCCTTGAAAGGATTTTTAGAAAAAACCCATTAGTTACTGAGTTAGAGCTATTTCAGTGAAGGTATCTTATCTAGTACGGCCATAACAATCAACTTCAAACAGGTTTTTTTCGTAAATATTTTTTTTAAAACTGGCGTGCATAATATTTCAAGTTCACAAGTTCACAAGTGCTCTCGAATTTATATGAATACAATCTGTATGCTTCTCTCTATCGCTTAAACCAATAAAAAATCATATTTGTCATAATTTGACTTTTTTTTTTAAATCGGGAAACGTAACAAAAACGATTTTTTCCCGCCTTTCTGTCAAAAAACTTTTTTTTAATTTGTCCGAGGTTCATTCGATAACGGCCTCTTTACTTGTTCAGAATCTGTTCAATTTGTTTGTTTCTAATGAACGGAAGGGTTGGAATCGTGTACGCCACGGCACAACTTTTTTTTCGAAATCTCCTCACTTCATTAACTTGTAACTATTTTAATTATGAATATATTTTTTCCGTTCAATTTTTGTTTTATTGAGAGATATAATATGAATAGTAGAAATAATTTTTTTTCGGAACTCGAAAAACCGTCCGAAATTCGTGCCTCTACACTAGAATACCGCTTTGCAGGGTAGGATCCAACTAAGGACGATACTTTATTGACATTGACTTTGCCACTCAAAATGTAAACTATTGAAATTTATTTTTTTGCGTAAGATTACGTCCTTAGGTAATATACAAATTGAAAAAAATCAAAAATTGGTCGCGTCATGTTACTCTTACTTTTAGAATACACTCGACAAAAAAAATTAGAGGAACAGAGTGCGAAGTCGGAAATTTTAAGTGATTTTTGACATGCTGTATCTTCGTGAAAAATCAACGCGTATCGATGGGAGATGCATCATTTTGAAGCTACAACTTTCAGGTATTAGAATATTTTACGTACATATTTTTATCTTGGTGTGTGTAGGTGTAGTAGGCAATAATATCGGGAAGAAATGAAACATAAATTTTTCTTTGTTTTTTCTAGAATAGTCTGGACTAACAAAATTTTTTGCCAACCAACTCAACAGCAAATCCATATAACCAAATGATTCAGCTTTTTTTTGGTTCCAAGAACGTTCCTGTAGGACTTTCCCACACCGAGATATTTCAGTTTGAATGAAAAATTTCCCCTTGTCTTTGATGATGAATAATTCAATAAACAACCATCGCACCGTAAATCGAAAGGCAGTTTTGAAATTTCTAATAATGTTCTAATACGATTTGCGATTAAGTGCTCCTCTAATTTATTCCAAACTTTGAGAAATCGGCTAGAAAAAACGGTTGAATGTATCAATATGGCACGTTCACAGATGTGTAGGGAATACACTAGGCTTAAAATATGCCTGGAAACATTAGAACTTATTGCGGTATTGTCGTAGTTGTAAAGCACTATGAAAATCCAGGTTTTGGCACTTTTTTAAAATCGATGCAAAAAATTTAAATAATTTTTGTTCGTCAAAGTAACAAAATATCCTTGTGCAGAATTTATTATAAATTTCAAAACTGCCTTTCGATTTACGGTGCGATGGTTGTTTATTGAATTATTCATCATCAAAGACAAGGGGACATTTTTCATTCAAACTGAAATATCTTGGTGTGGGAAGGTCCTACAGGAACGTTCTTGGAACCAAAAAAAAGCTGATTGATGAGGTTAATTGGATTTGCTGTTGAGTTGGTTATCAAAAAATTGTGTTAGTGCAGAATATTGTTCAAAAAAAAAAAGAAAAATCAATTTTTCATTTCTTCCCGATATTGTAGCCCACTACACTTACACACACCAAGATAAAAATATCTACATAAACTATTCTAATACCTGAAAATTGTAGCTCCAAAATGATGCATCTCCCATCGATATGCGTTGAATTTTCACGAAGTTACAGCGTACCAAAAATAACTTAAAAATTTCTGACTTCGCATTCTGTTCCTCTAATTTTTTTGTCGAGTGTAGTACAGGGTTTAGATATCATGAAAAACATCGGACAATTATCGGAAACTATACTCTCAACCCAGCCTGAGCAAAAATGCATATCTTATTTCATTGTTTGTAGTGTAGAACTGAAGACGGTTCTTCAGGTTTTGGAATCAGAGAAACGTCAACCAGAGCACTACCAGATGAATATGATACGATAGCCTGTTTTCGAATTATTTCAAAAAAATCTATCGCATATCCTGCTTTCAATTATCCTCTGGTGTATCGTGACCTTCTGGCATTAAATCCAAGTGTACAACACTATGATAATCAACTCAAATAGTCAATATTTCCATTACTTTAGGTTGATTTTGACAAAGTTTTTTTTTCCGGATCAGTTCTGAGATAGCACTCCAAAGCGTGTTGAATTATTTAACGGGGGATTTTTTTGCAGTTTGGGTTTTCAGCTGTTTTTGACAGATAATGCGTGCCATGTATTGAAATTAAAGTTGTGTAGTTTTCATTGTCATGTTATTATGGACGAACAGACACTTTCATATAATCGAATTCTTCTTGAATGGCGTTAACGTTCCCTGTGGAACTTTTGCCGTCTCAACATATGCATTAACTAGCGTCATTCATTAATACTTAGTTGAGATTTCTTAAGCCAAATAACACGCCTTGAATGTATTCCGAGGGGCAAGCTCTAGAATACGCGTGACCACAGTGCAAGTCGGAGGAAATTTCTTTGACGAAAAATCCTCCGGCCAGAACGGGAATCGAACCCGAACACCCGGCATGATAATGTGAGACGCTAACCACTCGGCCACGGGTGCACCATAATCGAATTCTATTATCAAAATCAATGTTCTGTTAACAATTTTTTTTTTCGTTTCATCGAAAAATTGTAATTGAAGATGAAGCACATTTTTGGTTGAACGGATACGTTGATAAGCAAAATTGCCGTATCCGATGTGCAGCCATAAGTAATACATTTGCATGACTACTGTCTACATACTGATTTAAATTGTAGGTTACCTGGAGATTTTCTATAATGATGTAAATTGAATAATTCCGCTTGGTCTATCTGTTATTTATCGCTGACCCATTCTGCTCTCTAGGGTACTAGTGTCTTCATCGAAAGCGACAGTTATATGAGCTATTGCAATTCTGTCTCGCTGTGAATATTGTCTGCCAAGTTTCAAAGCTCCACCCCATTACATATCCATTGGTCTGCCAGGCCTATAGTTTCCCTGGCAAGACCAGTAATTTTTATACCGCTTATGACACGCGACGACTTCCATCATCAGCTGCTAATGCTCAATTCATTCCTACTCATGAGTTCTGTTTTCAATAATGATCTTAAGGTGACGATAATTTGTGGTGTAGTGTTTGTAAGGCAGAGGAAAACACTCGTGATTACCTAGTGCATAATTGTGCAACGCAAACAGAAGTGCAACATAGAAGAGTGTCGCGGATCTTGGGTAGGGAAAGCGAAAGCGATTAATTTATTTACTTCGGAATCGATTAATGTATGATTGATTTATTATTGCACATCCGCAAGCGACATCATTCGAACGTCTTTCGTCTACGGGTTTTTCTCTGAACTCGATCCTAGCCAACCCGGAATGCGCCAACAGATCCTAATCATTAATTTGATAAAACCGAACAACCAAATCACTATTCGGCAATCAAACTTCGCCTTTCACGAGAGATAATTTGATCGCAGATAATTAGACTAATCAACCCTCGAAAAAAGCTCGTTAGAATCGGCGAAAAAATCAGCTAGCGCTTTGTGGCTCATCCATCACTTTGGAGTGGGTTTGTTCGTCGTCAGCGAGTACACAAATCACCACCGCTCGAATTAACGACCCCTGATCCATTAATGCGTTAATGAGTTCATTATTCCGTCCCTAACGAGAATAGACCCACAGAGGCAAAGGTAAGCCCCCGAAGCCTTCCAAATCACTACTGACAGGTTCACTTGAAGCGAGTGAGACAGAGAGAGAGAGAGAGAGAGAGAGAGAGAGAGAGAGAGAGAGAGTGTGTGTGTTAATCAACAGGGCTCACACGCCAAAATGCCAATCCTCTCCGCATATCCGCGTTAATCGTTTATCGATTAATCAACATGCCTCTCGGCCGGAGACAGGGCACTGCACGCGGTTTATATTGGATTATCTTGTCCGCTAATGACAGTTTGTGGTAATTTGCGTGTATACGAAGGCGAACCTCTTCACTTTCGAATAAAAACAAAACCGAAGTGAAGAAGATATCCCCACATATAATCCGCCAGCAGGTCGTCACGAGTCGTCGCAAAGTCGCAGAAGGTAGTTAATATTTTGACAATTTCTTTTCCTTTATAGTGAGCAACTTTTGCTTCTTTCCCCCTATGATTAAGTTTCGAGGTGTTCGCTTGCGATAAATTTTGGGGGGATTTCGACCGGATGGAAGCTTGGGTCTTGTCGGCAGACGAGACATGTTACCCAACAGCAAATTGAATAATTTACGTCACTCGGGAGATATGCGAACGTGCGGATCCGGATCCGGTGCTCGGATCGATGGGCTACTGTCAAGAGATTGGACAGATTAAACCGGTCACTTGGGTTCACATCAGACGTATAACTGAAGAAGGTATTCTAATGTGTCTGCCTACAGCCTAAAGGCAGAAAAAAGCTCACAACATAAAATGTCGATCGGCGGAAACCAAGTCTCACTATGGTAGGGGTGGAGTGAAAACAATTAAAGGTGTTTAAGGCACCTAAATCATATTTTTATCGGGCAATATTGTACGGTTGATATTTTTATTTCTTCTTCGGGGCCCAGTCAGCTGGTGGTCGAATCCTCGAGCGGCAATAAAATGCTGCAATATAAATATTAGTGTGATGCTGCGAATGTTCTTCTTAGTTTCGTTGCATTTTTCATCGCATATATTTCCTGATTCGTTGAACATTTGAATATATTGAATATTCTCGCATTTTCATGAAACAAAAAATAAACACGTTAAATACCAGGGCTCGGCAAAGTTATATTCAACTGAGGATAGTCAGGGGACTATGAAGGAATTCACCTTCGTATTCAATTTATTTTTCGTTATCACATCCACGTTTTCTTACTAAGCACATGTTCATGGATCCAATCGCTCGTTCGTTGATTGATCTTCTAATCTACCCTTTAAAATTATTTTGACATAGGACTATGTCTTTGATTCCTATCTAGGGGGGTCACCATACGAAAAATGTAACGATTCATTAAGAGTTTTCAAACGCATATTACTCAAAATGGTTATTGCGACATATGTTGTGTTATATATCAGGAAGCAGGAAATTTATCCAGTATTTTTTTTTTTGCTTAAAACATGAACAGTGAATATAGTAAAAAAGTTAACAATTTGACGGTTTAAATGGGTATGTTTTCTTGCGATTGCACTAACCATTCGCTTTCCTCCCCAACGCAACGAGCAATATGTTTGTCCAGATTCGGGCGTTAGCTCACAATGTGAGTTGATGCGTATAATGAATTATTCTCCATCTACCGATAATAGGCATTTATAAGTTATTGTATTGCGTGTTGCCTAATCAATTCCCCGCCCAAAAAAGATTTTTTGATTTGAATACTTTCAAACATTCACGTTTTCGTACTAAGTGAACGTTTGTGAGTCCAATCACCGAACCCTTCATTGATTGATTACCTATTGACCCTTTACAATTTCCTTTTACTATAAATTGTCTAGTACTTCTACAAAAATTCGTCCTTATAATATAAAATTATTTTCAGACACACTTCACGTTCAAGACTCTTCAAGCATTTGGAAATAACATGTTTCTCCGTTGCATGGAATACATGTTTGATACAGAGAATATTACAAAATAAAGACAGCTCAAATCGGACCATCCCTTCTTCGGGTTTTCCGCTTACCAACAGATTTTGCCTTACATTTTTATTTATATAGATATATTTTTGTAGTCATATGTTGATTTGACTCAGTCTTATATTTATGTAGGTCTCAACTATTTAGACTTGTGTTTAAAAGTGATACATGATGACTCTTTGTCTTCAACTGCATGATTGATAAAACAGAAGAAAAGGGTAGTAATGGCTTTAACGGTATTTTTGTGTACATTTTTTAACAGAATGTGGTACCGAATTCTACCAAGGTATGTCATCTAACCCGTTTAAAGGATACAAGTACATACAGGAAACGGTTTTTCCAGGGCATCCATTTGATGTATCAAAAGAGTAAAAGAAAACAGATTTTGAAGAATAAAAAACTCAAATTAAATGCAATTGCTACACACAATCACAGTCCTATGTCAAGATCCCGTCCGTGCCCCTAGGTCCAGACCCATCAACTTTTTTACTATAACATTTCGGTACTTTTTCCAAAACTCGACATTATAATATCAGATTAGTTTCAGACATAATTCTCGTGCAAGATTTTTCATCAACTTGCGAAAAACATGTTTCTCCGTTACATGGAATAAATGTTTGACACAGAAAATATGATACAATGAAGACAACCCTAAATCGGACGATTCTTTTTTCGAGTTTTGCTCTTATCAACACATTCGGCCATCCATTTTTATTTATATAGATAGAACACGATATAGGAGTGCGTTTTATCACATTAAAATCCATTTCCATTTTCGAACGAAGATCAATTTCGTTACCGCAAACATCAAATGGACTAACAACGCTTAACGATATGTATTTGAAGAACACATGCGAATTAAATTTTTCGAATTTTCCTATTTTCCTTCACAGTTTTCCGAAAATTTTCAACTGTTATGTTTGGATGGAATACGTTTGGTTGAATTATATGCATTATTTCTATGGGACCCCCTCTCCTTTCCAGAGGTGGAAGGGGTGTCATACCATCATATAAACATTTCCCGTAGCCAAAAACCCTCATATACCAAATTTGGCTCCATTTGCTTCATCAGTTCTCGAGTTACGCAGAAATTTGAGTTTCATTTGTATGGGAGCCCCGTTTAGAGAAGGGGGAAGAGTGTCGAACTACCATAGAAACGTTTATCGATCCCTAAAACCTCTATATGCTAAGTTTGATTCCATTTGTTTGATTAGTTTTCGAGTTGTTCACCACACACCCCGCCCCCCTCTTTAGAGAGGGCAGGTGCGTCAAACCACCATAAAAACATTTATCGCTCCCTAAAACCTCCATAGTGTCTATTTACCATAGAAACGTTTCGTGTCCCCTAACCTTCGCATGCCAAATTTGGCTCCATTTGCTTGACTAGTTTTCGAGTTATGCAGAAATTTGTGTTTTATTTGTATGGCAGCCCTCCTTATGGTTATGTGGAGTGGAGTGTCTAACTACCGTAAAAACATTTTTTGCATCCTAAAACCTTCATATGTCTAATTTGGTTTCATTTGCTTGATTAATTCTCGAGTAATGCAGAAATTTATGTTTCATTCGTATGGCAGCCCCTCTAATATAGGGGGAAGAGTATCTAATCACCATAGAATCATTTTTTGCACCCTAAAACTTCCACACGCCAAACATCGTTTCATTTGCTTGATTGATTCTCGAGTAATGCAGAAATATGTGCTTCATTCGTATGGCTACCCCCCCTAAAAATGGGGGAGGAGTATCTAACCACAATAGAATCATTTATTGCACCCTAAAACCTCCACATGCCAAATTTGGTTTCGTTTGCATGATTAATTCTCGAGTAATGCAGAAATTTGTGTTTTATCTGTATGGCAGCCACCCTTAGAGATAGGGGAGGGGTCTCGGAGTATCACAAGAACCTTCCCCGACCCCAAAAACCCCTAAATATCAATTTTCATGTCGATCGGTTCAGTAGTTTCGGAGTCCATAAGAATCAGACAGACAGACAGAAATCCATTTTTGTACATATAGATTTTGGAATTTACGCTGTTTTTGTTTACGTGGCACGCATCCCTCGCGTAAAAAACGACCCCAGTGTAAAAATATTGTAATAATATTGAATATTTTCAAGCCAATCATTGCACAAACCAAAATATTGCGCCATTATATTGAACGTCTATGGGCCGCTTAAGGGTTCACGAGTATGAATAGCATTGCTGTGCTAACGATTTTCCTGTATGGCATAATTATTGTCGTTATCAGGAAGGAAGGTTTTGTATTATAGAGACTTGTCATTATAAGGAAACTTGATACCGGAAATGGTAATTTTGACGTGCGACTACGTCTAACAGAAGTATATGGAAAATTGAAATGAAAATCTCAACAATGATAGTGTAGGATAAAGTTAAATATTTTGAATACTTACAGATGTTGGCATTAATTAATATGAGGTATTGCTAAGTATCTATCACAATTAATTCATTCATATTTTTCTTGAGATAAACAATCGATTGATGGTGAAATGTCAAGCACTGTCCAAACGCACTGAATACTACAGACCGAAATGTGTTTCCCCAACACGGACTACTAAACCAAGGGCCTGGTTAAATCCTTCAAGTTTCAAGTCTCTATAGGTTTTGAGTCTATATGTGTTTTCGTAATACGAACCACAAAAGCGGGTTTACGCATACCGTTTGATGATTAGACGAAATGTTGATAACCATTTGCTGCGAGAGCGTCGATTGAATCAACAGTATGCGTTTAACGTGCATGTCAAAATCGAAACTGATTGCCTGGAGTTTATTAAATCAAGTAAATATAATTTACTACTTTGATAACTTCAGAGGAAAATCGAAAATACAATGATCGTTTGACAATTCTTCCGTACACATATTTTTAAAGACCACGATAAATGAATGAAATGACCAATGCGTCGTGCCATACGTAAAAGGATAAAGAACAGTCAGATTTTCATTAAAATTCAAAATTGTTCTATTCAATGGATACTTTAATCAATGCAAACAAATGATTACTAAGCCAACGGTAATGCTACGTCAACCTTGCAGTTATATAATAGATAAAACACACCTTTTTTAAATTCATTTTTGACGTAGGATTACGTCTTTCGGGAACATATTATATTAGGGTACAAATTGAAAGTCGAATATCAAGCACATCGTGAAAATTGTCCAATTTCAAACGCTTATTGCTCAGTCATTTCATGATGGATTGAAGAAATTTTTGTGTCATTCGATTTCGGCACTCCATAACAATTTTTTATATTGAATAAAATAATATATGTCATGAAACTAACAATCGAACAATTGAATCTCAACCCCTATCCTAACGGGAATATTCACTTCCAATTGGTCGAAATCGACGACCCATGCGGCGGTTCCCTGACAGAGACATCAAAACCAAGCTGCCTGGGGGAAATCGACATTGCAAAAACATGAAAGTAGGGGGAGCTTTTGTTCCCATCGAAATGTGTTCTCTAACAGAGACATCAAAGCCAAGGTTCCCGAGGGAAATCGACATTGCAAATATGTGCAAGTCGGAGGCATTTTTCTGTTGCAAGTAGGGTGAGTGATACGATTAATTCTAGCAAATTGAATTTAAATTTGTAACTTTAATGTTGGTTACTTCGTGAAATTTCATATCAATGAGCGATCGTGTATTGTGAAAAAAATATTTCAATTTTCATAAAAAAAAACCAAGGTGTGTTCTCGCTCGAGAACGGGACGTTCGGTTTAAGCTGTCTGTTTTGTTGTGTTTATTTTCACCCTAGAAAAGTTCATGCGGCGAGAAAAAATTGGGTAAGTGAAGAAATATTCGAAAAAGTGTTCAAATATGTTTCCTCTATATTAAAGTAACATGTTTTTACTGATGAGAAAAGTTGATAATTGTGTTCAGTATTGGTAATTATCTTATATTACATTGGTGAGTTTTTTTTTTCTTTATTTCATCCATACATAACACAGGAGGCATCTCATCTAGGGTCACATAGGGCGGTTTTCATCATATCTCATTCCACTTCGGCATCTTCTATCTGATACGCACCACCCAACGACTGTTTACCATACTTTTGTCATCATCACTCGGTAAACACTAATGGAGTGAACAAACAATACCCAACAACCAAACAAAATTGCTCTTTTCAGGGCCACCAAATCTAATCTAATCAAAGAGTTTAACGATGTTATTCTTCAAACCTATCAAAAATCAACAGATAGCCTAACGGAATCCTACGTCAACTATGCGATCGTGTCTCGGACAGAACCCTCCTGTGACTTATTTATCGTGTTTATTTCTTTCGGAAATTCCACGCGTTTGATTAGAAATTTTATGATTTTGGCGTCTTGAAAAAAAAACATTCCCAGTACCTTTGTTGTACAATATCTAAGGTTCCGAAAGGTTGAAGTACATCAGTTAACACGTTGAGTGTCACGGTTTTAGAGCGGAAATTTTTGAACGTATTAGGGCCATCGTTTCTTATCGTAGTGGAAGGTATTTTTGTACGAGAGGGAATGCATATAAGCTCATATGCTTATATTAGTTACCTTTATTATCATATGTTATACTGTCAGTCGCCGGTGACTGACACAACCTGAGCGAAAACTCTGTGTCAGTCACCGGTGACTGACGTGGAGTCAACGTGTTAATCATCTGATCTACGTTAATTATCATTAATAGTCTATATCTTCCAGTATATAAGCATTTGAAATCAACACACGTGACTGTAATAGTTGTGAAAGGCCGTTGTTTCTTTGTTAGAAATGACTACCTGAGAAATATAAGGAGTAACAGGTTTGATGAGAACAGCTATAAAACGGTATCTTGGGAATCCTTGTGTACTTATCATTAGACGATTACTTTTTTAATTTCTTTCCCGTCGTTTAAAAATGTACCAAACCCAACGCTTTCTATATCAAAAGATAGTTGCCGCTCAAAGAAAAAAAAATTAAATTATAGATTAAAAAAACATCACCATAATTTATACATTTATAAAATGATACCAATTTGGTCAAGCGATTCTTCGGCAAATTCAAAACCTCAAATATGGTTTCTGATGTTCAATGTTTTGGAACGTTATGATTATTTATAGTTGTTTAAAATAGACATGCCGATCATCGAAAGCTATTTTTAACACATCCAAAAATTTGTCCACATTTGTCACTTACCACCGTGGGCTTTTGAAGAGCTACTATTTCATGATAAATGAACAATGAACCTGAGGAACTATGGAACACAGAACAACTGCGAAGTTTTACAGAAATGTGAAAAAATGACCCCGTAAAAGTCTAAAAACGGAGTGGCGCAAGCGCCATTTCCACTGTGATGTGGCGCAAGCGCCATTTTCCCTATGGTGTGACGTGATTCAATTGCGATAGGAAGTGATTTTCTATCTGATCTGATAGCATAGAATGGATTAGCAGGGACAGCAAATTTCACATAAAAACATCTTCCGTAATGAACGTTTAGCATAATGAAAATCACTTTTCCGAAAAGCTCGTCTTGTCAAATATTTTAATCCAAAACAGTCCATCATGCAGTGCTACATTTATAATAGCAATTTGTTTCAGAACTACAAATAATGTACTTTACTCTGTTTATAAATCTCGTCAAATATTTAAATTCATAAAATCAAACTCACCTCAAAGGAAAAAATTATCCTCGATCGATCACATATTGCACATAAAAATTGTAACTAATTAGTTTAAACTCATCAATTTAATTGTTGATTACCAGAATTGATGTCTTTTGATGGCAATGTTGTCTTCTATCCTCAGGTATCAAGCGATAAAGCTTCTTGACGCTGTTTACTTTCTAAACAAGCTCATTTCTCTTTCGGATGGATTGAAGCTGAGTGTTGATTGAAGGGTAAATGTCGGATTTGGTGAAAAGCTAAATCCTCCATCGAAACGCATCTTCAGATTTTCGTAATGTACGCGTAAGCTGATTATACATCCAATTTTACGAAAAGTCTCGTACTGAAAATTCTTCCCTCTGGCGCTTGCGTCACTTTGCAAGATTACGGCAGAGCAAAGCCTGCACTCCAGTGCACCATCAATAGATTACCATTACAAACAATCTCAGGTGACTCTGAAAGTTTAAGAGCTATACTGCCGCTCTACGCATAACTGTCCAATGTTACTTTTTGACAGATTCCACTTTTCTTCCTAAACGATGCATAATCTTCCGGAAAAATACAAAAAAATTGTTTGTCCTCAGCTTTAAAAAAAAAACTACATCAAGCTAAATTGTCCCATGGTGAAATTCTAGGCACAACTGTCCCACCATGTACTTTTCGTAGATCGATAGCAAATGAATCGGTTTGAGTACAAGAATTTTGTGTCACGCTTGCAGCAGGACTAATGCACTCGTTTCCGGTTTGGAAGAACGAACTAATTCTCAAAGAAATAAAATAATATTTTAACAGAACGCGTGTACACCTTGTTAGAGAAGGCTTAATGACAATGATATTTATATTCTGCAAAGGTGTTGCAGATCACTCACTGCGCTCATACCACCGTTCGATTGACAAGCGATATCACTACCATATACTACATTCCGATGCTACTTGCTATGGCATCAACTGTGTTTACTATTTCATGCTATTAAACTGCAGTTTTACACATAAAGGGTGTGTCACATCAAATTGCATCACGGAAAAAACGCTGTAGAAATTTAATTTTTAGGAATTATATCTTCAGCTTTCGCTTATAATCAGATAAGAGTGTATGATCTACGTTGGCCATGCTTCACTGTCAATTTTACGTAAATTTGTAAAAATGTCGTCGAACGAAAAAGAGCGTCGTGAAATAATCCTGCGCACTCATTTCGAGAATCCGGAGTTGTCACATCGGGACATCGGTAAGATGCTGGGAATCGTCCAATCCACGGTCAGCAGAATACTAAAACGATACTTCGAGGACCTAACCATCGACCGGAAGGTGAAGAACGGCAAAAATGGATGCTCCGTCAGTGAAAAAGATCAGAAGCGCGTAGTTAAGCAGTTTAGACGTGATCCGAGAAGTTCGGTCCGGGATGTCGTCAATAAGCTGAATTTGTCAGGTTCATTCGTCCAGCGGACCAAGCAGGTTCAGGAGGCTCCTAACCGCGACGAAAGGCAAAACATGGTGGGGAAGACGCGAGCCCGGAAGCTGTACACCGAAATGCTGACGAAGCCGCATTGCCTGGTAATGGACGACGAAACCTACGTCAAAGCGGACTTTCGTCAGCTGCCAGGGCCTGTTGTTCTTCTCCGCAGAGGACAAATTCAGCGTTCCGGAGGAGATTCGCAAGCAGAAACTATCCAAGTTTGCCAAAAAGTACATGGTGTGGCAAGCGATCTGCTCTTGCGGAAAGCGGAGCGCCCCCTTCGTGATGACCGGCACGGTAAACGGGCAGGTTTACCTTAAGGAGTGCCTACAGAAGCGCTGACTACCACTATTGAAGCAGCACGAGGGCCCGACCATCTTCTGGCCGGATCTCGCTTCGTGCCACTATTCAAAGGACGTGTTGGAGTGGTACGAATCCAACGGGGTCACCTTCGTGCCAAAGGAAATGAACCCGCCCAACGCGCCGGAGCTTCGCCCAATAGAGAAATATTGGGCGATTATGAAGCAGGCCCTCCGGATAAACCCAAAAGTTGTCAAATCGGAGGCGGACTTCAAGAGAAAATGGATTTCTGTTCAAAAAAAACTACAACCTGACGTTGTACAGAACCTTATGGACGGGGTAAAGAGGAAGGTGCGAGCATACGGGCTTGGGCTCGAAGTATGAATAAAAAGAAAATGCCAAAAGTTTTTATTTTACTGTCTAAAATTTTCAAAAGGATCGGTCTACTGGGCGAATTTCTACAGCGTTTTTTCCGTGATGCAATTTGATGTGACACACCCTTTAGTTCTCACATTTTACTTTTTGATAAATTTCCTTTTTTCATAAAACGATGTTTTTTATGCATAGTCTTTCGTAAAATGACAAAAAAAAACATATTGTTTGTTCTCAATGTTTCGAAAACAACATCAAGTTCAATTGTTCCATGTTGATATTCTGGGTATAACTGCCCCACCATGATTTCTTAAACTCGTAATCTAGCTTGATTGATTCAGTGTGGACAACTTTTCACATTCCATCAAACAGTAGTTTACTGCTTATAAAAAAAACCGGTGTATTGCTAAATTGAAATGCTTAATGCAACTGTAAGATGAATATGCTAGAAAACTTTGATTGCGTTTTTCTCAGTTGCTATGCGTAGAACAGCAGTATAGTCCCACCAAATATTCTGGATTTGCCATAATGATAAATAGGTGGATCCATATTTTTGCAGAACATGTTTCAAGTTTCAAATGGGTTTATTCGTTTCGGTAAATTTAAGTTACACCCGGGTTTCCAAAAAAATAAGGACTTAGTTTTTGACTAACCCTTCTAAACCCTGAAATAATATAGGAGTTACGATTACGGAGGTACTGTTTATCAAAAGACACTGAAATGTGAAATACCCAACATACCAATCCTTGTGCCAAGAAAGTTACATAAATACATGAAACACTCGTATATGCCGCGCTAATATGATTAATTAGCAAGCATTTCACGGCGCAACATTATTCAGACCACACCACATTTCTGGCAGCCACACCATTATATAGCACACATCTCTCCGACAGAAAAAAAATCGTGGATAGCCCCCCGTTTGCCCCCTAGATCCCCTCTCTTCTCACCCAGTGGAAAGAAAACAAAACAACAACAAACTCTCACTATCTCTCGGCCGCTTCCCAGCAACCGGGAACAGAATACGCGCCGAATCCGCCGAATGAAACTCTCGTTCGCTACGTGTGCAGTGTGCTTGCCTTTAACTTAAGCCAAGTCAGCGCCGCAACTGTCGTGAGCAGACCGAGCGGCGTTTTGCTGCTCGTCTCTCGGGCAAAAGGTACCATCTGGAAGTTCGATATTCATTTAATCTAATTTCAGCAACTCGCAGCACAGTTCCGATCGCGAAATTATTACGTTTCCTGCGCAAATAAGTCAAGAACGGGGCGAAATTTATGCTGCCGCATCCAGGTGACGTAATATAGCCCCCGTATTCAAACATGTGCATCCATATTTGGAAGCTTGTTAAATTAGCTCTCTTTCTGTGGTGCTTTCGGTTGGGTCGCGTTCGGTGCTCGCAAGATGATACGGTGGCGGAGGTGGCGGCGGCCGGAGGAGCCGGGTTACACCACAGCTTCTGGCAGGGCCGATGCTGGCGGGCCTGAGAAGCTGCTGACTTGCTGGTGCCTGGAGCCTTCTGATGACGCGAGCAGCGCGCCATCGATTTCGCGCGGTTCCGCTGGACCGTCCCGGAGACCGAATCGGAAAGATCTAAATCTAAAGTAAAAGTAGGGAGAAACATGACTCGAACTTCAGCAGTGCGTGCTTTTGGACACTGCTGAAATGGCAATTTTAGATTGACAACGTAACCGCTGTGTGTACACATATTTGTTTTGATGTAGGGTTGTTCACGTTTTTCGGTTGCGCATTACAACCAATGTTGACTCGATTCTCTCCGATTTTTTAAAACTTTGTGTATAAGTCATACTACCCAAAACTGCAATTTGCATGGCTCGGTTTAATTGCGACTTATTTTTTTAGGGCCAAAATAATAAAAAAAATTTGACTGATTTGTAGCTCGGAATCCAGATGTTTAATTGAAATGTGGTGCTCGATAAAACTGTTGTAAAGTCAATGATCTTTCTAGAAAAATAACACTTTAGATATAATCTATCTATATATATATAAATGGAGTGATGTCTGTCTGTCTGTCTGATTCTTATAGACTCGGAAACTACTGAACCGATCGACATGAAAATTGGTATGTAGGGGTTTTTGGGGCCGGGGAAGGTTTTCGTGATATTTTGAGACCCCTCCCCGCTCTCTAAGGGGGGGCTGCCATACAAATGAAACACAAATTTCTGCATTACTCGGAAATTAACCAAGCAAACGAAACCAAAGTTGGCATGTGAAAGTTTTAGGGTGCAATAAATGTTTCTATGATGGTTAGACAGTCCTTCCCCCACTCAAAGGGGGGGCTGCCATACAAATGAAACACAAATTTCTGCATTACTCGAGAATTAATCAAGCAAATGAAACCAAATTTGGCATGTGGAGGTTTTAGGATGCAATAAATGTTTCTATGGTGTTAAGATACTCCTTCCCCCTCTCTTAGAGGGGGCTGCCGTACAAATGAAACACAAATTTTTGCATTACCCGAGAATTAATCAAGCAAATTAAACCAAATTAGGCATATGGAAACTTTAGGGTGCAATGAATGTTTCTATGGTGGTTAGATACCCCTCCCCCCTCTTTTAGGGGTGGCTGCCATACAAATAAAACACAAATTTCTGCATTACTCGAGAATTAATCAAGTAAATGGGCGGGACGAAGTTTGCCGGGTTAGCTAGTCAATATACATAAATATACTCAAAAATTAAATTCAATAGTTTATCGGATCCACTGTCAACGTAGCCTTGAGTGCAGTTATGTTGAATCCGAGTACATATGGTTTGATTGTACGATAGCTAAGGTAAGGAGACGAGCTATTTTGTTCGCTTGGTCTGGCCGATTTCGGGTGGCGGGAGGGGACACTGACAGTCGCACCGGTGCAATTCTGTGTAGCTGTTTACTTCTCGCGATTGCATACGATTCGAGTGGCCCCATTTTCGCACAAAGGTTCATGAAATTTAACCAAAATATGGAACTAGTATGAACATAGTAGCTTTAGTGTGTTAATTTATACTCTAATTGAGGGTGATTGTTTCTAGATGAGTTCTCTCGGTTACCTTCTCAGGTTTCCCCACAGTTAAAACTTCGCAGTTGCGATTGGATTTCGATAACAAATATGTGCAGAAAAATTTAAAATCTAATTAATGTTACAAGTTTTCCTTCTCAGGATACCTAAAGATCTCTGCCGCGTGTTGAGATATGAGATTTTCAAAATTTAGTTCCATTCAATAGATTGCGTTTACATAATCACATCACTTACCACAGTGAATCCTGATTCTTACCACTTCCCACTAACAATTATCCCTTCCATGATAAACGCTAGGGAACCACGCTATAGAGGCGACCCTTCTGGCCTTCGGGCGGCGAATATCATACTAACATTCCTTTCCTTCCCCTGGTGACTGTAAGGACGTGGCCGGTGTCGTTATTGACCATTTAAAGCTCGAATCACCGAAAATTGCACAACGAGAATGATTTGCTAGTCCCAAGCGTCATTCTGTGTGTTCTTTGTGCAATTTGGTTGGTTCAGGTCAATCACGGATAGCAACTACGAATTGTACAGTCTACCCAAGCTCAAGCTCAAGCTCAAAAATTAAATTCAAAAGTTTATTAAAAACCTTTGAATTACCTTTAAATGACACCCTTGAAAAAATTCACGAGAACATTTAATCCTGAGATAAAAACTTTTTACGACATCTTTATTGGATTTATTGGACCAGCTTTTGTTATTTGATTATTTAACGCATCTTTTTAGTCGAAATTTCATCGCAGAAAAATAACTTTGGGAAACCTGAGAAGGTAACCGAGACAACTCCTCCAAGGCCAATCGACTTGGCGATATGTTTCGCTGTTCATCACGCCTACTTCGGGCCTGATCACGAACATCACCCCACGGCGAAAACGAGATGAAGTGTATGAAACCTTGCATATAAATCTTCTCGCTCTCACCGTGAAGTGACGCTCGTAATCAGGCTCTCTGTATCGCAACTTTAATTTGGTTATTTTTGGAAAACCTGAGAAGGTCACCGAAAAAAAACCTCTCTAGTAACAATCGAGCCCTCCCGGTCACCCCATCAGGTCCCTTGCATTGACATCACTCGCCGTCACAATTAGGAATCTAATCGCGACGGCGGAGGGCCCGATATTGCAACCGAGAGAACCTCTGTAACCAATCGACCAACCATATATTCCGTTATATTGAACCATATGATTTGTGATTTGAAACTTAATAAAGGGTTGAAGAATTAATTAATTAATAAATCGAAGAATTACATAGGGCAAAAGTCTGAATTATATAAGTCTTGATCCTAACATCCAAAAACTGAAATCACTCGCAACACACAGTAAGCATCAAACCTACACTACTTTGCACGAATAACACAGGGCCTGATCAATATGCAAACATATTCAATTTTATACTACGCGTTTGTTTTGCCGTTGCTAACCAGTACCTGATTATGATATCTGAAATGAAATACGATGTTCGAAATACGACATTCAATATCTGATTTCCAGAATTCAAAGTTATGAATTCTTGAATGAGACAAATGAACTGATGAATTAATGAAACTACTTCACATGTTACCTGTAGATGTGTGAAAAAAAATGCAAATTCAATATGTATGTGTATGAGAGAGGGGTGCTATCGTTAGATAAAAACTTATCTGCTATCCTAGGTCTTCACATATCAGCGATTCCTTTTGTGGTGAGTGATACATTCACTGCGGCACTAAAAATTCGCATTACGATACCCACAATCGAGAACGCGACAATTGAGAGCACTGTGCGTAACCGAGAGCGAAACGATTGAAAGCTCATTGGGAATCCGAGAGCGCGACGGCTGAAAGCACTATACGAAATCAAAAGTACACCGACTAAGAGTAAATTGCGAAACGGAGAGCACGACACTTGGGAGCGGCGAAGAGTGAAAAAAAAATTAGGAGCATAACGATCGGAGACAAATGCAAGCTAAAAAAAATGGCTTCACCCGATTTGATGCGTTACTGTGCATACTTATTTCCACAATCACTCCAACGAATTCAACCAAATTCCACTGGTTTTCAGCTTAGCTTAATAAATAGAACACTTTCATTGGTTTCACGATTTATAAAACACTTAAACGACAGAAGAAGCAAGCACACAGAGGAGACATCGCGGAGTAAGAAAACACACGTCCACTCCCGTATGCTGCTCAACTCGCTCTCCCGAACTCCAAATTCCAAAATTGTATTAAAATTCAAGATTCAGGTTCAATCTCGGACATGAAGTTTGTTCCGGATTTCCGATTCCAGAGTGCAATTCCAATATCAGTTTCCAAATTATCGAAACAGCTTGTCGAAGCTGTTTGTCGAATTCGATACTTGAATTATCGATTCCGGTTTCCAGATAGATTTAAATATATTTTTGTTTTTAAAAGTAAGTTTTTGATACAAATTCACAGATACAGATTTCTGATTCCAGATCCTTCTCCCGAATTCCAAAATCATATTCCGGATTCAGATAATAGTTTTTCTATTACAAATTTTGAATTATAGATTATAATTTTATTTCTCAAATTTCAAAATTTAAATTTCAATTCTAAACTCCAGATTCAGCTTCCGGATTTCAACTTCCAGAATCAAATATTTCAATGATTTCAATGTTAGCTGCAAGTTGAGGTTCATCTTATTGGTTTCTATATTTTAGTTTTCTTGTTTTGGTTTAAAAATTGTCGATTTCAAACTCTGCAACCTTACATCGGAAACCGAAATATTTTGATTTTCTATGACACTGAACAGAGCATTTCAAATAAAGATTCCCGTTAGAAAATCCCAGTTCATTGATACCAAATAACGGATCTTGGCTTCAAATTTAAATTTATATTGCACATTGTAGATCCAAATTCCATATTCAAAATTCGTATTTCTTGTAGAAACCGGGTTTCGAAATTATCTAATGTTTTCACCAGAAATTGATAAAGTACCAGAAATTATATGAGAATTTCAAGCTTTATACTACGCATAGTTGTCCCATGTTCCAAAATCAGCAACTGAGAAAAACGCTATCAAAGTTTTCTCGCATATTTGTCTACCAAAAGCTTTAAGCATTTCAATTTAGCAATACACCGGGTGTTTTATAAGCACTATACTATTGTTTAATGAAATGTGATGAGTTTCTCTCACTAAATCAATCATGCTTGATTACGGGTTTAAAAATTCATGGTGGGACTGTTATGCCTAGAATATCAACATGGGACAATTGAACTTGATGTTGATTTTTAATATAAATTTTTTTTTTGTGGTTTACCGAAAGATTATGCATAGAAACATCCTTTTTTTTTTGAAGTAATGAGTGATCTGCAACACCTTCGCAGAACATAAATCTCATTGTTATTAGGCATTCGCTAACAGGGTGTACACGTGTTCTGGTAAACTTTTTCTTATTTGTTTGAGAATTAGTTCGTTCTTTCAAACCAGAAATGAGTTCATTAGCCCTGCTGAAAGTGTGACATGAAATTCTTGTACTTGAACCGATTTATTCGATAAGGATCTACAACAAATACATGGTGGAACAGTTATGAATAGAATATCAACATGGGACAATTGAGCTTGATGTTGTTTTTTTAAAAGCTGGGAACAAACTATATGTTTTTCTGTGTTTTTACGTAAGATTATGCATTAAGGGGGTATTCTAGTGTAGAGACACGAATTTCGGACGTTTTTTCGAACTCCGTAAAAATAAAACAAAGAATATTTTTACTATCCATTATATCATTATTCGTTTATCTATCTTTCAACAATAAAACAAAAATAGGACGGAAAAAAAATATTCATAATTAGAATAGTTACATGCTGGTGAAGTGAGGGTGTTCAAAAAAAAGTTGTGCCATGGCGTACACGATTCCAGTCCTTCTGGTTATCTGAAACAAAAAAATCGAACAGATTCTGAATCAGTAAAGATGTCGCTATGGCATGAACCTCGGACAAGTCAAAAACATGGGTTTTAACAAAATGGCGGCCGTTTGAAAACAAAAATGCTGTTTAAAACGTTTTTTTTTTTGCGTTTACCGATTTTTTAAAAATAGTAAAATTAAAAAGTTATAATTTTTTATTGGTTCATGCGATAGAGAGATGTATTTTCATATAAATTTGACATAAATCGGTTCAGTAGAACTTGAGATATCGTGTACGCCAGTTAGAAAAAAACTAGTTCCGAGAGAAACGCGTTTGAAGTTCATTGTGATGGCCGTAACAGGTTAGATACCACACTCTAACTAGGTAAATAATAGGGTTTTTCGATAAGTCCTTTCTAGAGTATATTCTTGAATGCCTAAACTACAGAAATATGGTAAAAAAAAAATTTCGATTTTTTCAGATTTCTAGACTAGAATACCCCCTTAAAACAACATTTTATGAAGAAAAGTGAAAATCGTTAAAAAGTAACATGGGACAACTATGCGTAGAACGGCAGTTATACTTCTTACAAATTTTCAAATTTAGTTCCAAAATCAATATTCCGTTTCAGATTTTAATCTTACATGTCGGATCCCGAAATCGGATCGGATAATCAAGTTTAATTGATTCAAGCGTGGGAAACTTTTCACATTTCATGAGACAATAGCTTACTGCACATAAAGAACCCGGTGTATTTCTAAACTGAAATGCTTGAAGCTTCTTGTAGACAAATATGCTAGAAAACTTTGATTGCGTTTTTCTCAGTTGCTGATTTTGGAACATGGAACAACTTTCCGTAGAACGGCAGTACATAACATTGAACGAATGGTTGCTATGCTTCTCATCTAGGGCAGATATAATACTAACAAGGCGACATATAGGGCTCTTAAAATGCTACGGTTACTGCTGTTAATAAGCATTACTTTATAGGGTACCATAAAAACGCCAATTTGTTTTGTTTTTGTTTATTTAGAAAAAAAACAATCCATCGTTTCAGTCGATGTTAGAGAGAAAACAAATTTATATTTCTTTATACATTTGACAACCCTTCATGGATGTTAAGGTTTCAACAGATTTCAACAGATACAGAGCGTTGGGTGGTATTCATCCGTCTCAAGGGGAAACCTCTAAGAGCCCCGTAGACTGCAGACTTCTAATCGGCCGATAGTTTGGTTTATGGCTCAACTGAACATGAATCAACAATCAACACGCATAACTATTACATTTACATTAGTTATTACGTTTTATCCTAGGACTAACAGTTCTCAAGATATAACCAATTTCTTATGATGAAAATAATGTTAGTAAAAAACAACTTATCTTAAATTTGCTTATAATAAAGATAGCGATATAGTGAATTCTTTTGTCGGAGACTTCAATTTTCTATCTTTTACAGTTTCTGGAATATATGGCATTTTTGTATCGGACTCCTGAAAACTCGCGTTTGACATGTTCTTGATGTATTTGTAAACAGAAAAAAAATTGTGGAGTGTGTCATTCGCGATAATTTACACACTAATATGTTACGAGCTGAAAATTAACAGGTAATTTTTCAAAGAGAACATGAAAAAATTGTTGCTAGAAAAACTTTCTTCCTGTAAAAGTGCCTATCTTCTGATGTATGGATGACTTGTTGGAATTTGTATGGGATATTCATGTATATTTTATTCGCAATTTAAAGAAAAATGTACATTTTGAGAAAAAGTTTTACTTCCAAAATATTTTTTATTCAATGATTCTGTTAATTGTTTGGTATTTTTTAATAACTTAAATAATTCAAACATTTTGCAGATTTTACAGTTTTTGAGTTGAGATTTTTCGAAAAAAAGTTGAAAAAAATCAAAATTAAAAAAAAAGCTTTTTTTTCTATATTATAGTGACTTTCAAGTGACTTTTTGTCTGATTCGTCTCATTAGTTCCATTTCGGAAGAATGTCGGGAGTGAGAATTGTACTCGTGATCTTTAGCGTGCCATTCAAATGAAACACAAATTTCTGCATTACTCGAGAATTAATCAAGCAAATGAAATAAAATTTGGCATGTGGAGGTTTTAGGATGCAATAAATGTTTCTGTGGCGGTTAGATACTGTTCCCCCCTCTCTAAGGGGAGCTGCCATACAAATGAAACACAAATTTCTGCATTGCTCGAGAATTAATCAAGCACATGAAACCAAATTTTGCATATGGAGGTTTTAGGGTGCAATAAATGATTCTATGGTGGTTAGATATTCCTCCCCCTTCTCCTAAGGGGGGGGGGGGTGTCTGCCATACAAATGAAACACATATTACTGCATTACTCGAGAATTAATCAAGCAAATAAAACCAAATTCGGCATACGGAGGTTTTTGAATATGAGAAATGATTCTATGATGGTATGACACCCCTCTCTCCTTTGAAATGGAGAGGGAGAGGGGGTCTCGTAAAATAATACACATATTCCAACCAAACATGAAAATTGATTTTTTTTTTTAATGTGATAAAACGCACTCCTATATCTTCTTCTATCTATATAAACAAAAATGGATCAGCGAATGTGTTGATAAGAGCAAAACTCGAGGAAGGAATTGTCCGATTATATCATATTTTCTGTATCAAACATTTATTCCATGTAACGGAGAAACATGTTATTTGCAAGTGGTTGAAAAATCTTGAATGAGAATTGTGTCTGAAAATAATCTGATACTATAATGACGAGTTTTGGTAGGAGTACTAGGAGTTCTATAGTAAAAGGTAATTTTAAAGGGTATATTAGAAAATCAATCAATGAACAGTTCTGCGATTGGACCTATGAACGTGCGCTTAGTAAAAAAAAACGTTTATAACGAAAAATAAATTTTGGGCTGGACGAAGTTGGTCGGGTCAGCTAGTGATAAATATATAATTGATTTTAAGTTATTTGTTGTTCAAAATAATAGAATAATTCAAGGTTATCCGTTTCAACTCAGTTTCCTTTCCTCAAGTTTTTGACGCTTCGTCATTTCAATCAACATCTTCGCAGGTTCTGCGACTTTATCCAACATATCCCAGGACTCGCTTGTGGCCACTGCAGGAGTAACGTAAAGCTTACTTTTACAGTGAGTTGACGAGTTGCCAGTATACACGGCATCATAGGGAGGAATCAACGTTTCTTCTGTTGGAAGTTCATCTAGTTACATATTGTCCACTATTTATTCAGAATCCCTCATATCTATATGCTGGTCTGTAGTTGAAGATCATGTGTATTATTTATACAAGATTTCAAAATATGTTGGTGCATTATCTGAATCTACACTTTGCATCCATAGTTACCCTGATAACTCACATTGTAGTATCACAAATTTCAAGTGTCCGAAATATGAATCGTAGGGAAAAAATTTGAATCAAATTTCGGACATTTTATTTGGAATTTTCTGAAGGAAAATTTCATCATGCTTGATTGTTTTTAATAGTCAACCGCGAAACACTTACCAAGCAATATCAGTAAACTGATACCCATGATGAGAACTAAAGAAACACGGGAGAAATTTAAATATTAATGAGCGGTTAAATTCTACATGCTCACGCTGAGCGAACGACAAACACAACCGATAATAAGAAGTGCTGCTAGTTTTTTACCTACTATGTTATAATTCAAATGTTATTCTCATTTAAAATGATAGTCAAATCAAGGAGTTACTCTAAAGAATGAATTGGGGTGTTAATTCCATAGTAATATCATCAGGGCAAGATATTATTACAAAGTGTTCGAAATATGATTCGGAACGGTAGTTCATGAAAAAACATATGAGTTTTTTTTCCCATGGACACTATATAATGAATTGTTGAAACCAGGTGGAACAATCACAGGACAACTAATGCTTTTGAGTCGAGCATTGTAAAGAAAACGGTCGATACAATAAGGTGATTTCGTTGTACGACAACGCTCTAGCACATGTTTATCTTGAATGAGTATGGAATTTTAATGAAATTTTTGAGCAGTAGCAGGTACATCATAATATAAAAATTAATAAAAATCAAATGTGCCAACTATTTGTTACCAAGTTTTAAGTCAGTTATTCAGTACATCCCTAGCACGCGAAACGCAAAGTGCACTAAGAACAACCCACTTCACACAGGAAGCCCCGAACAGTGTCGTGTGAAAAATAAGAAAAAATAAAAGCTGTGTATATGCGATACCGCAATTGCCGCACGGCGTCGGTTCGATACCGAACTGCCGAGCAGGAACCACTCAGATGCATCCATACGGCGCGAGATTCTTCGTCTCCCCCCCCCCCCCCTGATGTGGATTTTAACGATTGAAAGTCTGAATTTTGAGCTCCCGCGGGCCACACGGCGCGATCGCGGAGAGAAAGTTATCTCCGCCGAAAGGAACGCAGCTTCGCCGATAATGAGCTATCTGTCTGCCGGCCGAAAAAATCGCAAACACCGAACGAAAGGCCGAAATTCTACCTTGCCTTGCCTTGATGTACGGTTAATATTTCGTCATTATCTGCGCGCGCAATAATGGAACCAATAAATTATATTGAACGGAGTTTTAGTGAACGATCATTATGAAATATTAATAATACATTTTTTTTAATAGCAGCACCGCGATTAACGACAATTCGAGCTGAATTCGAGTCGTCGCCGCGAATATGCGTACTCATGCAAACCACACCGAATGTGTGAACGCTTCTTGCGCCGCCGCCGCGCATAGTGCGAAATTTGGCGTAACCTTTACAAATTCCAAAAAATTCCAATTAACGCTCTCAATCGATATCGGCCGTTCATTCGGTCGATCTGTTGTCCGTTTGCGGGGCTGGCTTTTGCCGGGTCGCGCGCTCCTCACTCACAGACGCGAACAGACGCGCTTAACGTCTGACTTCATTACGCAATAAATCTATCATCAGCCCTCCCTCGGAGCTCTCCACACGGTGGAGTCTTCTCCGCTCTAGCTCGAGCGTCTTCTGCTGCTCCGCTCTACACGATTATTATTTTATAATGTGTCAGAAAGATTTAAAAGAATGGTTCCCCTTCGACCGGTCTTTATGCATGGAAGCGACCGCCAATCGATCGAACGATCGATCGGTGGCCGGTGGCGTCTACAGCTCTGGCGACGCGGAGATGTGCCGTAGAGATACGGCGTTTCAACGCATCAGATCTTCATTATCACACGGTTCGGAATTAGGGGAAAAATATACAAATTTTGCTCAGTAATTTTGCAATGCAAAAGCATTGTGCGCACATATTTCATGAACCGAAGGTGAACTTATCCGACACATTAGTGGCGTCGATTCCTTTACCGAGAGCTTAGCTTCGTTCTCCTTTATTTTGTTGCTCCTAACACGTGAATCAATTATAATCTGTGTAAACTGTAACGCAGAAGAAGTAGATTGTTTTTTTTCCTTCATTTTCATTGGATCGATTTTCGCCCTTCCTCTACCAACGATGGTGTTTCTACAGGGGTTTCAAGTTCTTCACTGATCGCTGAAAACACAATCCCTGGCATATCAAGGGTTAAAGATTTCCTTTACGCGGTTGGACTCCCCACACTCCATCGAACCAGTCGGACAACCGTGTAGATGGCTGATTTGTTTATAATTATGATAAAGTGTGGCTTTGACTCCCGAAGTGATCTCGCGCACACGAGTCTTACCCGCACGGGGGCTCTCAAGACAGAACGGAGCGAATGTTACCACGGCGGTAAATGTTTGTTATTAGATAATTATCAGCCTTGTTACACGGTGGACTATTTATCAACAACAACAACAACCACGACGATGACGCTGACCACGGACGAAGTGTTTTACGATCGATGCCGCGGATCGAAGGCAAAAGGTGCGTTCGTCTGCCAGCTAATTAAACTCTCATTTGCTTATCGGTGACGATGACTCTCACCTCGTGATTTGTAAGCCTGCGTTGCCCTGTGCATGGCGCTGGCCTAGTGACGGCTGGCGGAGCCATCGCGTGGTGATTCTGGAATGAGGATACGGCCCCACTTTGGGATGGTCACCGAAGAGGAGACGGTTAGCATGAGTGGAATTAATTGAAAAATTCCTGCGGTTTAATTGCTTTTTTTTTTTGTTTCGGTGGGTATTTAGAGAAGAAGGAATTTTAATAATATATTATGGGACAGAAGGACTTGTAAGTCAGTGAGTTGGCCACAATTTTAATCGGTGAATACTTGCTTGAACAGTGATTTAGTCTAAGGGCCTGGTCGGGTAAGGGAGTAAAAAGTGCCCCCAAACCAAATCACTAGCTGTATGGCAAATATTGTATAGGAAATTAAATAAGAAATTTTGGCGTTTTTTTTCATCCTCTATGTGGTTTAACATAGGATCTGTAATGAAAAACGTACTTTTTCGTTTATTTCACGCCATCCTAAAAAGCTTCGAGATTAAAATTTTAAAAAAATACTGTGTTCCTACGGCTTTTCTAGATATGTGTGACTTTTTTCAGTGTTGCGCGGTTCAAAATTTTTTTATTTATATTTCCAAAGGGTCTGGCTTGGTAAAGGAGTAAAAAGGCCCCCAAACCAAATCACCAGCTGTATGGAAAATATTGTATAGGGTACTAAATGAAACATTTTGGCAGTAGTACCATGTGTTTCAATCCTTATATGGTACACCATAGGATCTATGGTGAAAAATGCACCTTTTGGTTTTTTTTTCACGCTATTCTCAATAGCTTTGAAACAAAAATATGAAAAAAATCCTGAAAGTACATCTTACTAAGGTGTATCGATAAATATCTTCAAACTGTTTTTCATCAAAAAATCTAATAATAAAAAAAAGCTAAATACGCAGCACCAACTTTTTTTTATAATTTTCTGGCATTTCGAAATTTTGAAAAAATATAACTTTGAGACCCACTTCTGCTCCAATTTTTTTGAAATGCGATCGTATGTGTCTTTTTTTCTACATGTGGCGTAATTTTTCCCGAATTTTTGAGAGCGTTGCGAGACACAAAAATAATTTTCTTCATCGTCTGCATTATTATTTTTATTTTCTTGAAATCGATTATTTTATTGTATTCGTGGTTTTCAATTGTAAGATTAAAATTAAAAAAAAAACAATTCGGATTTTTTAAGTGCTTCCTCATTAATACGAATGATCTTTGCACAAGGACTTTATTTTTTTCTCACAGAGCTCTATCGTACTGTGACTCCTATGAATTTGGTGAACCATCTAAATCCATTGTAAAGATAGTCTCATATATTTTGAGATACGAGAAAAAAAAATGTACAGCGCAATGCTCTAAATATACCGACAAAATTTGGACATATGAAAAACAAAATTTTAAAAATATTAAAACAGTAATGAGTCTCTAAATTCATAATAAATTAAAAATGCCCAAAGGCTAAACAAAGGCCAAAGGCCAAAACATTTTTGTTTTCGCGCAATCCTCCTTAAAATTCAAGAAAAAATTACGCTACATGTAGAAAAAACAACACATACGAACGCATTTAAATAAAAATTCGAGTAAAATTGGGTCTCAGAGTTATATTTTTTTTTCAAAATTTCGAAATGCCTGAAAATATATATAATTTTTTTGTACCGCGAAAACGCTCTAAAAATTCTGGAAAAAAATCACATATACCTAAAATAGACGTAGGAAGAAATTTGAATACAAAGTAGAAAAGTTTCAGAATAAAAAAAAATTTAATTTAATTTAAAATAAAAATAAAAATTAATTTAAATTAATTTTAGTGTTTGATTTTCTGATGAGAAAATTGTTTGAAAATATTGATCGATACACCTAAGTAAGATGTACTTTCGGGTTTTTTTTTCATATTTTTGTCTCGAAGCTATTGAGAGTGGCGTGAAAAAAATCAAAAGGTGCATTTTTCACTATGGTGTACCATATAAGGACTCAAATATATGGTACTACTGCCGAAATGTTTTATTTAGTACCCTATAAAATATTTTCCATACTGCTGTTGATTTGGTTTGGAGGACTTTTTACTCCCTTACCCAGCCAGACCCTTTGGAAATATAAAAAAATATATTTTTTTGTACCGCGCAACACTGAAAGAAAAGCCGTAGAAACACATTTAAATATGAATTAGAGTATTTAGTACTGAATCTCTAAATCCCTAATTTTTTTTTCTAAATTTCAAGATTTTTTTTAGTACTAAAATTTTTGATGAATTTTTTTTTATATTTTTTCTTGATACACCGTAGTAAGATGGTCATTCAGTTTTTTTTTCAAATTTTTATCTCGAAGCTTTTGAGGATGGCGTGAAATAAACGAAAAAGTATGTTTTTCATTATAGATCCTATGTTAAACTACATAGGGGTTCGAATAAACCGTCAAAATTTCTTATTTAATATTCTATACAATATTTGCCATACAGCCAAACCAAACCCCAAATCACTAGGTTTGGGGGCACTATTTACTCCCTTACCCGGATAGGTCCTTTAGAGTAAAAAAACCGAGAGAAAAAGATACATTAAGTTTTACAATATTCAAAATCTTGTACCTATATGAATCTGTAAAAGCTTTTTCGAACGTTCATTTTCAGCATTTTTGGGGAACATGGAATTATTGTCAAACATACCATTTCCGGTAAATCTTTGAGTTATCCATGACGTTAAGTGGATGATTCATTTTATTACATTTTAATTTATAGTTTGAAAGAATCTGAATGGCTATTCTTTAATATGTATTAATATAAGATTTTCCATTGGCACATATCATAACAAATCGGTCGAAAAATCCTCAAATTGTTTCTTAGGCTTAAGAAAGGCTGTTGGCTACTTGCTGGCTAAAGCGAGACTAGAATGAAAATCCGTCCTGTTTAGGTTTTTTTTTTTAAGATAGTTTGACCAGGAAGTCTTCCGTTCTTTGGACTGAAAATCGCAAGTTAAATCTACTTAAGACTCTCGTCCTGCGCAAGACAGAGATGCATATTAAAATGATATAAAAAGTGAATGAAAGTTATATTACCTGGCTGGGTAGGCAATAAAAAATTCCTCCAAATTGAATTATCAGCTATGGAAACTATGAGGTACCAAATAAGAAAGTTTGGTAACTTTTTTGAATGTTTACATGGTTCACCATAAGATCTATGGTGAAAAACGTACTTTTTTTTTTTTTTCACGTCATTCTTATTGCCTTTGAGATAAAAACTTGAAAAAAACGGGAAGTGCATCTTTCTATGGTGTATCGTGAAATATCGTCAAAAAATGTCCATAAAAATAAGATTTTTTAGAAATTAAGGCCCAGTATAGTTCTAATTGTTATTTACATGTGTTCGTAGACTCTGTCCAATTTCCATAAAACCACCCTGATTGTATTTCGTTGCAAAACAAACAGTTAGAATTTCAACGAGATGCATTCATACATTGTAGAATGCTTAGCATAAAGAATATTTTACGTAAATTTCGTTCAAAAGAGTTGTTTGTTTATTTATTGGGCTTATTATATGATAATTTCAGCTGTACAGTTTCTATAAGACCACTTCAAAATTATTATCAATGAAAAATTCAAAATGATCGGCGTATTTACATGTCAATAATTGGCAACCTTGCCATTTCGGCTAATAACCTGGAAATTCGTGTTGGTATACTATTAATAAAATTCTGCTGAACGGATTTCCCGATATTTTTCCATGCTCCTGAAATTGCGATCTTGAGCTCATCAATCGTGGTGTACCGCTTCCCCTCAGTGTAGATTCTACGTACAAGGATCCCCCTTAGATTTTCAACAGCGAGCCAGCCAGTCCAAAAAATGTAGTTTTTGACCCTTAATCCATTGCTTAGTTTCCTTGTTGGTATGAATAGTAGCATTGTTTTGCTGGAATGTGATTTTTGTGACGACATTCACGTAAAAACGGTAGAAGAGAGGATTCCAGAAAATATATGTAATCCTTGAATGATGTGAGAGCACAGAATCCCGCCCAAACCATGCACGAGTCTCCACCAAAATTCCTGATTGAAAAATACTGTTCCTCCTTCCGTAAATCACCCCAGTTCCCGTTAATACCATCAGGATCATCCAAATTGAACTTTTTTTTTGCTGAAATAACCTATACATTGAAGGACTTCTCGTTATGGTATATCTTTGTCATAACATACCATGTCCCACTGTCGGTTCATACGAGCTTTGGCAAAACCCAGACGTCTTCCGATGTGAGATGGTGTAATATTAGGAACATTAATCTTTTAAACCCTCTTTATGTAAGGATTTTTTACCAAAACTTGACTAATTGTTTCCCGAGAAACATTTAAATTCAAAGATTGCTTTATTTGCATAAGCGATTTTGAGGTATTCGAAGTTGTTCTAACTAATTCTCGCTTATCCCGGACAGAGAGCTTCGATTTACGAGGAACTCTCTTTTTCTTACAATTTGGCAAATAATTGAACACTACTTGATGAGACCAGCAAATTTCTCTGATACCAAGCATCGATTTGTCTTTCTTCTCTCTCCATGAGCACTTTTCCCTTCGGCATTTCCCAGATATATTAATCAAAACAACTAAAACAACGGAAAATATAGCTGGTCTTATACAAACCCGACACTTGAAATATACAAAAACATTTGTTCACGCTCAGCGCTAGTACACACACATATGAATATGACACCCTAGTCACCACCAATACACTGGAATATAAATTGGCGCATTGTTCGTTTACAATGACACAAAGCAGCAAGATCATCACCTGGTCTTATTGAAGTTGGACATAGTGTACGTGCTTTTTAGATATGTGTCATTTTTTCATTTGATTTTTTTTTTGTATTCCGAAGTTTTGAACACATAATCATAGTTTTGAGACCCAATGTTTATCTCGGTACAAAAATATCTTTGCGCCCTAATTGACCATCTTTGTGTTGTTACAGAATAACTACGTCCACGCAACAATCATCAGCGATGGAGATCGATCCACGGTCGAAGTAAGATCGATTCATCCATACAACTGCTCTGCTATGCAAGACACATCGGGCTGCTGTTTAACTTGGATAATGGAAGCACAGAAGGAAAACTCTTACGCCTAAATGGCTACAGTGTAAATGTGTACCATATGCAATGGTATAGAAGGGAATACTCTAACGTCGAAAAATGGCAACTGTGTAATGTGCTAATTATAGATATGATAAACATGTGACATGTACACGATTAAAACTCGTCTCTGTTACAAATCGATGAAAAAATATCTCTCAATTATTTTACTATAATATTTTTTTTTATCCCTTTTGTTTATTTTAGGCTCATTAGCATTTTAGCTGTAACAGAGCCGAATTTTAATCGTGTACATGTCACATATTTATCATATCTATAATTAGCACATTACACAGTTGCCATTTTTCGGCGTTAGAGTATTCCCTTCTATACCATTGCAATGGTACACATTTACACAGTAGCCATTTAGGCGTAAGAGTTTTTCTATCTGTTCTTCCATTATCCAGTTAAGACTGGACAGCGGAGACAGTCGTTGATCCATTGTTGAGTTATTCATAGAACAGCAGCCCGATGTTTCTTGCAGAGAAGAGCAGTTGTATGGATGAATCGATCTTATTTCGACCGTGGACCGATCTCCATCGCTGATGATTGTTGCGTGGACGTAGTTATTCTGTAACAACACAAAGATGGTCAATGGGGGCCCTGAGTTTTGTACTCACGATCGATCGCTTACTAAGCGAACGCGCAACCAATGTGGCTACGGAGACCCCCAACTATAATATTGTATAAGGTGTCAAATAATAAATAGGGTATCTTTTCTGAATCCCTTATCTCAAATGTGTTAGAACACAGTCCGAATTTTAGAAGTTGAAAGTGTCCGAATTTTAGAAGTTAGAAGTGTCCGAATTTTCGAGCATTGTGCGGCGCAATAAAAAACAATTATTTCACCGCATTAATTTTTGTTTTCCAATTTTTTATTTTGAAGTTCAGATCATGATTCACATTTAATGTTATGGATTCCTCATCATAGGAACAAGTTTCATATTCACAATGGGCGGAGGCGATCTGACGTAGTGGTTACATCCATACCTCTCACGCAGAGATCACGAGTTCAATTCTCACTCCCGACATTCTTTCAAAAATGGAAGTAAAAAAGACGAACCACCCGAAATGTGTTGAAAGTCACTATAAATAATAGAACAAAAAAATTACAATGGATACCGTTCTGAATCATATTTCGGACGCTTAAGGCATATGATGCAGAAAAAAGATCTCAACTTTATGCACAGGTATTATTTGGTTGATATTTTTAAAAATATAGATCAATATGCTTTTAAGCTTTCTACTTTGGTATTTGATTGAAAACATGAAATAATGATCGAATAAAATGCTTTTCAAAACAAGCGAATATGAATCAAACTTCGGACACTATTTATAAAAAAAATCAAATTTTTTTTTCATAAAATTTGAACGAAAATTGCATTACACTTGATTATATTTTATAGTCAACTGCGAAACACTTACCAAGCAATCACAGTAACCTGATAACGATGATGAGAACTGATGAAACACGAGAGAAATTTAAATATTGATGAAGGGGTAAATTCTACGTGCTCACAATTAGCAAACGTCAAACACAAACGATAACTAGTAGTGATGTTTGATTTTTCCCTACTATGTGATAAATCAAATGTAATTCTCAAATAAAGTGATAGTGAAATCAGGAAATTACTCTAAAGAAGCAATTGGGATATTAATTTTATAGTTATACTAGCTAACCCGGCAAACTTCGCCCCGCCCATTTACTTGATTAATTCTCGAGTAATGCAGAAATTTGTGTTTTATTTGTATGACAGCCACCCCTAAGAGAGGGGGAGGGGTATCTAACCACCATAGAAACATTCATTGCACCCTAAATTTTCCATATGCCTAATTTGGTTTAATTTGCTTGATTAATTCTCGGGTAATGCAAAAATTTGTGTTTCATTTGTACGGCAGCCCCCTCTAAGAGAGGGGGAAGGAGTATCTTAACACCATAGAAACATTTATTGCATTCATTGCCTTCACATGCCAAATTTGGTTTCATTTGCTTGATTAATTCTCGAGTAATGCAGAAATTTGTGTTTCATTTGTATGGCAGCTCCCCCTTAGAGAGGGGGGAGGGGTCTCAAAATATCACGAAAACCTTCCCCGGCCCCAAAAACCCCTACATACCAATTTTCATGTCGATCGGTTCAGTAGTTTCCGAGTCTATAAGAATCAGACAGACAGACAGACATCACTCCATTTTTATATATATAGATCATCAGTGCATTAAGCATTTCACAATATCAGAACAGTGTTCAAAATATGATACAGAACGGTATATTAAGTGTTATATTCTTCATTAAGAAATTAGGTTTGAAATTGCGGAACCAAATTCGGATTCCATAACTGGATCCAAATTCAGTTCATTCTTAGATTTGATTCTAGAAATCATTTTAAAACCTGATTACAAACTTCAAATTCTTTTGCATTTTTATTCAAAATTTCAGTTCCAGGTCTGATATATTTCAAAATCCGATTACATTTTCCAGATTTATATTCAGAATTATAGATTCCAGACTCAGATTAAAGATTCCAGACTGGGATTCTAAATATAGATTCCACATTCTAAACACAGAACGCTGATCTCACATGAAAATTGAAAATTATACCCTTAGTTGTCGGATCGGTGGTTTTCTGACTGGCCGGCTACAGGTCAAATTGTCCGCAGCCTATATCTCCAAGCCTCTTCGAGAACTGATTTGTTTTACTTTTTTGACAATATTTGAGGGAGATATATCTATTTTGCGACTTCCAATGCTGCCAATGGCTGATTATCAAGCGTTTTTTTTTATGTTAATACAACACATTCTAAATATTCGGTTTACAAATTTCAAATTCAGATTTCAGGCTAATTCTGGAGACATAATCTTCATTCAAAAGTAATATCCTTGTTCTAGAATAGGATAAAGATTCTAATCACCCATTCCAGACTTTCAGATCGCAAGTTTCAGTGCCCAGTTTCTTGATTTGGCTTCCAGATGTCAGATCATATTCGGTACTGGTTCTATATTCAGTATTATAATTTGAAATTCCGGATACTGATCCAATATCTATTCCAGAACATAAATTCCCTTATTCATATTATGGAACGAATTCCAGAATATTTTTAATATTCACACTTCAAATTTATATTTCATATTTAAGACTCAGATCTCACCTTTCATTTTCGGATGATTGTGGAATTTATCATAAACATTACGTGTTTAATTTTGGAGATCTATCCTTCAGAAACATACACAAAATCGAATCGTACGATTCGTGAACTGAATGTTTTTAAACGTTATTCTATAATATTTGAACCACCCCATGACGATGAAGACTAATCAAAATTAAAAAAAGGGGAACAAAAACCGGCAATCGTAAGTGCGAATGTAATTTTTGCGGCTTCGATTTTAATATAAGGCATGCACCAAAAAGTAGATTCATTGGTGAGTGGAAAATTCAAACTATTGAAATAATTGTACTAATGGAAAGTGAAATATTTTGTTGGATGTGACAAATTATGGAAAGAGTATTCAACTCTTTTTTCTCTTTAATACTCTGTTTCTTTTATGTTAGATACGCTGGATAAACAAAACGATGAGGAGAGTGAAATTATTCCCTCTTTCCCTTCATACATTGATAACCTGTCCGTTTTACAAATTATATTATAGGTCGGATTCGATTATCCGGAGACTCGATTATCCGGGATTCGATTATCCGGAATTTTAGACTCGATTATCCGTAGTTATTTTTGATTTTCGGAAATTTTGAATAATTTGTATAATAATAATAAATTTAACCCCCTGTTGACCGTTTGATCTGAAATTTGGTACACATCTTTATCTGTGGTGTCGTTATAAAACTGTATATTCCATAATCTTGAAAATCCAAGATGGCGGCCACTACAAAATGACGGATTACATATTTTATCAGAACCCCTTCAATATGGGTATCAAATGAAAGGGCTTTACTAGTAGAATACAATTATTTATGAAAAATGCATAAAACTGCGTATTCCATGATCTTGAAAAATTCAATTTGGCCGCCGCAAAAAAATGGCTGAATGGCTTGATTTGGAGAATACATTACATTATGAACAACATAAATTCGAAAAGGTCGCCGCCACAAAATGGTCGACTATGTATTTTTTGCAATCCCCTCAGTTAAGTTTTTTTTTGTAAGATTTTCTATTAATGTGAGACAACCCTACATACATTCAAACATACATAGAAAACGGTTCAAGCTAAATGAAACCATTTAAAAAGTAAAAAAAAATAAAAAGTTAAAAGGTTTGGGGACTGTGGCCTTCTTGGAATTGGATTTTTCATTATTTGCTATGTTCTACTAGTCGTGAACTTTCTTTTGATATCCATTTTGATGAGGTTTTGGGAAACCCATATTGATGGGATTTTGAGAAAATATGTACATAATCCGCCATTTTGTAGCGGCCGCCATCTTGGATTTTCAAGATTATGGAATATGCAGTTTCATAACGACACCAGAGATAAAGATGTGTTCCAAATTTTAGATCATACGGTCAACAGGAAGAAGGTTAAATTTCTATAAAGGTGGTACAGCGCTACCGACAAAGTTACAAAGTCACAAACATACAAACGGGTCAACCTAGATAAAACCGCTCAATGAATAAGTGCAAATCATAGTTATATTACGAAACGAATATTACGAAAATTCGTTTTTTTTATGACTCGATTATCCGGAGTGAAAAAAAAATCAATACTCCGGATAATCGAGTTCGACCTGTATTCAGATATAGATTTTGTACTTGAATTCTATATTCTAGATCCCAAATTCCACATTGTGATTTTGATCCAGATTTCGTGTTCCGGACTCAGAGCTCACACTGCAATTCTAAATTTCAACGCAAATGAGCGAAAGTAAAGGACGAATGTTCCGTATTCTAATTCCAAATTACAGATAAACCCATTCCAAATTATAGATCAACCCTTATTCAGGCTCTGGAATCCAGATTCATATTTAAGATTCTTTCCCTGATTCCTCGATTCTAAATATAGCTTCCATATATTGATTCTATACGCTGGGGATTATCGAAAATAATTTTAACTTCTGAAATTTTAAACTGAGATTCAATAGCTGTTTCGAAATCCAAATATTTTAATACAGAGTCTTGGTACGAATTCCGGTATCTGAACTAATATTATACATTCATACATTCAGAATCAAACTCAAACATCTGATTCATTATTCAGAAAATGTTCAAATTGCACAAGCCAAATTTCGGATTTCAGATTTCCATTACAAATCCTCCAATTCGATGCCAAATTCTGTATTTTATATTCCCGGCACGTATTCTGGTTTGAGACAGTCATATATCAACTAACTGAATTCGTGCATAAATTCTCTTATTCATCGATATGCTGCGATGGATGAATATAGAATATAGAGTAATTATAAATTTGGTATATGAAATCTGATTCTGTTTTTAGAATTATTAAATTTGAACCAGAATCTAAAATCTAATCCCGGAAAACGAGATCCTAATCAATTATTTGCAAATTGAAATCCAAAAAAAATTTTTTTTTGATAAGAGATTAGAGTCACGATCAGAAATTTTAGATTTTAAAATCTAGATCTTCATGATTTCAAATTCAGTTTTCAGATTCAAGCAAGAGACACTAAACACCCATGTATAAATCACTATTTTCAGATTATTAATTCCGTTATCTTAAGAACAAATTACAGATTCAAATTCAAAATTTAAATTCAAAATTCAGATTTAAAATCTCAAGTTCAGATTCATTTCAGATACAGTTTTATATTATTAAAACTTTTCAGAATCTCGAATTTCTATTTCCAAAACTAGAAACTTGAAAGGAAATTTCCAATTGTAAACAAATAAACTCCAGACAGAAATCCCGTATTCAAAAATCAGAAAACTGGTATCTGTTCTGATGTTTTCATTCCATAATCCAGAGTCGGACTCAAGACATTAGAAACATTAGAAAATAAAATCAAACTTCACTTCCAAGAAGGAAAACCTTCTTCGTTGTAAATAACGTTTCTAGAGGAACTTAACCGTTTCATCGTTAGTAATCACATATTTTCACACATTCTCATGTTTTAATCGAGATTTTTATGCAGAATATCAAACCTTGAATGCATTCCGAGTGGCAAGTGGCAACACGCAAATCGGAGGAAATTTATTTGGCGAAAGAAAAACGGGCATCACTTGTTTGAGCCTAACGACGCAGTCCCGGGAACCACATTTAAAATATATATTATGCATTTCGATTTCAAATACATATTTCAAATTCAGTTAACTGAACCCAGATTGGAAACCAGAGATACGGATTCAAATTGTAGAGATCAGAGCCAAATCGATCGTCTATGTAAAACCTATTCTCAAATTTCAGATCCATTGTCCCAAAATTTTAGGTTCTGAATTCCAAATTTTATTTTTTATTTTTATTCATGTATTTGTATAAAACCAAAGCATAGTATAAATAACCTAACGGTTCTCAAAGCATACACTACACTAATATGATGATTAGTTCCTTGATAAAAAGTATTGACTACACAATCTTTTGAATGCAGAAAATGAAGAGGCACGCTTGCATCTTAAAGGAAGGTTGTTCCATAAAATTACAGCACTTTGGCGGAATGATTTTTTCACTATGCTTGTTCTGTTACTTCAAACCATCAAATTCGTAGATCGTGAGGATCTCAAATACATAAAAAAGTTTTGTAAATATAATGGATCCCCAGTTAAGTTTGATAACACATTTTTAGTTTTAGGTGGTTTTCGAAAGAAGTTCCCAAAATTATATTTGATATTCATTTATATGTTCTGAACGACGGAGGTTAAATACGTATCTCGTGATAGAGTTAAATGCCAATTTTCATTTAGTTAGACTGAATAATATGTAACATCTGCGTAGTTGAAAAGTGGGATAAGTAAAGATTTGGCTAACTGGAGTCGAATTCGTTCTGGTGTAGAGTCTTGTAGTAAAACTAATGAGTGAAGCCGAAAAAATCTTTTTGCAAGTGTCATTAATCTGAGCTCTCCAATCGAGGTGGCAATTCATTCATATTCCCAGATTCCTGACCGTTCTCGAAAAAGGAATCAATACCTGGTCTACCATTATTAGTGGTGGGTTACAGGCTGTTGCAAAAGGAGTCTTGAAAATTATCGATTGAGTTTTCTTGGCATTTAATTTAAGTCCATTCCTGTTACTTCAGTTAATTTTCTCTATATCATTGTTAATTTTTTTTTCAACAATATCGATTAGGTTTCCGGGCATACCAGAACAATAGAGTTGAAAATTGTCGGCATATAAATGATATCTACAGTCAGGGCTCTGCATAGTCATAGTCAACTGGAGATAATCAGCTGACTATCTGACTGACTATATCCGTATTCAATTAGTAATGACTTTTGGCTTCTTCATGCAGTTTCACCGCCAAAACGACTAAACAGTCAGTCGAGCGTTTAGTCGCTATCTCTCTCTACCGACTCGACTATATTATTTCATTCTTCCCAGTCAAATTGTCCTCATTGCATTTTGATGTGACTTCCCCCAAAATGAATTCGTTCCTCTCTTTCTCTCTTTCTTACTAATACTAACGCGAGGACCTTTAAAGCATACTTGATAAATGTCTAAGTTCGTTGGTTTGAGTTCACGATAGGTAGACAATAAACCATCCATTGATGGGGTAACTTCTTTTTTTGCATCAGAAATCATGTTTTCGTTCCTCTTTATGTGGACGCAAAAATAAGATTGCGTACGCGGGTATACATTTAGTTCCTGTTGGGGTAGAAATGTGGATTGAAGTCAGTTGAATGAAGAGGCATATTTGTATTCATTAGTCGAGTCAGTTAAAATAACCACTGAACTGAACTAGTTCACCAGTCATCCTCGCTTGTCAACGCTAGTCAATTCATTTTCTAGTTAAGTCACTTTTTGTTGTGGGTTTAATTTCCAACAAAGCAATTAGTGATTAATAGAGTCAAAAGCCTTACTAAAATCGAGGAGGACCAGAACTACAACTTGCTTCTCGTCGAATGCGCATCTTATGTAGTTCAATTTTTATTAATGCTGTTGTGCTGCATTTTTTACGATATCCTGACTGAAGAGGACATAATAAGTTATTGCTAAGCAAATATTCGTTAAGTTGTTTAGTTGTAGGAGACTTTCAACGATTTTAGATAAAGCAGGCAGTATGCTAATTGGTCTAAAATCTTTGTTTTCGGTAGGGTTTTCGTTTTTGGCAATTGGAACAATGCGAGCGATTTTCCATGCTCCTGGGAATGTAGATTTAGTAATTATGCAATCAAAAATATCTGTGTATACGCGGAGCAGCACATCAGATGTTTTCTTCAGTATCGTTAGGCTAATCTGATCATAACCGATTGCCTCACAATTGGCGAGGTTGAGTTCTGTTAAAATTTCATCAAAGCTAACCGACCGGAATGGAAAGTTTGAGAAATAGTCTATTTCAGGCTCTTCATTAGAGGATACCGGGGACAAATCAGAAATGAAAAATCGATTCAATGAATCTGCCGTTACGCAACCCAAGTCTCCGAAATCTCTTCGATTTTGTGTTTTTGTAAGACCTAAACGATTTATGTTTTTCCATAGTTTCGTAGATGATAAACTAGGGTTCAATTGTGGTGAGAAATATGCTGATTTTGACTTTCTAATAACGTAATTAATTTTGTTACGTAGTCTAGCAAATTTGTTCCAGGATTGAAGATTCCAAAATTAAATTTCAAAATCTGAAAAAATGAAATTTCCACTTGCAAAAACAAATTCTCCCGATTCCGCTTATTGAAATCATAATCCTAGGAAACAGGTTTCTTATTCGGCGTTCCTGTTTCATGATCCACAGTCGGATTCAAGATTTATGCTCACGTTTTAGAATCTTAATGACCGATAACATTATCAAATTCCAGTTCCTGGTTTTTTTTCTTTGATGTCTTTCTTTTATCAGAGTCTTCTTTTTAGATAGCTTTGTGACCCCCTTCTTCGGAGACTAAGAATCGGAAATCGGTTCAGGCATTCTATAGTTATGCTGGAATATCTATACAAAGATCATGGTTGTTTTTTCAATCTCTAAGTCTCGTGAACACTTGTTTTGCACGGTTTCCTGAAGTAACACTGATATTTTTTACGTGTCTTTGGGCCAAAAAAAATATCAGGTGCAGACAGATCTTAATACTAATTTAATTTTCAAACAAAATTTTATATTGACTTAATCATCCCAATAATATTGACCTTTCTAATCAGAGTTATCATCAGTAGAAATGCACTAGTCGAGAACTTCCAAACTAAATTATCGATTCACCCGACGATGGCTAATACTGTAATGGCAGTATATCAGCCAAATTCACTACATATCATCCGTCCCCACATTGAATTCAAATTTCTTAAATGACAATCGGAATATAATAATAATAATAATAATAATCGCGACGAGTTCCCGTGCGATCATATATCTTCCGCCATTGCTTGCCTCTCTTTCCCTCCGGAAAAGTCATTGTTCTTATCTCGCTACCTCGAGATCACACATTTCGATCGAACGATCGGTCGAGCTTAGCAGTCAGTCACTCAGTCAGTTAGTCATGGGGTCGATACCGGCACATGATGAAACGACGAACCCAGGCTGGCTCCCGCCCACCGAAACGAGCAAAGCTACGCTCCAACCCGCGACTTCACCTCGTAGAGAAATATTTATGAACTTTATATTTCTGACATAATCGACGCATAATCAAAATTGATTTGCTTTTTCCCTCCCGAGCTCGGAGTTGCTTTCGATTGTTTCTGATTGTTTTCGATCGGTTGATTATTGATTCTGGCCGAAGAGAGAAAGACGGGAGGAGCTGGGGATGGTGGACCTGTAGATGGAGAGTCACCGATATGCGACCGATCGATCGGGGGTTTGTTTTTGTTTATCCCGTTAGCCGCCGCCTGGGCAGAGAGACTGCGACTCGCAGTGACATCGAAACCAAGCGGTTGCTGGGTAGAGTTAGGTGTCATAAAGATGCGTTTCCGAGATGAATCTGGTGGGTACTGTACCGTTCCCAGCATGTGTGCCGGTCACGAATTGTTGCGTGGTATCAGATTGAGGAGGTGAGTTTCGCCACGAACTGTCCGGATGATTCGATTTCAATTATTTGATTAAACTTTCGAACATGGGATCACGGCGCAAGTTGTGGCTGCTTGCGTCTTCGGCCCATAAACCACCCCGTTTTATTCAAATTCGCAACAATCGCTACAACGTCGTGCACTTAGCGGACGATGGTTTGGGGGCTAAATCAATTGAATCATTGACCTCTTCTTCTTCTTCTTCTTCTTCTTCTACTTTTTCCACTTCGTCCTTCATCTTTACCACCTTTCGGAGTGAGAGAGGCTCAATTTCATGCCGAAACCTACCGCATTTCCATAAGTTGAGATCTCATCGGAACAGAACTTTCAGCAAGATGCAATAAACTGAAGCGCCGCCATGTGCTGTCATCCTGTCAGCGTCGATTTGAACGGTTGAAACTCAATCATCGGAACGCCCGGCCGGATCTTCGGGGAGCTGCGAGTACAAAAACACCGCGCCACACGGTGCAGCAAGAGGCACAGGTGCTGTGGGGTAGGCATATCTCGTTTCGCATTTTTTTTTTGCGTTATTACCGACCAAAAAATGCGCATACACATATCTCTCCCCCCATGTGGGTCTTATCCCCAGGGTGATGATAACTATCGCCACCGGTCAAATGCAGCACAAGCCGACCGGTTTTTGACAAGTTTACACAGGGTGAAAAACAAACCAACAACAACAGCAAATGATCTGGAGAGTTGAAAGCGAAACGGTTCTGCCCGTCACCGATTTTTTTGTTTGCTGCATGTTTCGTTGAAACGCCGATGAAATTCAATTATTATCACAGCTCGAATCTTGGGTCCTGCCTACACGTTCGGCAAACATTAGCCCAGGTGAGATCAGGGCTGATGAATGTGTGATATAAAGCATGAGATATGATACTGCCGGAAGTGTTGTCGGTACGGTCCCCGAATTGGCGAGCGAAAATGGAACGGTGAGCTGCTTACATTAGTAAAAGCTGAAAATTTATTACTTACCTAAAGAAGACCATATGTTGGTTCTTTTATGAATTATGTATCTTCATAGTAGAGCATATTTATTCTTCAAAGCACGACGGCAATATTGGAAATGAATGAAAATTTATTTGAAAATAGGAATTCGTTGCTTTCCTAGAAGGACTGACTGATCAGGAAAAACTATTAACTTAAAGAAGTAAAGGGTGTGTCACATCAAATTGCATCACGGAAAAAACGCTGTAGAAATTCGCCCATTAGACCGATCCTTTTGAAAATTTTAGACAGTAAAATAAAAACTATTAAACAACTTTTGGCATTTTCTTTTTATTCATACTTCGAACCCAAGCCCGTATGCTCGCACCTTCCTCTTTACCCCGTCCATAAGGTTCTGTACAACGTCAGGTTGTAGTTTTTTTTGAACAGAAATCTATTATCTCTTGAAGTCCGCCTCCGATTTGACAACTTTTGGGTTCTTCCGGAGGACCTGCTTCATAATCGCCCAATATTTCTCTATTGGGCGAAGCTCCGGCGCGTTGGGTGGGTTCATTTCCTTTGGCACGAAGGTGACCCCGTTGGCTTCGTACAACTCCAACACGTCCTTTGAATAGTGGCACGAAGCGAGATCCGGCCAGAAGATGGTCGGGCCCTCGTGCTGCTTCAATAGTGGTAGTAAGCGCTTCTGTAGGCACTCCTTAAGGTAAACCTGCCCGTTTACCGTGCCGGTCATCACGAAGGGGGCGCTCCGCTTTCCGCAAGAGCAGATCGCTTGCCACACCATGTACTTTTTGGCAAACTTGGATAGTTTCCGCTTGCGAATCTCCTCCGGAACGCTGAATTTGTCCTCTGCGGAGAAGAACAACAGGCCCGGCAGCTGACGAAAGTCCGCTTTGACGTAGGTTTCGTCGTCCATTACCAGGCAATGCGGCTTCGTCAGCATTTCGGTGTACAGCTTCCGCGCTCGCGTCTTCCCCACCATGTTTTGCCTTTCGTCGCGGTTAGGAGCCTTCTGAACCTTGTATGTACGCAGGCCCACCCGCTGCTTGGTCCGCTGGACGAATGAACTTGACAAATTTAGCTTATTGGCGACATCCCGGACCGAACTTCTCGGATCACGTCTAAACTGCTTAACTACGCGCTTGTGATCTTTTTCACTGACGGAGCATCCATTTTTGCCGTTCTTCACCTTCCGGTCGATGGTTAGGTTCTCGAAGTATCGTTTTAGTACTCTGCTGACCGTGGATTGGACGATTCCCAGCATCTTACCGATGTCCCGATGTGACAACTCCGGATTCTCGAAATGAGTGCACAAGATTAATTCACGACGCTCTTTTTCGTTCGACGACATTTTTCCAAATTTACGAAAAGTTGACAGTGAAGCATGGCCAACGTGATCTATACACTCTTATCTGATTATAAGCGAAAGCTGAAGATATAATTCCTAAAAATTAAATTTCTACAGCGTTTTTTCCGTGATGCAATTTGATGTGACACACCCTTTAGAACCCTAGGTTGATCACTTGAAATGTAGTATTATATTATAATGTAAAACAAATTATGAATTTAAGTGAATTTTTTAAGAACATTTTTTATTGTTATTATTATCATAACCATTTCCAATCATTTTGCATTCATCAAAACAAAACACACGAAATTATGATTTTCACCACTGTATCATTAAAAACTGAATTGCCATGAAATTTATTCGCTTGTCAATTGGTTGAACATACTCTCTCAAATAAAATGGATTGCTTATTAGTATTTCCTTCTATGTTTCATAATACATACGTATGGAGAGATAAAAAATAATGAGGGCGTATCTCAGTCAGGAAAACAAACAACAATGGGAAAGTTTCCAAGTTATTTTCGTCGGTTTTGCTACATGTTCTCGAGAGTTGATGTGAGAAAAAATCACATTCAACGATCAATGAATAAGTATATCCCTCTAGTCGGATGTTTTTAAATCACCCCCAGCAGGCGAGGCTCTTTTATTCTTCATATGTACACAGAGAGAATACTTGGAACGGTGAGCTACCAAGATCTCAAAAAAGCAATATGAAAGACGAATCCCCACTGCAAGCACTCTCGGAGCATTACTTCTACTACTTAAGGTTTTTCGTGAGTGCAAGCCACAAACGATTAATCCCATCCCATAGAGCGGATGATGAGTTCTTGATCGGAAAGTGTACAAGAGACGATCAACTGAAATCTTACATCACTCATCGAGGGATTTTTAATTCTCTATTGCACTGACCGCAGTGAGTGGCTGACTCAGTCTCGTGTCGATTTTATTATGCTGTCGTCTCCCGCCCGATAAACAGCAGACGGGAAGTTGATGCAATTGATTAATTTTATTACCAGCAGATTTGGGCGAATCTCATCCCGCCCAAAATCGTTTTTAAGATTTCAATAATTCTAAACATTCACATTTCTCTTCAAATATTTTTTCTAATAATAATTCAATTAGTGATTTCACGAAACACTTTTCGAATTCAATGGAATTTAAGATCCTTTTTTATTTTTTAGATAAAACGGATCACATATTTGATTAATTCAATTCTGTGTGGTTACGTTTTTCGTTGCAAATAAATGTAATGAATTAGTATGGACATATGTTATTCATATATCGTGGACTTCCGACATATGTGGCAGTAGATTTATTGAACGACCAATGTTTTTTTTCATATCCCTTCAAACTTGTTGCATCTCTTGAGTTACATACTGCTTTGTCCGCAGATTTGTTTGGTTGAATCTGGTTAATTTCAGGTATTCAATCTCCATATTGTCGAATAAATACTGTTGGAACAATTGGTATCGCAGAAAATGATTATCAACATCCTACCTAATCATCAAACGGTATGCGAAGATTTTAAGTTAACTGACGGCATATGCTTTGTGAGGACCACACAATTATTGTCAGAGCGAATAAACGTCCTACTGGAAGTCATGAACATCAATTTATTGTTCCCAAGATAAATTTATCCTTTGAAGGTCGTTAACCTTCCTAAAGATGATCAAATGTAATATATTCCAATGTCGTCTGGAATAACCGAACCAACACCTTATGTTCGTGATGTTGTTTTTGCTATTGTTCTGATGTTTCATAACACGGAACTCTATTGATTATTCGCCGAAAATGGATAAAAAATATCCTTGAGGTTAGCCTACGGTATGGTGAGCCAGTCTAGGATAACAAAACATTTTAAAATAAAGCTTAATTTTTTTTAATGAATCAGTAGTAAAACAAAACGTCAAAACGTTTCTCAGCTTTGTGATAGCAGATAATCATTACCTATTTGAGTTGTATGAGTATTCCCCCAACAAATTGTGGATAGTCTATCTGCATACAAATTATGTAGAGTTCCACAGTCCTAAAATTTAATGAGTAAATATTTACGTGCTTACACAAAAAACACATGTTGACATATTTGCGCTAATTTATGTTTTTGATTAATTCAAGGTAATTAAGGTCTTTTCTAGCCACAAGTTTACTCGAGCCCGAAAGGAGTGTTCTGTATTTGTGCTGGCGGAAAAATATATTTCGCAAGACGTGTTCGGTGCACCCGTGGCCGAGTGGTTAGCGTCTCACATTATCATGCCGGGTGTGCGGGTTCGATTCCCGTTCTGGCCGGCGGATTTTTCGTCAAAGAAATTTCCTCAGACTTGCACTGTGGTCACGCGTATTCTAGAGCTTGCCCCTCGGAATACATTCAAGGCGTGTTATTTGGCTTAAGAAATCTCAACTAAGTATTAATGAATGACGCTAGTTAATGCATATGTTGAGACGGCAAAAGTTCCACAGGGAACGTTAACGCCATACAAGAAGAAGACGTGTTCGATATCGTAATAGCCTTGGCCAATAACGCATTTACATTAACTCATAAAATTAGTGATTTGAGGGGGATTATTGTTTGTAGTCTCTTGTAGATGAATTTAAACACCATCTGAGAAATCCTCTGTGGAACATTAAAAATTAATGTCGTCCTATCTGCTGTAGCGCATTTTTTCCTCACACAGTTTCATCGAAGTAAACGCGCTCGGAGAGGAAAATTGAACTCCCGGACGAGAGAGCGAGAATCGTAAAGCGTACGTCATAGAGATACTCATTACCATGGAGCAAATTCTTGTTAGGAGTTGTAAACAGAACGAGGAAGGAGAGTAACTCAATTATTCGAACTAGTTTCAGTCTAGCAATGCTTTGGTCAACTCAGAGTTACCAAGAGAAAATCATTTGGTTATGATGGGAGAGGATTAATAGTTAGTCGCAGTTTGCACAGATTACGATCTGTGCAGTTTGCGATTAATCAAATCTCATCATGCTCCCTTGTTTTCCATCCTTGTTCTCGAGGGTTGATATGCTAATAAATCACATCGTCGTGTATCCGTATAGCAGCCGATTTTCCTTCAATGCTCGTCTTAAATGCATTCTCCCGATCACCAGCTCCTAATTAATCATGATAAATTTCATAATTATAAAAATCTTTATAAGAGTACATCTCTAAATTCGGAAAGATAATTCCGAAAAGATTAAATTCGGATATCAATTCAGCTTTGTAGCCGATTATGATGCATGACAAGGCTTGTCTCACAATTATCTGCGGAATGGGGGTAAGACAAACAGATTAAATAAAACTTCAATTGTATCATTGGAACTATTTCTTGAATGGCACTAATGTTCTCGTTGGAAATTTCACCGTCTCAACGTAGGTATTACTTGCGTCAATTTTTTTTTTATTAAATGAGATTTGTTATTCCTAATTTAATTTAATTTGTTAAGCTATAGAATAAGCGTGGTTACTGTGATTACAGTGCAAGTCGGAAGAAATCTCTTTGGCAAAGAATCCTCGACCTGAACGGAAGTCGACCTCGAATCTCCGACATGATAATGTGTGGCGCTAACCACTCGGCCACAGGAGCTTTTTATTATTAAAAAACTTATGTTTTCCAAATCATCAATGCGGTTTGTGTGTTTTATATACTAGCTTTGAAATTAATTGGTCAAATACTCTATAAAAATATTTTTTTGAAATTCGTTTACTTCGTTTACTTCGACCGGAAAATGGAACATTGTTTGTAATGTGGGTGAATTGGAGGTAAAAGGGAGATTAAATGTAATGAATTATGTGTAGAGATGATTCATTTCAATGGGTGGCTCAGAGCCATGTGTTCAGTTGAACCAACCGGCTCAATTAGGCGGCCTCATAGCTCTTCTCTCCAAGTATTACTAGTTTATTTGGGTTTATTAGATCATTTAGAAATTGAAACCCTTTGAAAGCGTGTATGTTTTTTCTAACCCTTCTTTCAATCGAAACACTTTCTTAGGATGAAACAAAAACATTACACTTTTCCTGAAGGAAAGTTGTCATTTTTCTAAACTCGAATCGACCACGAGTGAACGGTTTCATACCTTAATACCCATAGAATTAACCATAACATATTCAGAAATTAGAGAGGTGTTTCCTTTCGTTAGTGAGTTATATTTTTAAAAGTTAAAAAAAACCTCTCATCAGTCTGCGCACACCACAGTCACGGTCTTGGTCAGATAGTTCCAACAATTCTCCATCGTCACAAAAAAGCCGTTTTTCTATGCCACAGGAAAAGATTTCTTGCCAAATTATGATTGTTTTGTGAACTTATCCGCTAAAGCAAATTTGAATCTGCTAGAAACCACGTCAACTTTATCCAATTCAAAATATTAGAAGATTCATGCAGACATAATATTTTTTGGTGTTAAAAATGGTGGACTATGTGCATACGAACTACGATCTGTGGACATAATTGATTTGCATGATATTAACTAAAAAATAGCTTAATCATGTATGAACCATCTTCAATTGCCTCTAAATAGACACGCCAATCCATTGATCTTACACCCTAACTAGCGTTGACAGAAATGATTCTCTCAGAGTGAATGTCGATTTTGGAATTGTACCAAAAAAACCAAACGGCGTTCCTCACAGCCACGCTATCCACATAATCACCAGTGTTGTAATGCCGATACATGCAAATATTACGCTATTATTACAAATCAAATTGGATCTTATAAGTATACACGAAAGAGAGTTACGGAGAGAAAGTAAAACGGAGAGCGTATTTGAACGAGCAACCTAACCCATATAAATGGAAATTTAAAAAAATTCAAGCAGAACTGTCAGTAAGGAACTCAACTCAACTCAACTGTCAGTGGCGAACACGATGTGTTGACATCTGTCAGTTTAGTAAAAAATGATGATGATGGTCCCACCTCTTTCCCCTACAAAGGCTTGAGCGGGACGAGTTATCTTATTGATAATAATTGAGTTACTGAGTTTATTACATCATACTAACCAGTGAGCACATTAAATTGAAAAGGAGTTCGATCCCCCACGTGTGCAACCTTTGATAAGTATTTGCAAAGAGCCTCTTATTTTGCTCTCCTATACTGCTCTCATATTGCTGTGACTGTGGGGAAAAAAACCATAATTTTTTCGTGGAATTGCAATTTTTTTTTGCTAATCTAAAGGAGGCTTCATCATGCCTCTATCATAGAAGTATTGGTCCTTATTGGCGAAAAACTCTAGCAATCGATTTTTACAATCTTCTCTTTATCCTAATGTCCTATCACTCAGGAAGTTTAGCAATGCGAGAAAAAGATGGTAATTGCTTGGTGTCAGGTCCGGACTATATGGTGGATGCATAAAAACGTCCCAATAAAGCTCGCGGAGTTTCTGGCGAGTCAGTATAGACATGTATAGATGTATAGATATAAAAAAACACCTATTCCGTTGGCCGATACTGGACGTTTCTGGCCAATTGCTGGCTTCAAACGGTCCAGTTCTGGGCAGTATAGATCTGAATTTAGTGTATTGCACAGAAAAAATTCAAAATTTTTTTCAAAAATTCAAAAATTTTTTTTTTAATTTTCAAAATTGATTAAAATGAAAAAATATAATTATGTGTATCGGCACAGTATCGGCACTATAAACACCATTCATAATTCCAGGGCTCTGACTTCCATTTATAAAAGAAAAAGTGTGAAATGCATCTTTTTTTTTCAGTGAGAAATGTCATCTTACATCGAGTATAAGCTTAAAATTGTATGATCGATATTACGCGAGATATTGATCACCAAAGCCAGCCGCCGCAAAAATAATGGATTTCTTTTTCCCCAATCTAATATAATACACAAACTTGCCTCCCGCTTGAGTAAATGATTCATCAGTATGGGTGGATGTTACTTTTTATGATAATTTTAAGCACATTTAAAGTGATGTCTTAGGATGTCAAAAAATGTGCTAAGACTTAAATTTGGGTGTAAGGATGTGATATACGGATGAGTTGCAGATCTAAAAATCCAAAAAATCAAACAAACGTATACCAGTGCATAAAACACTGGTAATGAGCTTTTTTTTAGAAAAATTAATAGATTTTTTCAGAATAGCGCCTCCGCTTATCGAACGACGAAACTCATTGAATAACCTTATATAGCTCTTACCTCATACCTCCTATACACGACATAAAAAAAGTCTTGTGAAGAGCTTGAATTTTTCTGTAATATTTTTTTTTATTTAAATACTAACGATGACTTACTGTCAAAAAGCCTGTTATTGTTTCATATTATACGCTAGTCATTCAATAGACTTCCATTGAGCTAATGTCGAATTACTAATTGTTTCATTTGTTCCATCTCAGTGATTTATATCAAATAGATCCTCAATCATTCGACAAAGAAATACAAATGAAAGAAAACTTGAATATTTATTTCCCTCAAGTATGCTTATTTGAATGATCCATTCCATGAGATTATGTACTAGCAAACCAGAATGTTAATCAAGATTTTGGATAGAACTAAAAAATATATCTGAATCCATACTATCAATACTTTCCAAATTCATATTCATGCATGAAAATTCATAATTCTTTGAAGCAATTCATAATTATTTGAAACACATATACATCAGGCTTTGAAATCATATAATTCATTAAAAAATCATTCAAATTCAAATGTCCTACTTGTTCCTTTTTTTTTTGTTATCGGTCCAATTGTATCATAATAAACGATTCAACACCAAAGAAACACTACTACAGATACTTTCGTCATTTGTAACGATGTAAAGAAAGTACTACTTTCAAAATCAAAAATATACTTTTGAGAGAGCAAATTGTTGTAGGAAGAAACGAATCAATGTTGCTTCATTGATGTTGATAAACCAACCAAAGCTTAAGACGTAGATAATGCAAAAGATTTTGTCAGGATTGCTCTGGACAATCTACAGAGTATAAATGTAATGGATATAACCGAAGAAGACATGAAGCAGACCGCAAGTTGTGGTATAAATCGATATTATTTCCCCGGAATGAAGAAAAATGGGCATTTTGAAGTTCACCCAAACGCTATTCAACATCATTCGAGGCATTCAGGATGTATAACACTATTACAATTAAATTGATAAACGGGGAGAAAAGGATGTTGGTAAAATGTTATCCATAAAGTTTTCTCAATTCTATAACACAAATGTGTGAACCACATCTGCCATATTTTATTTTCTATTTGTGTTCTTCCAAGCAATGGGTAGTGAAGAGACAGTCCTCGAAAAGAAAGCGAGTGAGAATTTACACTCAAAAATTATACAAGTTTACCTACAACTTCCTACTTTTTCTTTGTAGATCTTATAGTTTTTCAGCTAGTAATTTTTGTAAAAATTGAGAAAAACCATTTTTTTTAGACTTTATGTGTGAAAAGTTACTTTAATAGCCAATGTTTTTACATCCACAAAGTTTCACTGTAATCTGAGATGGTGCTGCCAATGGCTAGTGAAGATTACGTGATATTAGTTTACTGCATCCAAAGTTACACCACAATGGCTCAATATATTGCTGCTCTCTTTTCTCGCTTAATAAAGAAAATATCTTTTCTCCTACGTTAAAGATTTATTTTATTCATCACACAGGAACGAAGTTTTCAATCGTAATTTTCAGAGCAAATTGAAGCGAATCACTTATTCGAGCAGATCACATTAAAAAAAAATGTTGGCGTGTTCAAAACATAAACACTGAAATAAATGAAAACAGTGAAGTGAAAAGCTGTGTAGTATGCCAGCAAGAAAAACCAGTTGCTTTTTCAATACTTTTTTTCAGATGACGATCCGGGACAATCCATTATGATAAAATGGAATGGGTGAACCTTTCAATTGAATAGCTGTTAATCTCAATGAAAGCTGAGAAATGAGCGAAATGTGTAGAATCAAACGAGGTTTACTTCAAATAAAAAATTGGGGGTTGTGGGGGTAAAGTGGTCACCTACATTGCAGCCATCTTGGATTCGTACTTTTCATAAATAACAGCCAGCTTGGATTTGCATTTTTCATAAATAACTGTGTTCTACTAGTCAAGCACTTTCATTTGATACTCATATTGATGGGGTTTTGGAAAAGGCATATCGATGAGGTTTTGAGAGGTTTTTGGTTTTTGAGGTTTTTGCCTAGCTCATTCCATACATGTACCTACTATTCCAATAATGATTTAAACAAATTTGGCCAAGAAAACGTGCATAAATCTATCCCTTCTAGCGTGATATGTGCGAGTGACCACTTTGCCCCCCTCAGGTGACTACTTTACCTCCTCACTAAAAAATGAAAATGTACTATTTTCAATTTTCATCTTAAAAACCGCTCACTATCTTGAACTACAATAAGTTGAGCTACAATATTATTCGAAGAACGGGAATCTTAGTGATTTGTGGACACAGGAAATGGGCATGTTCCTTAGGGTGACCACATTCCCCCCCCCCAGTTCCCCTAGTGGGGTTCTCTTAAAAATTATATGTTCATAGAAAACCCGGAAGAAACAACTATCACACCTGGTTCACGTTTTTGCAATCTTTTCGAAAAACTGAATACACAGGAACTTATGTTTTCGTATTGTTAACAAATCATACAATAAGGTTCAACTAAAAAATCAACAATCAAAAATCACAAAAAGCCAGAAGTTGTAAAGTCATGAAAGTATTCGGCTAACCAGGAATGATTTTTTATAAATTTTGGCATGATATAGTTCATATCGGTGATTGCCATCATTCAGAAAGTTTTGATGAAAAAGCCATGAAATGGTATACAGGTCGGACTCGATTATCTGGAGTATTGATTTTTTATTTCGTTCCGGATAGTCGAATCCTCCGGATAATCGAATCATAAAAAAAACTAATTTTCTCTCGGTAAACGTGATTGTGACTTTGTAACTTTGTAACCTTGTAACTTTGTCTGTGGCGCTGTACCACATTAATAGAAATTTAACCCCCTTCCTGTTAACCGTTTGATCTGAAATTTGGAACACATCTTTATCTCTGGTGTCATTATAAAACTGCGTATTCCATGATCTTGAAAATCCAATCTGGCGGCCGGTACAAAATGGCGAATAATGTACATATTTTCTCAAAATCCCATCAATATGGGTATCGAATGAAAGAGCTTGACCAGTAGAACACAGTTATTTATGGAAAATGTAAATCCGAGATGGCGGCCGCTTACATATTTTCTCAGAACAGCTTCAATGTGGGTATCAAATGAAAGGGCTTGACAAGTTGAACACAGTTATTTATTAAAAATGCAAATTCAAAATGGTAGCCACCACAAAATGGCGCCATATATATATATTTTTTTTTCAAAACCTCAATCATATGGGTATCAAATGAATGTGCATTCAAGTGGTTTTCCAGATCTTGAAAAATTCAATTTGGCCGCCGCTAAAAAATGGCTGAATGGTTTGACTTGGAGAACACAAAACATAATAAACAACATAAATTCAAAAAGGTCGCCGCCACTAAATGGTCGACTATGTATTTTTTGCAATCCCCTCAATATTGGTATCAAATGAAATGATTTGACTAATATAATACAGTACATCATGAAAATATTCCGAAGAAAATTAGGTTATTATTATTAGATTAGATTTGCATTATCCACAGTTAGTTGTTTCATCATATACCCCACGATTTTATTTTAATCATTGCCCTAGATTAATGAAAGGACGGATGTGATAACTACCAACTACTACTTGGCTAATTATTTTCTAGCTTTTAGTACATTAAACCGTTTACTTTAAAAGTTTTTTTTTATTTTATTTTCTAGTTTTTAGTAAATTTATGATTCATGGTTTTTCATGATCTACTGTATCCTACCAGTCGAGCACTTTCATTTGATACCCATATTGATGGGGCTTTGAAACAAAAATATGGCGCCAATTTGTGGTGGTGGTCATTTTGGATTTATATTTTTCATAAACAATTGTGTTCTACTAGTCAATTTCTTTAATTTGATATCCATATTGATGGGGTTATGAGAAAATATGTAATCCGCCATTTGTGGTGGCCGTCATCTTGGATTTTCATTTTTCATAAATAACTGTGTTTTACTAGTCAAGCCCTTTCATTTGATACCCATATTGATGAGGTTGTGAAAAAAATAAATATGACGCCAACTTGTGGTGGCGGCTATTTTGGATTTGCATTTTTCAGAAAGAATTGTGTTCTACTAGTCAAAACCTTACATTTGATACCCATAACGGCTATTCAATTTGGAATTATTATGCAAATGGAGGCGATCTGGCGTAGTGGTAACATCCATGCCTCTCAAGTTAAAGGTCACGAGTTCAATTCTCACTCCCGACATTCTTCCAAAAATGGAAGTAGAAGTGACGAACCAGCCAAATGAGTTGAAAGTCACTATAATACAGATAAAAAAAATATATGCAAATTATTCAAAATATCCGAAAATCAAAAATCAAATACTCCGGATAATCGAGTCTAAAATTCCGGATAATCGAATCCCGGATAATCGAGTCTCCGGATAAATTAAGTCCAACCTGTATTTATAGTTTTTGAAATGAATGATGAACATTAAATACCTTGAACCTATGAAACGCTGCTTTTCTCACTACCAAAAGCTGTGTCGGAGGCTCTACCGGCGAAGCCTTCATCACTGCCGCAGCCGACTGCAAGCCGCATTCGAGCGTCCATAAAATTATGATAAGAAACCCATAACGGAACGGTTCGACAGGGGGTCAGCCCTTTCGGAAGCGCCACCAGCGTAATGGTTCGGCCACAACGCTCACCGCGGTAGCAGCACGCCAGCGGTGACGCGCTGATGCTTCGGGGCCAATCTTAATCTCACCTTGCGTTCCACGGGTGCATCTAACCCCGGTCGAACCCGAACACACGGTACTGTTTCACGTTGTTGTGTTTTCAATTTATATTTTAACCGCTCCATTGATAAGCCCCGGAACGGGGGATGACAGCGAGGATTTTGTGCGGTTTTTTTTGTGTGTGTAAGAAATTAAACCAAAGAGAAAAGAAATCGGGGGGCTGAAGGTTCACCGGTAGCAGTGGACCCCAAAGCTGTGAACCGAAGTAAGATAAAGAAAAAAACAATCGCAAGCTCAAGTGCAGCGGCGGAACGAACCTCCAGAGACAACCAGACGGTGGCGGCGGTGGAGCACTGCAAAATCGAGGCGGCGATCAATCGTTCCTTTTTTCTGGCCGTGTTCCGAAAGTCTTGCCAATAAGGGGAGGCACCGGGAATCCAGTGGCAAGAGATGAGAAAGAGGGCTAATCTACCGACACAATAAACATTTTCATATATTGTTGTTATGAGAAAGCGATAAGACGCAGATTAATGGAGAGCAGAGTGAATGCTGGCGGGGAATCTACTCACCTAGCAGGGCGAATGGGAGCTAATCATCGACTCCCGTCGTTCATCATTCGGGCTACGATTGAAGAACGATAAGACTGTGGACTATCGGAGAATCGAATCTAACGATTCCAATATTAATCACCACTTTATTATCGATCGAGAATTTCCAGCTTCTTGCTGCATTGTGTATTTATTATGCTCACTTTTGTTTTATTCATCACTGCCGCTATCCTCACCGCGAGTATCCAGCCGCGTGCGGGTAGTTTCTTGCCAGCACTCTTCTTCCCCTTTGGTGTTCTCTTATAACTCATGCCGAGTCGAAAACAATGTAAGTTATTGAACAGGTTTCGATAGATACGTTGCCAAGGGGGAGAGCCTTTATCGAGTGCCGAGGGAGAAATGCTTGATTGCGGAATTTGCGTATGGGTTCGGTTCATGCGCGCTTTCGAATGTGCCACAGAGATACGCCCTAGAAAAGTCGGCGGATTCGTTAAAATGCAGGTTAAAGCACATCGGCATTAACTGACGAACGGGAATGTGGCCGATCGCCGATAACCGCAAGGATTGACCTCCCAACCATGTGCGGATCATCGACAGCGACAAACAATATCGAACAAGCATCACTCCGTGAGTAGGGCAGCATTTGTCAACAACAAGCCAGTAGCAGTCAATCACAGATCACGGATCGTAGCTCCAATTACAGCAAGGTCGCTCAATCTCCGGCCACGGAAACAAATGCCACTGGAGTCGCGCCACAGCATTTATTGCTACCAGAAAGGTGCGATCATAATACCTGAACACACTCCTGAAGCACTCCTTCTACCCGGGTCGGTCGCAATCGGCGAGTTGAAAGGTAGCGCTCAAATCGTTAGGAAAAGAGCGCATAACTGCTCTCTGTGGTCATAACCCACCTCGCACATAGTTGTCCCTCCTCGCCCGGCACACAGCCCAGTAGACAACCGAAGAGTGGATCATATTCCAACGCTTGAAGAGACAAGAAGAAGGAAGCGGAGGGAATGGTTTGAAACCACAAAAACCAAAACCATACGAGATCGTGATTAGCGATGAGGATCTTACCAACCTCAAACTGGTGATCGACTGGTAATGCGCGCAGGTCTCTATGCCTCACGGACGCAAGGGGCGAAGGCTCGAGAGGAGGAAGTTGAGAGTGTTTTTCCATCTCCCCCCCTCCCATGCGCAACGGCAGACGCGCTAACTTCACAAGCGTGTGATCTACATTGCCTTTGTCGATCACCCACTAAACGATCCGATGAGATATATGCGAGATGTGAACGGAATCGTTCCACGGGTATAAATAACATTGTAACTGCGGAGTGGATGACGAACAATTGCATCTATGGTGGAGAAATGAAGGCGTGATAATGGGGTGAGGATGCTTTTCATTGTTCACGCGCTCACGGAAACCGAACGATCGTGTGTTGGTTGTCTAAGGAATGACGTATGCGATCATGTATGTTGACGTGGAACTTTCGACTTGCATGACGGGATTTGATGGGTCTGGCTTCCATTATTATGTCAGAAGATCTTGTGTATGCGGTCTCCTCGGATTGACGTCTTAAGGTTCACGATTTTTTTTGCAGATTCCAAAAAAAGAGTCATATTGTGCAACAACTAAATTATGATTGTTATAACCAAATTTGATTATTGTTTTTATTTTACTGTTGTGAAGATAACCAAAATCTGGAGTAATTGCAGATGTGATCTGATTATTGTAGTCTTTTCAATAACTATTTTATGACATATTATAATAATTTTCTTGCAAATGTACAGCGTGGCGCATAAGTCACGCAACCGATTTACACAAATGTACCTCCGACATATATATTAGGGTGCCAATTAATGTATGGGAAAAAATAGACCCTAAAATTCCAAAAAGATACCCTATACAAAATGTTCATCACCTCGGAAAAAACACCCTATGCCAAGTTTCAGCTCAATCGGACTTAAGGGATAGTGGCGCAAAGCGGTCAAAGTTTGAGTTTTTTGAAAATCGAAAAATCACCCAAGAGAGGAGTAAAGGAAATCGGGGGTTTCAAAAAAAAATTGATGCCAAATGTCTTCAAACTGCATGAAACGTCGAGATTTAGTGTCATTTTTTTTTGTCAAAACTCGACACTCTGGGATTTAGTTTTTTTTTCGAGTACGAGACAAAACGTATGGTTAGTGCCAATAAAAATAGTTATCTCGATTTTTCATTCGTAACTTGTTGCGAAATGTTGATTTCCTCGATAATACATATACCCTATGCAAAATATTAGCTCATCAGAACTTCATTTATTAGTGTTGCAGACGTTAAAATTTGAGATTTTTGAAAACCGCAAAATCTCCGGAAATCGGGGTTAAAAAAAAAATTGATGCCAAATGTCTTAAAATTGTATGACAGGTCGAGATTTACAGTTATCTAAAAAAAATGTTTTTTGACAATTTTTTTTTCGGTAAATCTCGACGAGTAATGCAATTTCAACACATTTGGCATCAACAATTTTTTTTGTTTTTCAAAAAAACTCAAATTTTATCGTCTGTGACACTAATAAATGAAGTTCGAATGAGCTAATATTTTGCATAGGGTATGTTATCGTGCAAACATTTCGTAGCAAGTTCCGAATGAAAAATCGAGATAACCATTTTTATTGCAAAACCATACGTTTCGTCTTGTATTCTGGAAAAAAGTCCCAGAAATTTTTTGAAATTTTTTTTCTTCTAAAACCCCGATTTCCTTTACTCCCCCCTTGGGTGATATTAACCTCAAACTTTAACCGCTTTGCGCCACTCTTCCTTAAGTCCGATTGAGCCAATATTTGACATAGGATTTTTTTTCGAGGTGGTGAACATTTTTTATGAGGTAACTTTATGAAATTAGAGATGGACCATTTTTATTGGCACCCTAATGAACACCTTACAAAATGATCTCAGCAAAAAGTGAAGACAGCAAAAGTGATATTTAATCCATTGTGTTTGGAGATGACACTATCCTAGACTAGCTGGCGGGCGCCTAGGAATACCTACGCGGACGACCGGTAAACCGCGGATTACAGTTTGACCACCCATGATATAGGGATACAGAAGAATGACCTGAATTCCTAATTTGGTACCCTATAAAATATTTCCCATAGCACTGGTGATAAAGTTTGGAGCACCTTTCACGAATACACGAATACAATTCAGATTTTGGGTGGGTTAAAAAAATTGTAGACGTGAAAAAACTGGAAGATATTTTCATACCACGCAATGCTCGAAATTTTCTGTTGAAAAACAACACATATCTAAGAACACATACGAACACATTTGAATATAAGTTATACCATTACTCCAAAAACTCTGAAAAAATTTAATTTTGAGAATATATTTTTTGTACCTTGCAACATTTTCAAAATTTCACCATAGTAAGATGTACTTTCAGTATTATTTATAATATTCTTATCTCGAAGTTAAGTGCAACCGTGGCCGAGTGGTTAGCGTCTCACATTATTAAGACTTTTTTTTGTCTTATTGAACATTTCAATTCTTATACTCTACGAACAAAATTTCACACAATAAACAATACAAACAGTAAGCGGTCTGTACGTAACTACAGAGGCATCACTTCGCTGTGCGCTGGCTCTAAGCTGCTGGAAATAATTGTGAGTGAAGTAATTCGCTTCAGCTGCAGGAGTTACATTGCTCAAGAACAACATGGGTTCGTACAAGGCAGGTCTGTTCATACAAATCTCATGGAGTTCATCACGTTTTGCATTGACAATACTGGATCCGGTAACCAAGTTGATGCTATTTACACTGATCTGAAATCAGTCTTTGATAGGATTGACCACGACATTGCCTTGAAGAAGTTTGCTAAACTCGGATTTTCTAGTAGCCTCTGCCGCTGGTTGGAATCGTACCTCAAGGATAGAATACTGCAAGTCAAAGTAGGTTCTTCGTTGTCGAATGTTTTCGTGAATGAAACTGGAGTTCCCCAGGGCAGCAATCTCGGTCCCTTGCTATTTGTACTATTTTTTAACGATGTCACTGTACCGCTTGATGGAAGGTGCAAACTGGTATATGCCGATGACCTGAAAATATACATCGTTGTGGAAAGTTTGGACGATCACTACGTTCTACAATCACTGCTGAACAAATTCTACGACTGGTGTAAAAAGAACAGAATGACTATTAGCATTGAGAAATGTATCGTTATTTCATTCCATCGAAAACAAAGCCGTGAGATCTTCTATTTTGACTATCGTATCAATGATCGAAAGCTTGAGCGTGTGGAGTGCGTCAAGGATTTAGGCGTCCTGATTGATTCCAGATTGACATTTCGAAACCACCAGTCTGCCGTAATCGACAAAGCGAATAGACAACTTGGATTTATGTTTAAGATTGCGAGAGAGTTTGATAATCCGCATTGCCTTCGCTCTTTATATTGCGCGCACGTTCGTTCTCATTTGGAAAATGCTTCAATCGTGTGGTCACCGTACCACAGCAACTAGACGAATCGAATAGAAGCCATTCAACGTAAATTCATTCGGTACGCCCTTAGAGAGTTACCTTGGAATAATCCGCAGAATCTACCGCCTTACGAAGCTCGCTGTCAGTTACTTGGACTGACTACTCTCGAGAAAAGGAGAAAACTGGCAAAAGCTGTTTTGGCAGCTAAAATTCTTACATCTGAAGTGGACAGCCCAATATTACTGGAATCGTTGCAAGCAAACGTGTTACCCCGTAATCTTCGCCAGCGCAGCGGATTTCTGCGCATGCCGCGGAACCGTTCGGATTTCACAAAAAAATTCACCGTTTCAATCCATGTGTTCAGCATTTAATGAGTTTTACCATTTATTTGATTTCAATGAGTCCTCATCTGTCTTCAAACTGAAAGTGCTCCAGCTGCTTAGCTCAACTAGATAATTTAAGCGGCTTAAAAATGATGAATCTCTTAATTGTTTATGTTTCAACGTAGTGTTTGTTGCCCACATGTATATTTGTAGTTTTTCTTTCATGTAGACCATGTTAAGTCCGATGAATGTATATATAAATAAAATAAAATAAAATAGAGTCGTTGTTGAAACGTCTTAGTAGTCAAGTAAAAATCAAATAGCTCAAAATTGTCATTAAAAATACTGCACATATATCGAATTGGTTCATGTTGAGCATATTCTACATTTCGTGTACCAAGCTGTAAGAAATTTCGCTGTCGCAGTCTTCTCTCTGGTACATATAAATTGATTTCGGCGAGGATATTTGAGACATTAATTTCTCCTTTCAGCACTTTCGCCATAAAAACTGCTTGAGCTACAGATCGTCGTTTTTCAAGGGTGTGAAGACCGAGAAGCTGGCACCGATCCTCGTACGGCGGCAAGTTAAGCGGATCTATCCACGGGAGAGAGCGGAGAGCGTATCGAACGAATTTCCGCTGCACTGCTTCAATCCTGGCAATCCAATTAGCGTGGTATGGACACCAAGCAACCACACTTGCCTCCAAAATAGATCTCACCAATGAACAATATAGAGATCGTAGGCATAAAGGATCCCGGAACTCTGTTGAGATTTTGAAAATGAACCCAAGTTGCCTATTTGCTCTAGAGATAACGTCACTATAGTGTATTCGAAATGTCAGGCCACTATCCAGTATAACGCCCAAGTCTCGTACTTGAGCTACACTTGGCAGAGGTTGTCCTGCGATCGAGTAGTCAAATACAATTGGTTTGGTCTTTCGATGGAAGGAAATGATGCTACATTTTGAGATGCTGACTGTCATGAAATTGTGAGTGCACCACATTTCAAAACGATCTACCATTCTTTGAAGTTCCAAACAATCGTGCAGGCTCCTAATAAAGGGTGTGTCACATCAAATTGCATCACGGAAAAAACGCTGTAGAAATTCGCCCAGTAGACCGATCCTTTTGAAAATTTTAGACAGTAAAATAAAAACTATTAAACAACTTTTGGCATTTTCTTTTTATTCATACTTCGAGCCCAAGCCCGTATGGTCGTACCTTCCTCTTTACCCCGTCCATAAGGTTCTGTACAACGTCAGGTTGTAGTTTTTTTTGAACAGAAATCCATTTTCTCTTGAAGTCTGCCTTCGATTTGACAACTTTTGGGTTCTTCCGGAGGGCCTGCTTCATAATCGCCCAATATTTCTCTATTGGACGAAGCTCCGGCGCGTTGGGCGGGTTCATTTCCTTTGGCACGAAGGTGACCCCGTTGGCTTCGTACAACTCCAACACGTCCTTTGAATAGTGGCACGAAGCGAGATCCGGCCAGAAGATGGTCGGGCCCTCGTGCTGCTTCAATAGTGGTAGTAAGCGCTTCTGTAGGCACTCCTTAAGGTAAACCTGCCCGTTTACCGTGACGGTCATCACGATGGGGGCGCTCCGCTTTCCGCAAGAGCAGATCGCTTGCCACACCATGTACTTTTTGGCAAACTTGGATAGTTTCTGCTTGCGAGTCTCCTCCGGAACGCTGAATTTTTCCTCTGCGGAGAAGAACAACAGGCCTGGCAGCTGACGAAAGTCCGCTTTGACTATGTTTCGTCGTCCATTACCAGGCAATGCGGCTTCGTCAGCATTTCGGTGTACAGCTTCCGGGCTCGCGTCTTCCCCACCATGTTTGCCTTTCGTCGCGGTTAGGAGCCTTCTGAACCTTGTATGTACGCAGGTCCTTCCGCTGCTTGGTCCGCTGGACGAATGAACATGACAAATTCAGCTTATTGGCGACATCCCGGACCGAACTTCTCGGATCACGTCTAAACTGCTTAACTACGCGCTTGTGATCTTTTTCACTGACGGAGCATCCATTTTTGCCGTTCTTCACCTTCCGGTCGATGGTTCTCAAAGTATCGTTTTAGTACTCTGCTGACCGTGGATTGGACGATTCCCAGCATCTTACCGATGTCCCGATGTAACAACTCCGGATTCTCGAAATGAGTGCACAGGTTTAATTCACGACGCTCTTTTTCGTTCGACGACATTTTTCCAAATTTACGAAAAATTGACAGTGAAGCATGGCCAACGTGATCTATACACTCTTATCTGATTTTAAAGCGAAAGCTGAAGATATAATTCCTAAAAATTAAATTTCTACAGCGTTTTTTCCGTGATGCAATTTGATGTGACACACCCTTTAATCATATATATCTTAACGTCGTCTGCATAAAATGTCCGACATCCAGGTGGAAGGATTATGTCGATTTCGTTTTTGTATAATACTAATAGCAGTGGCCCTAAATTGCTCCCCTGTGGTACTCCGGATGAGTTGGAAAATGTTTCAGATAATTCAGATCCGATTTTGACACACAGCATGCGATCACACAGGTAGGATCTGAACCATGTGACGAAAGCGGGGGATATTCCAATTTTCGTCAGCCTTGCTAATAATATCCCATGATCAACACGATCGAACGCTGCCGGAATTCCATCAGGGCCAACAGAGTGGGAAGCCTTCAATTTGTCTATGGCTGATTTTACGTGGTGCACTGAGATTTCAAAAGTATTGAGCTCGATTACATCCCTAGGAGTTTCATCAAGTGCGGCAATTATTTGAGAACTCGATGCAACTGAAGGTTACATTTTCTCGGCAGCGTGCTGGTGTGCCTGTCACCGAGATGCATTTCCACGGGCAAACCATTTTCCTTTCTTTTGGAATTCACGAAAGACCAAAATTGCTTCGGGTTCCTACGAAGGTTGCGCTGGGTACGAGTCACGTAAGGCTTGTAAAGAGAACGGTTGTACAGTCGATAACGATTACTGGCTTGCGTGAAGGCGACTTTCAACATTGGACAGCGGGAACGACAATAAGTTCGCAGAGCATATGATCTCATTCGTTTTAGCTGCCGTAATCGACGATTGGACCACGGTGGTTTTGGGGGATGTCGACGAAGAGGAACACAATTAGCAATAGCTTGATTTACTTTTTCGTTGAAGTAATCAACTGCGTCATCTATACTGGTTGCGATTTCGAGGGTTTGCCAGTCAATCTCAAGAAGTCTCTCACGCAATAGGTTTTAGTCAGCACGATTGAAGTCCAGGCTTTGTAGATCAATGACATCCACGAATACTGTGAGGAGTTGCATTTCAACAGTTAGTTCCAGGGCGGGATGATAACGATCGAGCTCGATCAGTGGCTCAGCTGCATTGCAAACGGTACTTCTATTTATGATGTTATCATTAACCAACGCAAAATCAAGAATACGGGAGCTTTGATTAGCAATGGGATTGATTTGAGTAAGGCCATTTAGGCTGAGTCCGTCCAGCAAAATTAAGCAAGATGGTGAGAATCGTGATTGCAGAATATCGATGACCGGAAGGTGGTGCGGTAAGCTTGACCAAACCAGATTGGATTGGTTGTAGTCTCCGAATTGAATCACGCTATCTGAGACATTCAAGTTCGAAAGAATCGCTTCAAGAGAACTGATATGGTTTTTAATGTCAATAACATTTGCTATTCGATCAGGTGGTAAATAGATCACTCCGATGCTGGCATTACCGGTGGGTGTCTTTATCCTAATCCATAACTGCTCCAATGTATCGCATACAGGTGTAGGATCTAAGCAACAACTCAAACGACAAGATGCGGCGATGAGAACACCACCACCCCGGGATTTAGCACTATTTTTAGGGCTTCGATCGGTTCGAAAAACGGTGTACAAACTACCAAACAGTTGCGTAGATTGAATTCGGTCGTCGAGCCATGTCTCGGTGAGCACTATGACATCGTAACAAGAGTCCTGTGCAGCAAGGAAGAAGTCGTATATCTTAGTGCGTAGACCTCTAACGTTCTGGTAATAGATCTTTAATTGATGTTCAGCTATGACCAAATCATTCACGACGGGAGCCTCTTGTACCAGATCGCTGCAAACCAGAGACTCATGAAGGACAGAAATATTGTTACTGCATGAGTACTTGCCTGGAATAGCAGGCTGGAAGTCCCCTTCTTCTATTCCGTATACAGGTCCGAGACGACTTCGACTATTTTCATCAACATACGGCGCGACTGTGACGGATGTAGAAGGGACTTCCAAAATGCTTTGAGTTGTGCGTCTCGGAGATGACCGGATGACCTCGTCAACATGGCAATTCTGTCGATGGCTCCAAGCAGAGGCTCATGAGGGACAGAAATATTGTTGCTGATTGAGTACTTGCCTGGAAAAACAGGCTGGAAAACCCCTTCTCCTATTCCGTACACAGGTCCGAGACGACTTCGACTACTTTCATCAACATACGGCGCGACTGTGACGGATGTAGAAGGGGCTTCCATAGTGCTAAGGGTATTGCGTCTCGGAAATGATCGGAGAACCTCGTACTGACGATGAGCTTTGGGCACGTCGGGTTCAGCTTCCATAAAGCTAAGTTCCGTGCATCTTGGTTCTAACGACGAATTTGAATGTGAGCTTGTCGGTATTGAAGGCTGAGGGCGAGCGAGTGATTGCTATTGGTTCCGTTCCAGCAGCTGTTGCTTCCTAGCAACTAGTTTTTTATAAACAGCACATTCGTTGCTGTATGCAAAATGTTGATGCCGGGTGTTCGGGTTCGATTCCCGTTCTGGCCGAGGTATTTTTCTCAGAGAAATTTCCTTCGACTTGCACTGTGGTCACGCGTATTTTAGAGCTTGCCCCTCGGAATACATTCAAGGCGTGTTATTTGGCTTAAGAAATCTCAAAAGTATTAATAAATGACGCTAGTCAATGTATACGTTGAGACGGCAAAAGTTCCACAGGGAACTTTAACGCCAATCAAGAAGAAGATTTCGAAGTTATTGAGAATGGCGTGTAGGAATTGAGAATTACGTTTTTCACCACAGATTCTATGGCGAACCACGTAGGGGGGCAAAAACATTACTAAAATTTCTTAGTTGGTACCCTACACAATAATTTCCTTAGTGTTGGTGATTTGATTTGGGGGCACTTTTTACTTGCTTACCCAGACAGACCTTTTGGACAAGAAACAACGCAGAAATATATCTCATTTAGCATTTAGCCTGATCATTTGCAAATGTTCATTTATCACACGCTAGGTGAATACTTTAACCTCACATTAAAAAAACAGTTTTTCTTATCTTCTATATCTATATATATAAAAATCTCGTGTCACGGTGTTTGTTACCGAACTCCTCCGAAACGTCTCAACCGATTTTGATGAAATTATACTCAAAATATTTGGTAGGTATGAGAATAGGTTGTAAACTATATATGATACCGGTAGGATACCGATAACCATACATTTAATACCGAATAGGGTGGCTCTATGCAGAAAAAAAGATCTGGATATTTTTTCCAAAAATTTGCCTTCATACCATACATATAACCTTAAATTTTGACCCCAATTCCCTATTTTTAATTGCAATTTTATTATTTTTGTGTCAAAAATATTCTAATAATTTAACCGTTGTACGTTTTTTAACAGAACGAATTTATTTAAGTTGTTCAATGACTGATGACGTAACGCCCGCTTCATTGAACATCCATCTACAAATACACAAGTAACATCAATTCATTCAGATCACCTACGCTCCAATGTTATTCCGTCGATATTTTCGGAAAAATATGGGAAAGTTGGATCTGATAAAATGTTCTTTACTGACGGTTCATTCATAAACGGGTCTACTGGCTTCGGCATCTTCAATGAAAATTCCATTGCCTCTTTCAAACTCAAAGATCCTTGTTCCGTGTATGTCGCAGAAATGGGTGCGATATACTATGCTCTAGGGATCATTGAAACACTGCCCATCGACCATTATTTTATTTTTTCAGACAGTCTCAGCTCAATAGAGGCAATCCGCTCAATGAAAGTTGATAAACGCTCATCTTATTTCCTAACAAGAATAAGACATCTATTGAGTGTTTTGGTCGAAAAATTATTCAAGATTACCTTAGCATGGGTTCCCTCTCATTGCTCGATTCCGGGGAATGAGAAAGCGGACTCGCTAGCTAAGGTGGGCGCTTTAGAAGGCACACTTTTTGAAAGGCAAATTGCCTATAATGAATTTTTTCACATTCCTCGTCAAGACACACTCGTTAGTTGGCAGCGCATGTGGAGTGAAGATGAGTTCGGTCGTTGGTTACACACGATTATCCCTAAGGTTTCGACGAGTGCTTGGTTTAAGGGATTGAATGTAGGTCGTGATTTCATTCGCGTGATATCTCGGCTCATGTCCAATCACTACAACCTAAACGCGCATCTCTATCGCATTGGGCTCGCAGCAAACAATCTTTGTGATTGTGGCGATGGCTACCACGACATCGAGCATGTTGTCTGGTCGTGTATCCGGTTCCATGCTGCTCGCTCTCAGCTCTCTAGAGCACTGAGAGCAAAAGGCAGACAATCGATATCCCCGTCCGGGATATCTTAGGTAGCCGGGATCCTGATCTTCTGCTTCATCTATACCTGTTCCTCAGAAACGCCGATGTCAACGTTTAATGATGTTTCCTTCGTTGTGTCCCCGTTTCATATCCCTCCTATCCGATCGATAAACTTTTACTTAGTCGCGGAAATACATACACACACTCTTTACAGATGCACGGGCCAAATGTTGTGCAGTCCACTGATCATTCAACAAGAGCCAAAGGTTGTACCGCTCATGACAACTCTACACGAACTGATGATTGCGCCGGCTAGTGACCATTCTATCCTGGATTCCTCGAGTCGAGAAAGACGCACCACGCTAGATATGGGGTACAGACTAGGGAGCGTTGCTGATTAATGGTCAGCTGCATCCCAATAGGAAGTAGCCCGTGTCGGGCACACGTACAGAGCATCGAAGACTGCAACATACCAATTATGAGAACACTTGTAATACTAACCTCGAGCCAACCGCGAGTAATCGGTTACATATTACTAACATAGTTGTAAGACAAAAATTGTCAAAATATTGGACTACCGGCCCCGTCAGGCTAACGCCACATGTGCCTTAATAAAAAATATATTTTGGGGGGAAAAAAAATCAATTCATCTAAAACAGGGAGCATCTCCGACGAGCTGGAAGCCTTTTTGAATGAGCACAATGAGTTATCGAAATTCTTCAAATCACATTTGCTCGGATTACAAAATGACAATCACGCTATTGCCATCAACCCTGATAAATATCAGCTGGAGAGCACGTTTGTAGATACAAAGCACAAGCGCTGCTGGAATCATGATAGCACGGTGAGTCGAGAAATTTAATGCGAAGAAAAAACAATAATCTGGAATTCATCGTTGACACACACCGTTCATACGACCCTCGCTATGTTCTTCTTCAATGGCACTAACGTTCCCAAGGTTTGCCTTCTCAACGTAGTACTTCTTGCGTCATTTTTATTAGTAAATAGTTGAGATTCCGATGACGAACAATACGCCTTGAATGTATTCTGGAGTGGCAAGCTCAAGAATACGCGTGACTACAGTGCAAGTCAGAAGGGTTTCTTTAACGAAAAATCTCTTGCATAAACATTAGACCAACGAGACCCCGTCACAGATACTTAATTCATTATGAACATCATTTCTCATTTTGATTTAATATTTATGAACATGCGACGAAACAAACAGAGGGCGCGCTCGAAGGATTTTTATGTTTATCATATGGTGATTTGACATGGTCAAGAAACGCCAATTCAAGATATCGTAAGCTGTGCCAACAATTTATGGTCGACATATACGCGAAGGTAGAGATTAAACGACTGCAATTCTTACTACACAATCAACAAAAGCGGTGCGAGGAATAATACATTCACTTGCGAGACACTATCATGAGCAACGCCGACACAGCTTTAGTTATAGCCAGGCCAAAGCGCAATGCATTGTCATGACATTGCGCGTGTGTTCAAACACAAAATGAAGTTCGATCGTATTCGTCCCCACATATTGTTGGTTGTATTCTGTTGAATACAACTTATTTTGACCATTGTTTCGCGACAACGCGAACGAATTTAAGAGTGTAAAAGTCGATTTCGATCGAATTGTAAAATCCGATCACTCATATGCAAATATGAATATTGAGTTCTACAAATCGGTGAAAAGCAAGCAAACCATTTGTCATGACAATTGTCATGCGAAAATGCGAAAACAGAATAGAAACTGAGAGAGGTTGGCGTCGACATCATGCCTCATACCGTATGTTTCTATTCTGTTTTCGCATTTACGCATGACAATTGTCATGACAAATGGTTTGCTTGGTGAAGAGTAATAAAAACATCCATGAATAAAGGAAGCAATATGGCTTTGTTTCAAACTTAGATTACCGATGTGAATACTCCTCGATTGAATGACAACGATAAAATAACGCGATTCCAAACAGGCCGATTAATTTGAACGTTTTCCAATTTATGAACGAGACCAAGCTGTTATAAACCAAGCCATGTTGAAAATCACATGCACGTATTTTCTAACAAGGAGACAGCAATAAATATTGATTTTCTATATTTCATTTTTTCTACTTTACGACAAACTTATATTACTTTTTTGACGTAGGACTACGTCTTTCATTTCTATACCGGGGTGTAAAATCAAAGTTTCGAAAACGAAAGCGTTACGCCGGAGACCGAGATTTTGAGCGTTAATAGCTCCTAAACAACTGAACGAAATGGTATGATAAACACTTCATTCGAAAGATAAAATGTCTACGCGTTATATACTTGTTACTTTTTGATCCAAAAACTTGTTTCAATAGTCTTAAAATTGCTTCCAAAACAGGCTATTGAAATCACCAATCGGTATATAAGCGAGCGGCGCTCGGAAATCCACTCAGTTCTAATTGAACAGCGATTGGAGCATGTTGTCGCTGTTGCGGTGAAGCTCTTTATTTATCATGAAAGCGCGGATGAACGGTGTCACCAAGAGCCTGTTTGTGCACCCTAGGCCAGAAGGGAATCTATCAGGAGGAGAGTGATGCCACAAACGGTTCCCTGGGAAGACATCGCTACACACACATACACGCGCGGCTATTAACAGGTGGTTATCGAGTTGGCATTAACCACTGGTGGGCTTCCAGTATCGAGGAAAATGTGGAAATATCTAATCGTTACTGTAAATAATCTGCCAGTTCCTTTGGGAATTTTCAAAATATATTCATGTGAAAGAGTTTAATTGAATGTTTTCTATCCATGTAACACTGTGACCAAATACATTTGGTTTTGTGGTTTTTCAATCAATCGCAATCAACAGGATAGCTTCTGAAGATTATTCTTCCCCATCAGTAGGATATTTCCGTATCCAATATTGGATGCATAAAACCTTGTGCCTCCAACGTAACGCTCTCGTTTTCGAAGTTCTCCAAATATTCATTCATTCAGAATGAATTCAGATTCAACTTCATACAAATGATCTCTAAATCAACGATAGTCCTACGTCACCCTTGCGGTTATACCATAGATATAACCCACTTCCTGTTTTCAGTTGACGTTTAACTTTTAAGAGATCAAACATGTCAGTTACATTAATGAAATACACCAAGAAACATCATATAATCTTTCGTTCAAATCATTTAATTCGTTTTTTATCGGTCACATTCGATTTATTTTAAAGATCGTTAATAATATTCAACCACACTTACAATACATTAGTGTGTTTTATTCAACACCCAAAATATGCACTAGAAATAATTTATTTGGCAGAACAACGTTTGCCTGGTCAGCTAGTAATAAAATATTTATCTTTTTTTCTCTGCCTTTTACCTGAGTATCAACACTTTTTACCAAACACAGGGATCCCAACGAACTAGTATGGGGACTTACAAGCGCATCGAACAATTTCATTAAGTTGAATGTCCAAGAACCGTATTCGCAGTTCCTGGAAAACTATCACCGAACGTCCGCTGTTGATGTTGTAGTGTATTTTGTTTATATTTTTTATGCCATCCATCATACTTCAGCTCGAAGGAATGAATGGTAGCACCTTTCAAAGCGCTCTCGTCTAATTCCCATCAGATCCCCAAACAACGGTGAATTGAGAGTTGAATTGATGCCTGTGTCCCGTAATTAATATATCACTCTCGAAAACTCAATCGTCGTTCGAGGTTGAGGTTGAGGAGATAAGCACGCGCCTCGTTCCGTCTCAGTTGGCGGAAAGAATGAGGCCACTCGGCGGGCCCTTGACCTCCTCCCCCAGTGCAGTTCACCCATAAGCAGTGATGGTGGGAGCGAAAAAATTCCTAGAAAAGAAAAAAAAACATAACATACAGTCATACACCATCGATCGGTCAGAAGCGGAATGCAATGGCATAAGCCCGCTAATCCGATCTATGAGATGCTTTATTGTTATTTTTTCCGCCGTTCCCGCCGCGAGTACACATGTGTGTATGCGCGCGGCTCAAATCCGCTGCTTAACGTATCAATCGATCAATTCACACATAAATCATACACTCGAAATCGATATATCTCTGGGTCTGTAGGGGTCGCAGCGTTGGATGGACCCCAGCATCGCGTCCTCATAGGCTAAGAGCTTTCTTTTCATGCTCCAAAGTTCATGCACAATCTATCAAAAACATGAAAAGATAAATATTTTTTCCTCTCGTTTAGTTTATTTTATTTATTTCTCTCTTTTTTTCGCGGGCTCATTGCGCCCCGCTGGACGTTTTATTGGCACTTTACACGCGGGTACATCCGGGGAAGTGACAGAGCCCCGCGGACAGTGAGACGGTGTCTTAATCGTAATAAAAATATGAGGTCTCTCGAGTGAGCAAGCAAGCGAGGGAGATAATTTCATTACTTATTTATTATTTCCAGCTCGATCGTGACTAATAGATAAAATATCGATGAAATGAGCTGGAGATGATGGAAAGCCTAGGCGCGGGATGGGCGCACGTGCGTCTGCCCTTCGAAGTGGTCTCTCGTGGCGCGTGTTTGGGTGACCTATGGTGACATGGGAATGGGATATTGAAAATGTTTCATCGTGAAAACTGTGAGAGAACGCTGTGTACGAAAAGCAACCTTCAAAATTAAGAATTGTTACACGCAGCATTCCCGTTTGCCATTTCGATCGACATTTCCCCCGAGAGAAAGAGGACGCTTTCTATACACGTGATCAGGCCCGACACTGACAAGTTCTACTCGGTAGCCTTTTTTCCGCCCGAAAGATTCGACGAAACACAATAACCGATAGTAGAAGACGCACGGATGCTGGGGTTGGGGAGTGTTTTCTTCGAAGAATTTACGATGATCACTTTGGACGTGCTCTCGGCGCATACACACTGCCTGCACCCACCTGCACCTTCTCCACCATCAGACAGATAGAGAGAAAGATTGCGACCTTTCAGGGGGGATGCGGAAAGAATTTAGAACTTGATCGAAGCCAGCCATCGATCGTTCGATGCGACACGATGACGGGCTGGTTATGGGAGGTTTTTGTTCGCGTTCCCACCGTGCCACATCCACCCCCGCGTGGATGCGTACTCGTCCCTGGGAGAAGCGCGGGATGTCGGGGAAAAGTGCTACCGGAATTCGTGATGTTACCACGAATGCGTTGGTTTCTGCGAGATTAAAAAGGAGCCCGATAAAAAGCAGTTTTGTTTGTTGATGGTGGTTTTATTTGTATCAAAATGATAATTCTGGAAGCAAAGGGGAGGAAGGCGCTCTCCGCGCCGTTCCAAGATGATCGCGTCAACCCGCGGCTGATGGACGGTGATCGACAGGTTGAAGTAGAGACATAGCCGTCAGAGTGAATATCGAGAGGCAAACCACGTTCTGTTTATTTGTTTTTTTTTATCCCTCGTCCGTTCCTTCCATCGATCCTCCACCCGAGCGGTATCTAATGAGTACGGGAATCTTAAATAGCACTCCTTGGAGTGCGACGTCTAGTACGCGAGACGATGACGGCCACGGCGACGACGACGACGAGATGATAGGGCAAAAAATGAAGCTTTCAATTGCCCGTGAAGATTGTATCGCTGCCAGCGACGAAGATTTAAGAGCCTAATTAACACGGGCAGTTATCGTCAAGTCGAAGGGGCGTATTTCTTCTTTGGACTTATTTTTGGAACCACTTTGGATAGCCGTTTGATATGATTGGTGTGTTTCGGCGGTGGTTTGATGCAGCGTAATCAGCTCGAAGGGGCATCGCTCGAAAAAAACACGAGAGCTGCAACTTTGATGCGTGATCGACGAATGTTATTTCAGTGCATCAAAACTGATACTATGTAACATGGAGATTTTTCACCGCGCTAAATGCTATTTCTATAGATCTATAATATTACATCGAAAATTTACTAATCAAACTTAGAATATAACATAACTGGATCAAAATCTAAACAGCGTTTAGAATACATTTAAAGCGGTTGGGCAAAATAGCTTATTTGACCCTCGCACGTGTCATTCTTATCACTCGTCTTACAAAAATGGCTACGTTTATCCAATCACCCAGATACCTTCCAAATGCTGAAGTGCTCACTCATTAAGTCATCTGTTAACCCGTTCAACGCCCAACGCGACGTTTTTGAGTTTCTTGCAGAGCCCAACTTGCGATTAAATTGTTAAATGAAGATCAAACTTAGTTTATAGATAACTTTTACATGATCTAGCAATGTTTGTTTTCAATTGAAGACGAATTGATGACAATAACAAATGCCAAAGTCATAGTATAGGGATTTTGCAAAAAACTGCAGTACAAACCATCCGTACTATAAATTAATAAAAAGTATAGTATAAACAGTATAATATTATAAGTTATGATTTTATTATTTTTCTTCATATACTATAGTTACATTTAGGTGCCTATTCTACCAAATACCTTATAAAAATCCTACTTAATTCGAGCGAGGAAAGTGTCACCCATATCTGGGTGACGGGGCGTCGAAAGTGTTAAGAGCTGTTAGTATGTTGTGCACCCTTTTTGTAATTATTTTCATCACTGCTCAAATTATTTCACAAGTGTTTCTTTTCTAACCAATGTTTTTTTTCTCTCTTCACTTTCAGGTATGTTTAAACACTAAATTCATTCCGGATGTAGATATGTGACAAATATATGACGCGTTTCTACAAACTAGCCATTGGTGAACAAGAAGCGAATCAATGTTCATCGCTGATTCTCAAAGCATACGTTCCGGGCCACAAGTGAAGTAGCAGTTAAATAAATATTTACCTTTTTTACATTTTGTTTGTCAGTTTACTATCTTCTCTTCTAGTTTCTCTTCGAGTGAGGTCATTTAGTGTTTTTCATGTAATTTTTGCTTCTGTTTTCGAATTTCTTATTTGGATGTTGCACCTTATAGTATATTTGCCTGATCAAATTAATAAATGTTAATGAATGCTTCTTACCTTCGGGAATTCTGATGAAGTCAGAGCTGGTCATGACATTCTTCGTCTTTGCTGACATGTGATCATGAACAAACCACTCAAACATGCCACTGTGTATTGGATAGAACCACTTTGTTACCACAACCTGGGAAGGTAACAGATGAAATTCCTGGCCTAGAAGTTTATCCATTTGTTTCTTTGCGTAATAACTATGGATAACTGTTATTAAACCCATTCGACGATTGCTACAATAGAGATCCGTCATTCGCGAGCGGATTTTTAATTACAGGTTGGACTCGATTATATACAATTTTAGGCTCGATTATATGCAGTTAAATTTGTTTTATATATTTCAAATGATTTTTCTCAAGAAAAAATGTCTTATTTCAGCGTTAAGTAAGCGTTAATTTCATGCCAACTCGTCTTAGAAGTTGGCAGCACCATCTCAGATAATAGTGAAACGCTGTGGATGTAAAGACATGGGTCATTTAAGCAACTTTGCATACTTGAAATATTCTAAAAAGAGTTAAAAAAAAGCCAATTTTCTTTTTTAATTTTTTTACAAAAATTTATAACTTAAAAATTATGATATCTACAACATTCTTGTCAAAAGATGAAGTGTAGAAATTTGTTTAAATTTCCAAAAAAAATACAAAAAAATACTGACAAAAAAGTTATTTTAAAAATTAAAATTCATTTTTCTCAAAAACGTGTTTTTCTAAAATTTCCAAAACTATATATATGAATAGCCTTTACAATTTCCAACAAGTCGTCCATACATCGGAAGATGGACACTTTTACAGGGAAAAAGTTTTTCTAACAACAACTTTTTTATATTCTCTTTGAAAAAAATACAACTAATCCTAATTTTGTTTAAAGTCAAGATAGCAATATAGTGTATTCGATAAAGTTTTAGATTTTTTCAAATATAAACTTTTGTCGAAGACATCAACTTTCTATTTTTCATAGTTTTTGGAATATAGTTCATTTTTGTGTGAAGACTCCTGAAAAAACATATGTTTTGCTTGTAACAGTTCTTGACATATTTCTAAATAGAGAAAAGTTATCAGAGCATAAAATGCGATATTTTATACATAAAAATGAAGCGAATTGGATATTAATAGCATTTTTTTTTATAGAAATGCATAATTTTTTGTACGTTTTTTTTATTTTGAGTTTTTTCAACTATTTTTTTCGAAAATTACAAAATTATACTTAAATGAAAAAAATACCTAGGTTTTCATTAAAATATTATTGGAAAAAAAATTCATTGAAAAACAATATTTTGAAAATTAAAATTCATTTTTCTCGAAAACATATGCTTTTAAAATTCTGAAAAAAAATGATATAAATAGCCCTCAAAATTTCCAACAAGTTTTCCATACATCGGACAGTGGGTTCATTTACATGGAAAAAGTATTTCGAATAACATCTTAGTAATTTTTTAATGTTTAATTAATGTTTAATTCGTAACATTTTTGAGCTTCAGCTTAAGCTTAGGTAGACTGTACAATTCGTAGTTGCTCTCCGTGATTGACCTGAACCAACTAAATTGCACAAAGAACACACGGAATGACGCTTGGGACTAGCAAATCATTCTCGTTGTGCAATTTTCGGTGATTCGATCTTTAAATGGTCAATAACGACGCCGGCCACGTCCTTACAGTCACCAGGGGAAGGGAAGGAATGTTAGTATGATAATCACCGCCCGAAGGCCAGCAGGGTCGCCTCTATAGCGTTCCCTAGCGATTACCATGGAAGGGATAGTTGTTAGTGGGAAGAGGTAAGAACCAGGATTCACTATGGTAAGTGATGCGATTATATAATTGCAACTGAAAAAAAAAAATATATATATATATATATATATATATATATATATATATATATATATATATATGTATATACTTCGATATAACGTACCCTCGTTATAACGTACCCTCGATATAACGTCACTCGATATAACGTACATTTTACCTCGATATAACGTACACATGATCGAAGTCCATAAAAAAAATGTTTTTTAAATTTTTTTTTCTGAAAGAACAATAATTTATCTGTATTTTGATACTAAAGCTTGTGTTGTAACATTAATCAATCCCGAAATACTACTGTTTTGTGATTCCGGATTCTAAATGAATCAAACTTCAATTAACAGAACAAAGGGAAACATCATGAGAAAAGTTGGCTTCGTCTTCTTATTGATTTTATTCATCAACTCAACTCAAACAGCAACACAATGAAGTAATTTAAGCTACGTTTCAGAGTTCTTTATTATGCTTCGATATAACGTACAAAATGCAAAATGCGTACATAATATGTGTAGAACTAATTGGGCCGTCTATATATATTCTTTTATTCATGACACGTACTTTTTATTGAAATCCAAACCCGACGGAGGAATTATCTTTGGGAAACATGAGAAGGTAACTTAAAGCACCCTAGATGAACGTTATTCATCGCGCGTATTCTTCATCGAACTACAACTGCGACGGCGGAGCGTCATTTTTGGGAAACCTGATAAGGTAACCGAAAGAACTCTACCACCAATCAGACCTGCTATCGTGCGTACTCTGTATTGAATTTTAAGCGCGACGACGAAGAGTTATCTTTTGGAAACCTTAAAAGGTAACCTCGAAAACTCCTCTAAAACCAACAAGGACTCCCGAAACTTTTGTATACAAACAAACATGAAAATAAGAAAGAAAACAAACAATATAAAAAAATACAGAAATATTTTACATTATATTACACCACCACACATCCACCACCAAATTATAAGAAACTATATCGCGACGTATTTCACTCTGAAAACTTACATTGAAGACATTCCTATTCATGTGAAAACATTTACAGACTTCCCAAAATTTTGTTGAACACAAGTAAAATTTAAAAAACACCTGGCGTCCCTGAACATCTAACCACGCACACATAAAAACCTATGGAGGAGATACAAAGTAGACACATAAACACACACCTCTTCCTTGAGTTCACAGCAATAACACTCTGGCCGCATCGTCGTGTTCATGAGGCAAATTACTCTGTCACATTGGAAGGCCCGAATGAAAATTAGAATTCTTGAAACTATGAATAAAAACTCTCACTCGTGTCAACCGACCTCTCAAAACATGTAGCCCCCAACGCAACCATTCCTCTACAAATCTTTCACACTTCCACAAAAACTCACCACTACAGCATAAAATCACCGTCAGACACAACCCCGGCAACCTAAAACACGTTACTCAACCACACAAAACACACACCCGATACTCAAAAGGCAAATCTTAACCCAAAACTGGTAACTTAGCTGAATTCTGTCGGCAGTTCACATTGATATCATTTTAGCGGTATTTTTCACTCGGTGATAATTTCACTACCCCTTTTTACCTTTTTATTACCGATACAAAAATATCCAATGTACATATTCGGATTTCAAGCACTCAACTCTGTTTAATTCGTAACATTTTTATGTATAAATTATCGCAATTTACATGCTAACTTTTCTCTATTCAGAAACATGTCAAGAACATGTCAAACGTGAAAATTTACACTCAAAAATGTTACGAACAATACATTATTTTTTTCAGGAGTCTTCATACAAAAATGACTTATACTCCAAAAACTATAAAAGATAGAAAGTTGATGTCTTCGACAAAAGTTCATATTTTAACAATATTTAAAACATTGTCGAATTCAGTATATCGATATCTTGACTATAAACAAAACCAGGATAAGTTGTATTTGTTTCAAAGAAAACATGAAAAAGTTGTTGTTAGAAAAACTTTTTCCCTTTTCCCATTTCATCCTTTGAAACGAATTTTGTAGGTATCATAGTTTTTAAGTCATAAATTAAGAAAAAAAATTTGGCTTTTTTCAAAAAGTAGTCTAATTATTTTTCGAATATTCCAAGTATGCAAAGTTGCTTAAATGACCCAAGTCTTAACACCCACATCGTTCCACTGCTATCTGAGATGGTGTTGCCAACGGCCAGTCGAGCACAAAATTCGTCCATAATAAATTCTTATCAGAAAAAAAAAGTTTAACACTCCTTGCAGAAAACTCGATATTCTATTCAAGGATAGTCATTCTAAATGGAAAATCTTATCATCGTTTATTATTTTTATGTAGAAATGTGTTTTTTCCCTAAAATGTTATCCTTTATTGGGCTTTTGCACACATGCCGTTACTCCCAATTTCTAAATTGCAAATTAAGAGCAGAATATCTTGCTTACCGATATACGACCATCCGGCCTGGAAGCTTGCCGAATATCCGGTATCCGGTATCCGGTCAAACTATTATCCGTTTCATTATCAGTGTTTCCTAATACTGATGTCACGAACAACTTTTTTGTTTGATACAACGTTTTCGCACGAAAAAAATCACACATAGAAAGTAAATCGCAAAAAATCACAAATTCGCATAAAACAGGTTTGCCTGTAATAATAATTCTAATAATTTGTTCGCTTTTCTGTGTTATCGATTTTTCGAGAAATCAAGCAAATAATATACAAATAAACTGATTATAGCACGTTTTTAAAAATAAAATAAAAAATAATTGGTTCTTGCGATAGACAGATGTATAAAGATGTATTCATATCAAATCTGTTCAGTAGTAATTGAGATATCGTGTACATGCGTACGTACGCTTGAAAAAAAGTAGTTTCGAGTAAAACGCGTTTATGTTTTGAACCAAGGTTATACCAGATTAGATACCGCGTCACTAAAATGGCTATAACCTGGTAAATCACCGGAATTTCAAAAAATCCTCTCAAGGGCGTATTTTTGAATGTCTAAACATCACAAATATGAAAAAAAACAAATTTAGGTTTTATTTACAAATTTCTATACTGGAATACCTCCTTAATTAACTAATTACAATGTTTGTAGCTAACCATAGATGTAAGAAAATTATTTATATACTAGCTGACCAGGCAGACGTTGTTCTGCCAAATAAATTATTTCTAGTGAATATTTTGGGTGTTGAATAAAACACACTAATGTATTGTAAGTGTGTTTGAATATTTTAACGATCTTTAAAATAAATCGAATGTGACCGATAAAAAAACGAATTAAATGATTTGAACGAAAGGTTATATGATGTTTCTTGGTGTATTTCATTAACGTAACTGACATGTTTGATCTCTTAAAAGTTGAACGTCAACTGAAAAAAGTAATATAAGTTTGTCGTAAAGTAGAAAAAATGAAATATAGAAAATCAATATTTATTGCTGTCTCCTTGTTAGAAAATACGTGCATGTGATTTTCAACATGGCTTGGTTTATAACAGCTTGGTCTCGTTCATAAATTGGAAAACGTTCAAATTAATCGGCCTGTTTGGAATCGCGTTATTTTATCGTTGTCATTCAATCGAGGAGTATTCACATCGGTAATCTAAGTTTGAAACACAGCCATATTGCTTTCTTTATTCATGGATGTTTTTATTACTCTTCACCGATTTGTAGAACTCAATATTTATATATGCATATGAGTGATCGGATTTTACAATTCAATCGAAATCGACTTTTACACTCTTAAATTCGTTCGCCTTGTCGCGAAACAATGGTCAAAATAAGTCATCCTTATTTGTGGTTCAATTTACTCTCTATCTGATCGGCATAATTCCGGAAATAATTCTAAATTGTTGAAATTTGAATGAAAATTATTATTCGATTTCGTTTGGATGCTAAATTTGTTTTGAATGTGTTTGAATGCTAAATTTTGCGTGTTCATTCCACCCGAAAAACCATTACTATTTTTGCTTCATAGAAATGGAACATGGAGACCAATGTTGTTTACGTCGAATTGCGTGGCAAGGTTGTCACATTTGCTCAACTCGATTGGACTTGAGCTTGAACACAATGCAAAATTGCGCTTTTTCCATTCAACAGAATACAACCAACAATATGTGGGGACGAATACGATCGAACTTCATTTTGTGTTTGAACACACGCGCAATGTCATGACAATGCATTGCGCTTTGGCCTGGCTATAACTAAAGCTGTGTCGGCGTTGCTCATGATAGTGTCTCGCAAGTGAATGTATTGTTGATTGTGTAGTAAGAATTGCAGTCGTTCAATCTCTACCTTCGCGTATATGTCGACCATAAATTGTTGGCACAGCTTACGATATCTTGAATTGGCGTTTCTTGACCATGTCAAATCACCATATGATAAACATAAAAATCCTTCAAGCGTGCCCTCTGTTTGTTTCGTCGCATGTTCATAAATATTAAATCAAAATGAGAAATGATGTTCATAATGAATTAAGTATCTGTGACGGGGTCTCGTTGGTCTAATGTTTATGCAAGAGATTTTTCGTTAAAGAAACCCTTCTGACTTGCACTGTAGTCACGCGTATTCTTGAGCTTGCCACTCCAGAATACATTCAAGGCGTATTGTTCGTCATCGGAATCTCAACTATTTACTAATAAAAATGACGCAAGAAGTACTACGTTGAGAAGGCAAACCTTGGGAACGTTAGTGCCATTGAAGAAGAACATAGCGAGGGTCGTATGAACGGTGTGTGTCAACGATGAATTCCAGATTATTGTTTTTTCTTCACATTAAATTTCTCGTGTCACCGTGCTATCATGATTCCAGCAGCGCTTGTGCTTTGGATGTACACACGTGCTCTCCAGCTGATGTTTTATCAGGGTTGATGGCAATAGCGTGATTGTCATTTTGTAATCCGAGCAAATGTGATTTGAAGAATTTCAATAACTAATTGTGCTCATTCAAAAAGGCTTCCAGCTCGTCGGAGATGCTCCCAGCTTTAGATGAATTTATGTTACTTGTGTATTTGTAGATGGATGTTCAATGAAGCGGGCGTTACGCCATCAGTCATTGAACAAATTAAATAAATTCGTTCTGTTGAAAAAACGATCAACGGTTAAATTATTAGAATATTTTTGACAAAAAAAAAAATAAAATCGCAATTCAAAATAGGGAATTGGGGTCAAAGTTTAAGGTTATATGTATGTTATGAAGTCAAATTTTTGGAAAAAAATCTTTTTTTCTGCATAGAGCCACCCTATTCTGTATTAAATGTATGGTTATCGGTATCCTACCGGTATCATATATAGTTTACAACCTATTTTCATACCTACCAAGTATTTTGAGTATAATTTCATCAAAATCGGTCGAGCCGTTTCGGAGGAGTTCGGTAACAAACACCGTGACACGAGATTTTTATATATATAGAGATAGAGATATAGTTTTAAAATTATATTTAAGAATTCGGCTCCTTTAAACTTAAGTAACTGAGCCTGTAAAAATAAACGAATTAATAGAAAAAAAATGTTTTGCAGCTATATTTAGTAACAAATTTTCTCATAGCAAACCAAACTCCGCGTATTGAAATCGATTCGATTTTCGAGGTTCCGTTTCGTCGAGCGATCGAAAATTTGCGTTTACAGAATCACATAACTTACCGCTGGTTATCCTGATTGTTCACAGCTAACAATCATCCCTTCAACGACAATTACTGGGGAACCACGCTGTAGAGAGGGGTAGTCTGGCCGCAAATATTAAACTAACATTATTTTCCCTTGTCTGGTGACCGTAAGGACGTGGTCAGCTTCATTATCGGCTATTTAATGTTCGAGTCATCGAGACCAATGGGTTCTTTAGGAATTTTCATTCGATTACGAAGAGCAATGTTTATGATCTTTCTAAGCTTATGTTTTCAAAGCTATTAAGAGTAATAGATATTGAAACTTGATAAGAATGAATTTGAGTTTTAATACAATGGTAAAAATACAGTTTCCACAGCGTCGAAATCCTTCCTTCCGAAGCAAAATTTGAAAGTCGCTCTTCTCACACGTTTTCAAAGGCGGCGGCAACTTCATCGGATTCGCCCACTTGGCGACAAAAGAGGCCAGATTTTACGCACAAACGGTAGCAAATAATGCCCGCGGAATAAAAGCCCCTTTCGTTTGGCAGTTTGATAACAAGCAGTGCCTTCGGCTCCCCCGCATGCATCCTTTGACTTCTGGGAAAGAAGAGCCTCCGACGACCGATCGATCGCGCGCTGCCTGAAACTTGACTCGGGAAGAGCGGCGGCGCGGGCAGAAAAAAAAAACTAATTTAAAATTCTGAACGATATTCGATTGTTGTTCGATTTCGAAGCGGCTACTGCCGGTGCTGCAGCAGCGGTGCGCGCATCGTCTTCGTCGTTCATCTTCAAGATTTACGCGATCTGCACTGCATGGTTGTAGGTCCTCCCTATTTCACCCATCGGCATTGTTCCTCCTAGTGGCGAAGGGAAAGAGATCGTACGTACGTACTTGATCAGACATTCCAGGCCATTACCATCGCGCATTCGGAGGATGCGGTTGCCAAACTGGATCAGCGACCTGCTCCGGGGTTTACTATCGTACCGTTCCCGAGTTGTACGTTACGGTAGCGGTTGCAATGGTTGCCCCCGATGTAAGGGAGTGAGCTTTTCGGTGACGAAAATAGCCAAAACTACCTTGAAGTGGGAAGAGAATTGCGTTGCGCTGACGAAGCCACCGGCTTACTTTCGGGCTCCTGGGAAGTTACGAGCCGGCGAACACACGCGGTGTGGCGTGGTATCAGTGGAGCGTTATCACTCCCTTCAGCAGCAACAGGTCGAAACAGCGAAACTTTCCCACATACTAAATGTTGCGTACGCGGAAAAGTGCGCACGTTTGTTCAACGCGCGCTCTCTCTCTATCTCTCGCTTCGCGAAAAGGTGACCGCGGCACGCAGCGAGGGAAAAATTGCGAAAGTCTACCCGTTTGCTGCTATCATTGCTGCAGGTTTTTCTTGTCCGTTTGCGGGAGATTTTTCTCGCAATTATTTCGCTACTGAGCTCTCGTATTTTCTTCCCGATGTTGTTCTTGCTGTCGGCGGATGTTTGGAATCGTACCAGCACTGCACTGCGAGTGCATCGAAGATTTGGGAGCACATTGTTAGCAGCTGGGCGATGTGTGATGACACCAAGCGGTTTGATATTTCCTGAAGTTCGATTTCATATCCGGATGTACAACCCGGTAAAAACCCGGTAGGCGACTATGATTAATGTGCCTCAAGCTTGGTATTGTTGGACTGCTCACACTCTCTTCCAAGATGATCCAATAGTAATAATAGGATATGAACATTTAGTCCAAAATATTGTAAAATCGTCGAGGTGAATCAGTTCGACCTCGCTAAGTCGTGTTACAACCACGTTTTGAAGTCACTTCTGAACCAATGTCGGAGACATATTCCCCAGTAGAATTTCTTCTTTACATCCGGCTTTGAACGTGCTGCATTCTAACGCCCGGAAGCAATCCTAGAGTTTTTAAACTTTTAAACTTGAGCTGTTCATTCTAGCGTCTACAAAGATCAATTTAGAACCTGAGCCTAAATCTAAACTCTCAGCCTTGAGAAAGGCTATTTAGGATGACCTTTCCCCCGCCGACGACTGGTTGTTAGCTGGATGACTGCCGAATCGTTATTGGTGTTAAACCACAGAGTATTTATACCTCTCACTCGATGCATTGTGTGGGAAACCGAATGTCAAATCAATATTTATTAAAAAAAAAACTGGGTTAAAAACACATGAAGTTGACTGATCGCTGCCTGTGAGCACGAGTTAATTTGAAAAAACCTACATTATTATTCGTTATATTGTTTACTTGATTTTTTTTTTTCCAATATATACACTCTGTCCAACTTCTATAAGACCAGCCTGATTCTATTCCATTACATACATTCATACACTGTTGAATGCTTAGTGTAAAGTATATTCACCGTCAATTTCGTTCAAAAGAGTTGTTTTTTTATTGTGCTTGAATATGATAATTTCAGCTGTCCAGTTTCTATAAAACGATTTCAAAATTCATAAGTATTATCAATGAAAAACTCAAAACGATAGGCTGATTAACATGTCCTTGGTTGGCAACCTTGCCATTTCGGCTAAAAACCTGGAAAATATTTTCTCGATATTTTTTCCATGTTTCCGAAATTGCGACCTTGAGCTCTTCATTCGTGGTGTACCGTTTTGCCTCGGTGTAGATTCTGCATACAAGGATTGCCCTAAGATTTTCAACAGGATTCAAGTCTGGAGAGCGCGCCGGCCAGCCCAAAAAAATAAGTTTTTGGTCCTTAATCCATTGCTTAGTTTCCTTGCTGATACAAATATGATATGGCATGTGAATTTTTTGTAACGATATCCGAAAAAAAACCGTGTTAATTGGAAAATCCGCGTTAATTGGAAACTCCCCGTAAAGAAAAAAAGGTCACTTAAATTCCTCTTGAGAATCGTGATGAGGTGCGGCATACGCTCTGAGGGAGCTTGAAAGGGAGAGATATGAACTGAGAGAGAGAAGTGATGTTGCTCAGGTTTACGCGCAAAAATCGCGCTTATTTCATTCCTAAATGGGATTGATGCTATGCATGAATTTCATTGTGTGTGGCTCTCGACGAGCGGACTTAAATACATGTACATGAATCTTTTTTCCCCCAGCCGTTATGTGGGGTTGGATGAAACTTCGTTGCACACGAAGGTCGTACGGAGGATTTCTGCTTCGCAGTGGTGTGCTCATCAACCCATTCTTGCACAAGCTTTATGCTATCTCGAGATACTTCTTCTTGCACTTGCAGATTCATCAGCTAGCGACCCAGCTTGTATTTCTCCTGGAAATGCTTTCTCTGCAGCGCTAATTGCCTCTGTTCCAACTCTAACTGCTTCTGGTCTAATTCTTTCTGTTCTGTTAGGCATTTGCATTGCAAAATCTGTCCTCCGACTTGACGTGGTCGTTCCCATCGAAACTGGCATAGGCGGTGGTGAACAACGCGGGCAAATTGAATCTGTGTTCGCTACAGATGCATCGAACCTGGCACATAGGTGCGGCACTAATATCCGTCAATAGCACTAAGTTCCGTCATATGGTCTCAGGAAGCATGAGGGACAGATTTGATATAGCTCAGTTTTTTTTACGCGGTTACCGCGTTAATTGGAAAATCCGCGTAAAAAAAACCGCGTTGATTGGAAAATCCGCGTAAAAAAAACCGCGTTAATTCAAAAATCCGCGTAAAAAAACCGCGTAAAAAAACCCGCGTAAAAAAAACCTGGGTGTACTAGCTATTTCCCGCTTATCCCGGTCAGAGAGCTTCGATGGACGTGGAGCTCTCTCTCTTACCGTATCCTTGAGGATTCGTCAAACAATTGAGCACTACTTGATGGGATCGTCCAATCCGACGAGAAATTCATTTGATACCAACATTTTCTTAGTGAAATGCATCGATTTGTCTTTCTGTTCTCTCCGGGAGCACTTTTCCCTTTGGTATTTTTCAGATTTATTGAGCAAAACAACTAAAACAACGGAAAAATGTAACTGGTCTTATAGAAACTTGACAATTGAAAAACACAAAACCTTTGGTTCACGCTCAGCGCTTGTACACACACACATGAAAGTCATGCAGTGTATGGTAGTCACCAATACCAATACACTGGAATATAAATTAAAGCATTGTTTGTTTACAATGGCTTAAAGCAGCCAGATTATCACCTGGTCTTATAGAAGATGGACAGAGTATATGTCTGAGGCAAAAATATTGCTGGGGATATTTCTTATTAATTCAGGTATTGGGAAAACATTTTTTTTTTTATCTGTATTATAGTGAGTTTCAACTCATTTGGCTGGTTCGTCACTTTTATTTCCATTTTTGGAAGAATGTCGGGAGTGAAAATTGAACTCGTGACCTTTAGCGTGAGAGGCATGGATGTTACCACTACACCAGATCGCCTCCTCCCGATATTGGGAAACAATTTAACACTCAAAATCTATTCTTTTTCCACCCTAAACATTGAAATGGACCCCTATTTTAGAAGCTTAGAGGTATCTTTAGATATCTTTGTTTGTAATTATTATTCATCTCCATTATCGTTTATTCATTTTCCTTCAGTAAATTTTTTCATGTTTCTTTTCTTTTGATTTTTACTCCTAAGTATACAAATCATGTAAGATTTGTATGTATGTATGCGAATGAAATATGTTACTACATCACCAATGACATGATTTGATTCAAATTTTGAAAAATGATCGCAAATACCGTAAAAAAAATTGTAATGTGTTGTATCTAGGACACGACCGCAGTTTTGACGTAGGACTACGGAATTACATTATTCAATCCACTTGTTTATCACTTTGGATATTATTTTAGAATGCATCGAAATTTTTGTAATATCGTTTTAGCTATTTATTTTTTATTACTTCAGTAGACTCGAAAGAGTCGAGTAGAGTCGAAAGCTATCAGCACTTCTCGTTTCTTTGGTTCAACTCGCATCAGACTTTCTCCTTCCCACTCAGATATCGACCACAAACTATAAACCCTTTTGCTCCTTTATTCCGCTTGAGATGTGATCGAACCCCACAACATGCAACAGTAAGAATACCCTGCTGGGATTTGAAAGCATACTTTCATGAAATATACGTTTATTTAAATAAATGCAGTGTATATATATTCCAAAATTCTGATTGGGTGTCAAAGAACAAATTGTAGAGCGGTTGGAGAGCTTTAATTTAATTGATAGAAACAATCAAGTTTAATATGAATTTTTAGGATAAAATTGATAACAACACATTAAAAGATTACTAACTTTTAAGTTTTTCACTTGCAAAATGTTATTTAAATCCACCAAATTAGATGTTCCACTACTGTATCCTATAGTATTTTTATCATCTTTCAAATTGAAGCAACCAAATCGTCTTCCGTAGCGTAATTTTAATTGTAGAACCAGTTTGAGGCAGCAAAGTTCAAAAAAAGTTCTATAATTTGTCATTATTGAAATTCGAACATATGCGCGGAAGGATTTTTTCATCAAAAATGACTTCTTGAGAGATTCTAAATAAATGTATTTTTTTTCATGTAAGAAAATGTGTTTTCTAGCTTTGAGGGGATGACTCAAAATTTAATTTTTTGTTTCATATTTAAAAAATCTGAAATATTCGCACAAAAAACGAATAAAAAAAATTATATACAGAGTTTATATACGATTATATACAGTGGAAAGAAATCCGAGACTGTATATAATCGATTCAGCCCTGTACTTCGAAATTGAAAAACAAACCGAATTTCTAGACCCATTTTTTAACGTTTTTCTTTATCTATGAATTTTTCCAGAATTTTTAGATTATTGCAACGGTAGAAAATATCTTTAAAAATTTGCACCATCTTGATGTTTTATTCACCAGCACTATGGCAAATACTACATAGAGTACAAAATCCGATATCAGGTTAAAATTTTAAACCCTATATGGATCACTGTAAGGACTATGATGAAAAATTGAAGAAAAATTTATCCAAATTTCGAAATACATAAAAATATAACTTCTTTTGTACCATGCAATGATGTAAAAATCACACATTTGAAAAAAGGTACAAACATATTGTACTTAAATAAAATTAGAAGTTTTTTTTAAATCCCAAATCAGAATAGTCAGCGTTTCAAAATATAAAAAAGAAACACAGAAATTTTTTGAATCATATATCGTGGTTCACCATAAATTTTTATCTCAAAACTATTGAGATTGGCTTGAAAAAAAACCAAAAAATACGTTTTTCACCACAGTTCTTATAGTGCAAATAAAGCTAAATGTATTATTTGGAACCTTATACAATATTTTCATAGTGCTGGTGATTAGGTTTTGGGGTACTTCTTACATGTGAATACATTGAATCCAAGAATCTAATAAAATAATCGATTTCAAGATAGTAGAAAATGCAGACGAAAAAAAAAAATTAAATTATTTTTTATACAGAGTATTTCTCTAAAAATTTTGAAAATATTTACACGAATATATTTAAACATGTAAGAACCCATTTAAATGAAAATTCAATTAAAAACTGGATCTCGCAATCTTTATTAAATCCCTTTTATCCCTTTTATTAAATTTCAAAATACAGGTCGGACTCGATTATCCGGAGACTCGATTATCCGGGATCCGATTATCCGGTTATTTTATTTTTGATTTTCGGAAATTTTGAATAATTTGTATAATTATTCTATATTGAATAGCTAGTATGGGTATCAAAAGAAAGGGCTTGACTAGTAGAATGCAGTTATTTATGAAACATGTAAATCCAAGATGGACGCCACCGCAAGATGGAGCCATATATAGTTTTTTCACAAACCCATCAATATGGGTATCAAATAAAAGGGCTTGACTAGTAGAATACAGTTATTTATGAAAAATTCAAATCTAAGATGGCGGCTACTACAAAATGGTGGATTACATATTTTTTTAGAACCCCATTATTATGGGTATCAAATGAAAGGGCTTGACTAGAGAATACAGTTATGTAACGCCCGAGCGGTCTGGGGCACTTTTCTTTTTTATTCTATCGAGAGAAACAACTGTTCTTCTCGATGTTCAACTATCAACTGCCTTATTTTTTCTCTCTAATCCTCGATCCCTCTGTGAGGATGTACAGAACTCTAAAAACGTTAGAACTAACTTACTGGCTACCTGCTATGTGTAGGGAATTTTCCACTTGCACAGTATGGAAAATTCCATCGTTCCTGTTGGAAAATCCTTGGTTGGATTCTCCCCTATCTTCAGTAGGAATCTTTCTTATTGTAAATACTTATTCATATTGAAATTGTCTGAGATGTTCTATTCGTGGGAGAGGGTCACTGCAGTTATTCATGAAAAACGCAAATCTAAGATGGCGGCCACTACAAAATGGCGGATTACCTATTTTCTCAGAACTCCATCAATATGGGTATCAAATTAAAAGGCTTGACTAGTAGAACACAGTTATTTATGAAAAATGCCCAAAAATGTATCAAAAAAAAGTTCTCGACTAGTAGAACATAGCAGATAACGAAAAATCCAATTTCAATATGGCCACAGTCCTCAAACAACTAATTACTTTTTGAATGGTTTCATTCAGCTTGACCTGTTTCTATGTATGTTAGAATGTTTGTTGGGTTGACCCACATTAATAGAAAATTGACCCCGTTCCTGTTGAATGGTTGATCTGATATTTGGAACATACATTTAATTCTACTGTCATTATAGAACTGCGTATTCCATGATCTTGAAAAATTTAATTTGGCCGCCGCAGAAAATGGCTGAATGGCTTGATTTGGAGAATACACTATACTATGAACAACATAAATTCGAAAAGGTCGCCGTCACAAAATGGTATACAGACTCTATTACATGTGATTCGATTATATACAATTTTGGATTCGATTATATTCAGTTTGGAAAAAAATATTTTTTTGTATATTTCAAATATGACTTATTTCATGAAGAAATGTAACCTATCAACGTTAAGGTGAAGTTCAAGTGGCTATTACATGTACAGTGGGGTAAAAATCGTGATTTTTGAAGATTTTGCTTGAATTTTCACCAGGAATTGTCTATATCGATATTGCAGGCAAATTAAGAAAGATAGAAGTTGTGCGTCAAAGAACTAATTGTGGAGCGGTTAAAGAACTTCATTTTAATTGATAGAAACAATCTAGTTTAATAATAATTTTTAGGATAAAATTAATAATAACACATTAAAAAATATTAACTTTTAAGTGTTTCACTTCCAAAATGTTATTAAAATTCACTAATTTAGTTGTTTTACTACTAAATCCTGTACTAAATTTTTTCATCATTCAAATGAAAGCATCAGAATCGTCTTCCGTAGCGTACTTTATAATGTAGTGCCAGTATGAAGCAACAGAGTCCGAAACAAAAAAAAAGTTCTATTACTCTGTCATTGTTGAAATTCGAACATATGTCTAGGAGGATTTTTTCATCAAATATGATCGTCTATCACCTCCTGAGATAATCTGGATAAATTTTTTTTTTTTTTCATTTGAGAAAGGTCAGTCAACTTTAAGAAAACTTTAAGGGGATAAATCAAATATCAAATTCCTCTTTTATTTTCAAAAAACGAAATATACATGCAAAAAAAAACAAATAAAGAAAAAAAAATTGTTTTGACTCGATTATCCGGAGTGAAAAAAAAATCAATACTTCGAATAATCGAGTTCGACCTGTACAAAGAAAATATAAAATATTTTTTTATATATTTAAATACCCATCTTCTTCTTGTTCTTATTCTTTTTTTTCTTTTATGGCACTAACGTTCCTAGAGGAACTTCGCCGTCTCAACGTAGTATTACTTGCGTCATTTTTATTAGTACTTAGTTGAGATTTATATGCCGAATAATACGTCTTGAATGCATTCTGAGTGGCAAGCTCTAGAATGCGTGTGTACCAGTGCAGGTCGGAAGAACTTTCTTTGGTGAAAAATCCACCGACCCGAACGGGAATCGAACCCGAACCCGGCATGATAATATGTGACGCTAACCACTTGATCGCGGGAGCATTTACATATACCTACTGCTATGCCCATTTCCCATTTTGAGGAAAGTTTGATAATGCATTTTTGCGATGTGATTCTTATTATTTTTTGCAGGACCCTTTTTTTGGGAACTAATTAAACTGGAATAGATTTTGAGTTATATCGATTCATGAAAAAACAGAAAGTATTTATTTTTTTTTCCAAAATATATATTTTTATCAAGGCTCATATGGCGTTAGCCTGACGGGGCCGGAGTTCAATATTTTGACAGTTTTTCTTATTATCTATGTTAGTAATATGTAACCGATCACTCGCGGTCGGCTCGAGGTTAGTATTACAAGTGTTCTCGTAATTGGGATGTTGCTGTCTCCAATGCTCTGTACGTGTGCCCGACACGGGATACTTCCTATTGGGATGCAGCTGACCATTAATCAGCAACGCCCCCCTAGTCTGTACCCCATATCTAGCGTGGTGCGTCTTCTCGACTCGAGGAATCCAGGATAGAATGGTCACTAGCCGGCGCAATCATCAGCTCGTATAGAGTTATCATGAGCGGTACAACCTTTGGCTCTTGTTGAATCATCAGTGGACTGCACAACCTTTGGCCCGTGTATCTGTAAAGAGTGTGTATATGTTTTGCCGTGACTAAGTAAAAGTTTATAGATCGGATAGGAGGGATATGAAACAGGGACACAACGAAGGAAACATCATTAAACGTTGACATCGGCGTTTCTGAGGAACAGGTATAGATGAAGCAGAAGATCAGGATCACGGCTACCTAAGATATCCCGGACGGGGATATCCGATTGTCTGCCTTGTGCTCTCAGTGCTCTAGAGAGCTGAGAGCGAGCAGCATGGAACCGGATACACGACCAGACAACATGCTCGATGTCGTGGTAGCCATCGCCACAATCACAAAGATTGTTTGCTGCGAGCTTAATGCGATAGAGATGCGCGTTTAGGTTGTAGTGATTGGACATGAGCCGAGATATCACGCGAATGAAATCACGACCTACATTCAATCCCTTAAACCAAGCACTCGTCGAAACCTTAGGGATAATCGTGTGTAACCAACGACCGAACTCATCTTCACTCCACATGCGCTGCCAACTAACGAGTGTGTCTTGACGAGGAATGTGAAAAAATTCATTATAGGCAATTTGCCTTTCAAAAAGTGTGCCTTCTAAAGCGCCCACCTTAGCTAGCGAGTCCGCTTTCTCATTCCCCGGAATCGAGCAATGAGAGGGAACCCATGCTAAGGTAATCTTGAATAATTTTTCGACCAAAACACTCAATAGATGTCTTATTCTTGTTAGGAAATAAGATGAGCGTTTATCAACTTTCATTGAGCGGATTGCCTCTATTGAGCTGACTTCAACTTTCATTGAGCGGATTGCCTCTATTGAGCTGAGACTTTATCAGTTTATGAGTTTATCAACTTTCATTGAGCGGATTGCCTCTATTGAGCTGAGACTGTCTGAAAAAATAAAATAATGATCGATGGGCAGTGTTTCAATGATCCCTAGAGCATAGTATATCGCACCCATTTCTGCGACATACACGGAACAAGGATCTTTGAGTTTGAAAAAGGCACTGGAATTTTCATTGAAGATGCCGATGCCAGTGGACCCATTTATGTATGAACCGTCAGTAAAGAACATTTTATCAGATCCAACTTTCCGATATTTTTCCGAAAATATCGACGGAATAACATTGGAGCGTAGGTGATCTGGTATTCCATGGATTTTTTGTCGCATGGACAGATCAAAAATGACAGAGGAATTGCAAAAGTATGGGAAGCAAACTTGGTTGGAGATGCCTGGTGAAGGGTGCACGTCATAGGTTATATCTATGGTATAACCGCAATGGTGACGTAGGACTATCGTTGATTCAGTGATCCTTTGTTTGAAGTTGAACCTGAATCCATTCTGAATGAATGAATAAATGAATATTTGGGGGACTTCGAAAACGAGAGCGTTACGTTGGAGGTACAAGGCTTTATGCATCCAATATTGGATACGAAAATATTTTACTGAGGGGGAAGAATAATCTTCAGAAGCTATCCTGTTAATTGCGATTGATTGAAAAATCACTAAACCAAATGTATTTGGTCACAGTATCACATGGATAGAAAACATTCAAATAAACTCTTTCACATGAATGTATTTTTAAATTCCCAGAGGAACTGGCAGATTATTTTCAGTAACGATTAGATATTTCCACATTTTCCTCGATATTGGAAGCCCACCAGTGGTTTATGCTAATTCGATAACCACCTGTTAATAGCACTTGATTGAAAAATATTTGGTCACAGTGTTACATGGATAAAAAACATCAAAATAAACTCTTTCACATAAATGTAATTTTAAATTCCCAGAGGAACTGGCAGATTATTTTCCGGATCTTTCTCGATGCTGAATGGCATCCAAACGGAAAGAATTCCGTGCGTGTATTGTGTGTGTGTAGCGGCTGCTTCGATGGTCACCTTCTCTTCTCCTGAAGGATCGGCTTCTCTGTGCTCCCTCACAGTTTCAAACAAACTGCTTGCGTTTCAGGGCAGATCTCGATCCTTCGCCGTCCAGCATCCTCAGCAACGATGTTGTCTTGTCGATGTCCGCACGAAAAATGAATGCGTCTCACCACCAGAATATCGCTTAAGTATGCTTTTTGTGCGTGATTGAATCGAGAGAAGACGTGGTTTACGATGGCAATTTGGAAGCAAACTAGAGGGGAATGAACTCTCTGAGCTCGGAACTTTCGGCGACTGAGCAATAATCGATTGCGGGCGCATACAATATTGGATACGGAAATATCCTACTGATGGGGAAGAATAATCTTCAGAAGCTATCCTGTTAATTGCGATTAATTGAAAAATCACAAAACCGAATGTATTTGGTCACAGTGTTACATGGATAGAAAACATTAAAATAAACTCTTTCACATGAATGTATTTTTAAATTCCCAGAGGAACTGGCAGATTATTTTCAGTAACGATTAGATATTTCCACATTTTCCTCGATATTGGAAGCCCACCAGTGGTTAATGCTAACTCGATAACCATCTGTTAATAGCACTTGATTGAAACATATTTGGTCACAGTGTTACATGGATAGAAAACATTCAAATAAACTCTTTCACATGAATGTATTTTTAAATTCCCAGAGGAACTGGCAGATTATTTTCAGTAACGATTAGATATTTCCACATTTTCCTCGATATTGGAAGCCCACCAGTGGTTTATGCTAATTCGATAACCACCTGTTAATAGCACTTGATTGAAAAATATTTGGTCACAGTGTTACATGGATAAAAAACATCAAAATAAACTCTTTCACATAAATGTAATTTTAAATTCCCAGAGGAACTGGCAGATTATTTTCCGGATCTTTCTCGATGCTGAATGGCATCCAAACGGAAAGAATTCCGCGCGTGTATGTGTGTGTGTGTAGCGGCTGCTTCGAGATCTTCCCGGGGAACCGTTTGTGGCATCACTCTCCTCCTGATGGATTCATGTCTGGCCTAAGGTCTGTTTGTGCTCTTGGTGACACCATTCATCCGCGCTTTCATGATAAATGAAGAGCTTCACCACAACAGCGACAACATGCTCCAATCGCTGTTCAATTATAACTGAGTGGATTTCCGAGCGGCGCTCGCTTATATACCGATTGGTGATTTCAATAGCCTGTTTTGAAAGCAATTTTAAGACTATTGAAACAAGTTTTTGGATCAAAAAGTAACAAGTATAGAACGCGTAGACATTTTATCTTTCGAATGAAGTGTTTATCATACCATTTCGTTCAGTTGTTTAGGAGCTATTAACGCTCAAAATCTCGGTCTCCGGCGTAACGCTTTCGTTTTCGAAAGTTTGATTTTACACCCCGGTATAGAAATGAAAGACGTAGTCCTACGTCAACAGTGTAGAATGATCCTCGCCCTACCCAGTATACAGTCTAGACTAATTTAGAATGGTAAGTTAGAATGAACACACAAAAATGTCTCCAAATCCGCAAATTGTCAATTAATCCTTCATACTACGAGGTATGGCTATTAAATAACGCACCTGCCCATAACGCGCTGTCGGTGAAGCAATTTTTAGCCGATAAGGGCATTCCAGTGCTCGAACATTCCCCGTACTCGCCAGATCTAGTCCCATGCGACTTTTTTCTATTCCCCAAGATTAAATCCGTGTTGAAAGGTACCCGATTTCAGTCCGTAGAAGAGGCGAAGGAAAAAGCGACGCGGCTTTTGAGCGCCATCACAAAAGAAGAGTTTCAGCACTGCTTCGAACAATGGAAAAAACGTATAGAAAGGTGTGTGAGGAGCCAAGGGGAGTATATTGAAGGGGAGCATATCGTTGTACCGTAATTTAGAAAATATAACCCTTTTTCGTAACAAGTCTCGTTATTTAATAGTCATACCTCGTATATTTGTTTTTACTACTTCCGATTTTTTTTTTTAAATCAAGCAAAGATGTAAATATCATTGCATGTTTGTGTTTTATTGTCAACACTGAAGAATTTGTTTAAGAAACTTTCTGTGTGATATTCGCCAACATTGCTAATTACCAGGATGAACAGTTTATAAGAATTCGGTTAGAAAGGGGTATGTAGACCTCAGTAAACATGTAGAAGAGCAATTGTTTAGATTTTGCTATTGAACTTGGCTAACACACGAAAACAATTTTACTTCACGCGTTCATTGACGAATCAGATCTCAAGTTTGTAAGCTTTCGAGCTTATCAAAATAATCATAAATTTTGCACATTTCAAATGTACTCTAATCGTTAAGAGGAACCTTCTATGCATTAATAGTTTTTTTTAAATTTGCTCAGTGCACGGTAAAATGTAAAAATATCGTTCGAAAAAAAAAACATCGCACCAATCAGAAAATGACAAACGAAACAATTAGTTTTATTTTACCGCAGTGAATCGCGATGATACTCCCCTTTTTAAAGGGGTCGTTTCCACCTATTTTGGAATTTAAAATGGTTTAAAATCGAACAAGAATTCATGCTCTGACGTTCCAAACGTCCCACATATTCGTCCCACCAATAAATAAACCCGCCGCCGGTTTTAGATTTTTCCTCTCTCCGAAAGCCACGATTTTACACACCGGTCACGTCGAACATGCCGTCCCTAACCCTCCCTCAGCGTGTCACCCCCCACAGGATACACTTGAAGTTTATTCACTCAACGGTCACGTACTGCTGATATTCCACTTCTCGTTTCGGGAGCAGAGAGGAGCCCTAAACTTGCTCTCATGCTTCCGCCGGATCCTGCTTGCTTGTTACCGAACTATTCTTCCCACAAACCTTAAAATACCTTTAAAATCAAACACATTTCCGCAAATTCCATCACACCGATGGCTCCCAAGGCGTGCACACGGGAGAAGGACACGTTTAAAGTGGTGGAGTTTCGCATAGCTGTTGTTCCGGGTATCCCCGAGCTAACATCCTCGCGGATCTGCTCTCCTATGAGGCTCTTATTAATGCAAATTTTCCCGCAAAGTGCTGCTTCCGTTGGTAGTTTTCCACGGATTCGCTCCGCCACGAATGTTTACGCTTATCAGCGCCTACGTTCTCATCGCAGATGTGAGGGTCATTTACATTTAGAAAAATCATTTGTTTTCAGGAGCGCCGACAAGGATGAAAACGGGGAAATATTGTGGAGAGATTGTGCGATTAATTGTGCGCATGCGAGCATCAAACGTTCGCAGGGGAAATTACTATCCGGTGATAACGGGGGTAAAAAACAAGCGAAGGGAATCGCAATTGTTTACCTAGGAGAGTGCTCACGAAGCACGGAAACTGAGATCCACTTTCGATTCTAAAAACATTCCCACGTGGAATTGGGAGGCCCCATCTAAGACCATTAGAATCCCGAGAATTTAATAGAAAGAACATAAGATGGATTGTGTATCGATAAGGATTCGATCTGATGACCACTGGTCAGCTACAGGTAGCCATAGGAGACACACGATAGCGCCTGCTGTCGGTCCTTCTGTCCTGTTCGGACACTCATTACTCAGCCTTCACCTAATGGAAAAAATGGAATTCAAATTTTAGGTAAAAATCAACTTCCTCTCCAGGATACTGTGCCCAGCTGCTGCGCTGATGAACTACAAATTTTATTTGCGCTTTAACGCATACCGCTTGGTTTCATTTCCATCAGAAAGAGAATAATAATGGTACGCAAATGGCATCACTTATCAAGGGCACAATTCGGACTCCAGGATACCCGTGCTCGCATGAAAGCCTGAGTGCACATTCCAAATTTTCGCTTTCATGTTCTCGACCGGAAGCACCACTAACATCGGGTTGTGGAAAACAATGTTCAACGACGAGACAAGCAACGCTGGAACTTCACTTCCGGTCGGCCGCTTGCTACCGGTCTGCGGTTCTGGTAGTGCAATTCCGGTTGTGGAAAGCTCCACTAAAACCGGAAGCAACAAGTGTTCTGTCGCAGGGAAAGTGGATTGAATCCCGGCGGAACTATAGGAGGTGAAATGAAAGATGGGATGGGTTAAGATTTCGGCCGAGAACTTTCTCTTCGTCGGTTGGTGGGATGCTGCCCTGGGAAAATTCTGATTAACATCCACGAAAATGGGCGAGACTATCGGTGTAGAAAAAAAGTGTCGGGATAGTTAAACTCGATATTTCTTGGAATCCGACTTATTGTGGTTTCTTAACTATGGGTTATTGGCCTCCGACTTGTTTCAAACATGTTATCATTTTTGTTCTTCGATTCATGTCTTCGATTGAAACGATTTTTATCGTTTCAAGCTTCTGGAAGATAAAATTTTCAGGCCTTTCATGGATTCCTCTGCAAAGAAAAAAACTATGTTTCTTGTGCCAAACCAGTCATCGATACATTTTCGCACATTTTCAGAAGATTGAAGCGCTTCAAAGCGATTCTCACATTGGTGAAAACAAATGGTAATCGAAATTAGCCAAGTTTGGTGAATAAGCTGCAAGGTGTAGTTGATCCAAATTGAGAAGCTCAATCGGGAGGTCTTGTTCGGTTGCGACAGAGCGTTGGCAGAGCAAGAAAAACTAATTTGTGTTGCCTTTCTTGATATTCCGGTCGGTTTTGGAGCAGTTCATCCGATAAATTGTGTAAAATCAGGATGCGAAAACAGTAGAAAAATCGTTTTTCTTCTTAGGTTCAAATCATAAAAACTAACGAACGTTTTACTCACACAATAAGAACAGCTGACGAGAAAACCCACCCACGAAAAGTGGAATTTTTTTTACCCCAATTCAATTCGTGGTTGCCAATATTTGCTGCACCAGGAGCACATGTCCTCGCTGTAGGGCAAATGTTTGGATTACGAAGCGCATGTCTGACAGAAACAGCTGCTCATCTAATGCTGTATCCTCCAGCAGAGAGGGTGCATTTCCTGCTTTTCCTTCCAAAAACGCGCTATCGGTGTTCTGGGCACTTGTTCCCCGGCACGGACATCAAACGTGCCTCTGCTGCTTTGATTAAATTCCACCCGGATTATTTAATTTCGACTCTAGCCTCTCGTGGTGTCTTTGATGTTTTCAAATCTCGAAATTCGGCAGAGGTTGGGGTGAATTGTGAGTTGATCCTTTGCTTAGGGCGTGAAAACGGGGGGATGTTTATTTTATGCTAATTCGTGAAGTGGGATAATTGTGTTTCAGATGCGTTCCTTGTTGTGAACCGGAAGATAATCAGTGTTTGAATTGGTCGGTGTTAAGTCAGGCCGGACCATGTGACATTTTTATGATTTCGAGAAAAACGAACATAAAGTTTTTTTCGTTCAATATTGTTCTCAGAAATGATAGATACTCTCTGGCGATACTTTGACGTATGATAGTTGTAAAAAAACATCAAGTATCATGCTAAAAAAGGCAGTTATTTGGCTGCCTATACGTACATAGTCCACTCTGACTGAACCAAATGAAGCATTTTTCAAGAGTTGGTTCACTATGACTGAACAATTTCGAAATATGTCAATTAACAATCAATTAACAGTTGTGAGTCAAAGTGTGCCATTCTACTATGAAAATTAGAGCGAGAAGGATTGTGAGTTTGGAATTGCATAACATTTATTTGCGTTCAGCATAATAGCCTCTGCCATCTACTGCTGACATAAATATGATTGCACGGAAAACATATTAAGCATTAACTTCCCATTTTCAATGATCTTGGACAGTATTTGTCAATAGAATTGTCAAATTTGAATTCATTGTCATCGCTACAGCCTAAATCGCACTCTGAAATAGTATATTTTGCAATCATTCACACTGAAGACCAGCATTTTCACTGATCCGTTCAGTCGGAGTGGACCAAATTAATTTTTTAATATACTCAGAATGTGCACATTTTACACTAAAGGGATCAAGCACATTCCGACAAGGTACCTATTAGCTCTATAGAGGCGAATGAACTGCAAAGTTTAAAGCCTCTTAAAAATAAAGAACCAACCAACCTATTGGCTTCAAGGAAATGTTTTATTGATTCGAATTCGGCGTTTGGATATTGTTTAAATTCATACAAATAATTGTCACATGGTCCACTCTGTCTGCACATGATATAGAGCCATTTCGCTATGGTAAATGGTACATGGTCCGCTCTGACTGCATATTATGAGGGATTTTCGTTGATCAATCATAACAATTTCGATCCGTTATTCCTGCTGTATGCGTGATTTTTTAACACTGATGAATGTGGTGTGTAGCTTACATAAAGCTTAACCAAATGTTATCAATAACTCGAAATTTTCAATTTTGCGACTTGGTTCCCTCTGACTTAACACCGATCAATTGTTAGGCATATTTTTTCTTTTATTATCGTAGGATCGCTTTCAAGCAGATGAAATGCATTTTTTTATATTTTTTACAAATTGGCTTATTTCAAGAAAAAATGTAATATTTATTTTTTTTGCTTTATTTGTTGATTGCTGCTGTCAAAGTTTACAAAAAAAAACTGTGGCCAGCCACTAGCTTGTAACTTATTCCTAGAGAGCAAGCTTATATCTAATCCTCACTAATTTATTATTAATTGCTACTTAAATATATCTTCAAATTATTTTTAAGGCTTGAAATGTTCTGTTCTGTCTTCAAATTATTTGGAAGTGCATTGAACCAGAGTTGAAAAAAAGTTCAAGTGCTATTTCTGTTCTAGACCTCGAAACGTAGAAATTGTTTCTGGTATTATGATAATGTATGTTTTGACATTCAATCAGTTGAATATTATATTCCACCTAGCCATTTTTGATTTTGAATACCAGTAGCAAAACGTTATACTTGTGCATATTGTCAAATGAAAGCAATTCTGCAGAATACAATCTTGCGGTTGGAAACAATACCGGCAGTTTATGTATGTTTTTTACGGCTCTATTCTGATGAGTTTTTAGTACATTTTGGTGTGTTGCTGCAGCAGATCCCCAAACTGTACTCACGTAACAAAGACGAGGTATTATGAATGCGTTATATAATTGCCAACAGGTGTGCATGTTTAAACAATTTCTAGATTTCTTGAGAGCGAAAATAATAGGTGTTTTTTTTTTCACCGATGTCATTTGACTTTTCCATTTTAAGTTTTTATTCAGTATTAGACCTAAGTAATTAATTTCATCTACTTGCATTAGCTGTTCGTTATTTATGAATAATTGTAGTGAATCGATATAGTGTTCTAGTGAAAAGATAGTGAAACAAGATAATATGTATTACAATTCAACTTATTCTAATGGAAGGGAACCGATAGCTCGCAAAGGACGAAAAGGAGGGGAAAGGATGTTAGAACAATCAGACTCGAAGATCAATAGTTTTAAGGAAAACATAAATTTGGAGCATGTGATCAAGATCTAGCCGAGCCAACACATCTCTCACCGGCACATTGGGCTGCCTTCCTCTGGCCCGAAGAGAGTTTTCTTAATTCGATCTGGCAACAACATATCTCTCGCACGACCAAACAACGTGTTCGATGTCGTGGTAACCTTGGCCACAAACACAGATATTGCTATCGAGAAGATTAAAACGAAAGAGTAGCGCGTCTAATGAACAGTGATTGGACATGAGTCGGGAGAAGGTTCGAATGAAGTCCCGACTCAAGTCCAGACTTTTGAACCATGGGTTGAGGCTAACCTTAGGGATAATCGAGTGAAGCCATCGGCCCAAATCATCTTCATTCCCCTTACGTTGCCAGTTAGCGATGGTATTCTTACGAACTAAAGAATAAAATTCATTGAAGGCGATTTGACGCTGATAAATGTCGCCTTCAATCGCACCCACCTTTGCTAATGAGTCAGCCCTCGCATTACCCGGAATTGAGCAATGTGAAGGGACCCAGACAAAGGTACATAACAGCGACTGGTTAAAGCACTCAAAATTTCTCGTATTCTCTAAAGGAAGTACGGCGAGTGCTTTTCCGGCCTCACTGAACGGATAGCTTCGACAGAGCTAAGACTATCCGTTACAATATAATAGTGTCCAACAGGTCGTGAGGCGACGCTGTCCAGCGCCCAGTGAATCGCTGCCAATTCAGCAATATACACTGAACAAGGATACTGAAGACTGTGGAAGGTGCTAACAAATCCGTTGAACACTCCAAATCCTATGGACTCATTTATATAGGATTCTTCTTCTTCTTGTATGGCGTTAACGTTCCCTGTGGAACTTTTGCCGTCTCAACATATGCATTAACTAGCGTCATTCATTAATACTTAGTTGAGATTTCTTAAGCCAAATAACACGCCTTGAATGTATTCCGAGGGGCAAGCTCTAGAATACGCGTGACCACAGTGCAAGTCTGAGGAAATTTCTTTGACGAAAAATCCTCCGGCCAGAACGGGAATCGAACCCGCACACCCGGCATGATAATGTGAGACGCTAACCACTCGGCCACGGGTGCACCCTATTTATATAGGATCCATCAGTAATATATGTACTTATTATTACAATTGACACGCATATACTTTGCTTTGGAGATCGTTGGAATGAACTCCGATCGAATATAATCTGTAATTGCATGAATATCCTGCTTCATGGACAGATCAAAATGCACAGAGGAACTGATGTAGTCAGCGAAACAAACACGGTTTGAATATACGAAGAAGACTCAACCTGCATGAAGATGAATTCATGATATAAACTCACGAATCCAGAGTAAAAATTTAGCTCGATCAGTTGCTCGAAATTTCCGATCACCAATGGGTTCATAACCTTACACCGGATAAGGAACCGACGAGATAATCAATTGAGGCGATCTTTTAGTGGGAGTACGCTTGCCAAAACCCCGAGGCTCATGGTATGCGTTGAGGGCATACATCCCAATGCAATACGGAGACAAAGATACTGAAATTCGCTCGAGTTTAATGAGGTGTGGTTTGGCAGCTGATTGAAAACAGAAACTGCCGTACTCCACCACTGAGAGAATAGTTGTTCGATACAACATTATAAGATCTTCTGGGTGGGCTCCCCACCAGGTGCCGGTAATTGTACGGAGAAAGTTCATTCTTTGTTGACATTTTTACTCAGATGCCTAATATGGGCCCCCAAGTACATTTGGAGTCGAACCAGACCCCAAGATACTTGAATGACATAGCATGAGTGATCGGTTTACCAAAAAGTTGAAGATTTGGTTTTGCTGGTCTATGCTTCCTAGAAAAAACCACCATCTCTGTTTTCTCCGTGGAGAATTCGATCCCTAGTCGAATGGCCCAGGTTGAGAAATTGTTCAAAGTATCTTGTAAGGGTTCTTGCAGGTTGGATTGTTTTGATCCTACGACAGACACCACTCCATCATCTGCAAGTTGGGTTGGGCTGCACTTTTGTGTAAGGCAATTGTCGATGTCGCTTACATAGAAGTTGTACAAAAGGGGGCTTAAACATGAGCCCTGGGGGAGGCCCATGTAAGAGAACCAACTTACTGCAGAATCTCCGTGAGAAAAGTTCAAATTTTTCTCACAAAGCAAGTTATATAACATATTATCCAATAAAGGCGGCAGACCCCGAGAGTGTAATTTGTCCGACAAAACCTCTATTGAAAAAAAATCAAAGGCCCCCTTTATGTCCAAGAATACTGAAGCCATTTGTTTTTTTTTCGGTGTAAGCCATTTGAATTTCTGAAGAAAGCAATGCAAGACAATCATTCGTCCCCTTGCCCCTGCGGAACCCATATTGTGTATCTGAGAGTAGGCCACTCGTTTCAACCCAACGATCAAGGCGAAACAAGATCATTTTCTCCAACAATTTCCGTATACAATACAGCATTGCTATTGGGCGGTACGAATTGAAGTCGGAAGCGGGTTTTCCGGGTTTTTGAATTTTTATAACTCGTACTTGTCTCCAATCATCTGGAACAATATTATGCTCCAGAAACCATTTGAATAAATTCAACAAGCAATGTTTCGCCACATCAGGGAGGTTTTTCAACAAGTCGAACTTAATTCTGTCCGATCCCGGAGCAGAATTGTTACATGAAAGGAGAGCAAGAGAGAATTCTACCATCGAAAACTCGGAATCAAGATCGCATCTATCTTGTGGTATATCTCGAACAATTTTTTGTACGGGAACGGAATCGGGACAAACCTTCCGTGCAAAATTAAAAATCCATCGATGTGAATATTCCTCGCTTTCATTCGTTGAAGAGCGATTTCTCATGTTTTGAGCCACTTTCCATAAGTTTTTCATTGACGTTTCTTGTTACAAACCTGCCACGAAATTTCGCCAATAAGCACGTTTTTTTTTTCCTTTTATCAGGATTTCAAATTGATTTTCAAGGGCTAAATACGTTTGAAAATTCTCAATGGTTCCACGTTTCCGAAAAACTTGAAATGCATTCGATTTATCTCCATAAAGCTTGGAACACTGGCTATCCCACCATGGATTGGGAGGCCTTCGACGAAAGGTGAACCTGGGATGGGTTTCGTTTGAGCGCGAATCGCGCTGTCATAGGATCAAACGAGAAAGGAAGTAATACTCCTCCAATGGAGGTAAGCCATCTCTGGAATTGATGGCTAGAGCAATCGCGTCTGCATATTTTTTCCAATCAATGTGTCTTGTGAGGTCATATGCCATGTTTATAGATTCAGAAGAATTAGACCCAATGGTGATGGAAATTTTAAATGGCAAGGGATCACTACCGTTGGGGTCCTGGATTACATTCTACTTGCAATCTAACGATAGTGAATTCGAGCAAAGCGAGAGGTCAAGAGTACTTGGGTTAGCAGGAGGTTTAGGTACACGTGTTGTTTCCCCAGTGTTCAAAACGGTCATATTGAAGCTGTTACAAAGGTCATATATCAACGATGAACGGTTGTCGTCGTACTGTTCCCCCCAGGCGGTACCGTGAGAGTTGAAGTCTCCCAAGTTCAACCGTGGCTCAGGAAGGAGTGAGCACATGTCAGCAAGTTGCTTTCGGCTAACTTGAACTTTCGGAGGCCACTACAAGCTGACAATACAGAGGTCTTTGCCTCTGATGTTTCGACGACAAGCAACAGCTTCGATCCTTCCAATAGGTGGAAAGTCAATTCTTAAAAATGAGTGGCACTTATTGATCCCCAATAGCACCACTCCGTATCTGTCAACATGGTCCAAGCGTACTTTGGGAGTGGTCACATTTTTGCGCCGAGGATTCCCTTGGAAAATAAACGGTGTGCACCCGTTAGCTGTGTCCGCTTCTATTTCGTCAACGGACAACGTGGCGAAGACATTTTGTGTGTTGATTGGTTGTTGTTCTTGAGCCAGTGGAGAAGCGCCCTTCAAATTTTCCGCAAAAGTGCGCTTCGAGCGTTCCTTCAAAGAGCGTTTCTGTTTATCCCAGCGACTCTTGTAAGTTGCACAAGCTGATTGCTCGTGTGGGGATCCTCCGCAATATGGACATTTATACTCAGTCGCACTGCAGGATTCCCCCACATGTTGCTCTCCGCAAGTTGCACAGCGCTCCTTGTTGGCGCAATAATCTGCTGTATGACCAACTGACTTGCATTTATTGCAAGTCATGGGCTTTGGCACGAAGAGTCGCACTGGAAGCCTTAATTTATCCACCATAACGTAGTCAGGGAGGGCGGAACCAGCAACGGTGATATTTTAGTGCTAGTGAAATATGAATAGTTGCGGACACTATAGAATTTCAATAAATTTCAATTGAACAACAAACATTGGAGTATGTTACACTGGAAAACTCTTTTTGGTTTTAGTTTGAACATAAGAAAGTGTTGTTAGAAAACTTTGTTTTCCTTTAATAAACACTTTTTTTGATGTACGGACGATTTGCATCCAAGTGTTGTTTCTTTCGTAAAAATCAATGAATTAGCCATTAATGAAATGACCGTTTTTAGGAAATCGAATTAAAATCATTTTTGAAAAAAAAAGCTTTTTTAGTGTAACGTCCACAAAATTTTAATGTATTCTGAGAGGATGCTGACTGCACCATAGAAGAGTTGGGACGGAATTCATCGACAGTCACGTCTCAGCTCAAAATTCAATTAGAAAAAAATTAATGTCTGAGATAGCTCAATGTAAGGGAAAATGTAATTTGAAGTGAATCCTTTGGGAAGCCAAGCGCAATTGTATTCGATCTTCTATATTTTTTTTCTGATACTTTTGTTGATATCGTGTAGGTTTTTGCTGCATTGGAAATATCTGATGTATTGGACATCGGATTTTTCAAACAAAATTTTAATCTACAGTTTGTTTTGAATTATCAGAATATTAAAATAGTTACCAGTGCTTTTTTTTCTTCCTAATCTTCCAAAACTGTTGTTTCGGTTCATAGTCAAATATTCCGCCCCGTGAAATACCGTTGCAAATTAATGAGCTCACGTTCGCCCGGCTGGACTTGCATTCCCACGTTCTGAACCTTCAGTATTCTCTATAATCCCAAGCGCCCTCTCCAGTTCTTGCCCCCCTCCATCCTCGGCGCTCCTTTTTGTCTTCAGAGAGCCAAGAAGAAGGACTGGACTGGTGGGAAGAACGTTTTCTGTGCGACATGGCACCAACAAACACAGCAAATGGTGAAAGTGAATTCCTGGGAAAGGTTTGGTCTTTCTCATATTTTTTGCTCCCGGACTGCTCCGACGACGACGATGACGACGACGACGTGGACCACGTGACGACCGTGTGCTGCCGCCAAGCTTGGGGAGGGCGACGATGATACGAAATGGTCCTTCTTGTTTGTATATAGGAAGATATCCGTTCGACCGTCATCCGCCAGGGTGGGGTGGGAGTAGGAATGCTAGCAGATTCCTTCGAACTTCGGATCGGTGGTTGGTCTTGTTCGGGTTTGAGGGTTTGTGTCGGATTGTCCTCTTCCGCAAACATGAGTTCTTGGACACTTGTACTATATTAGAATAGCTGGGATAGTTTAGGGCCAGTGGGACGGAGTTAGCTAGAGCTGCTCCAGTAGCCCCTCGCCATGCGTTGAGGACGAGCGATAGTTCTAGGAATAGATTATGGACTGGAGAAACTACATGTCGTGGCCGAAATGGGATTAGTTTAGTTTCACGAAAGAACAGTCACACATGCTAGCAACGGGAAAAACTTTGTCAGAAAGGGGTTTCACTGGGCATATGTATATGCTAGAGTCAGAAGAAGAAAGGTCACTTCTCGCCAGAAGAGATAGCGGAATGATAAAATTATCAAACCTCTGTGGGGAAGAAAGACCCAAATTCATGAGGTTCTTCCACACACATATATGCTTCGGGACGGAAACGTGGGAAACCCTACAAGGCGAAAAGTTATTTTGGGGTGAAAATGAAGAACGGACCGAAGGGAAATTGGTGATGAAAGTGTCTTTCTTCCTATATACAGTCATCGGATGTGTCAGATGGTGGATATATGCCGTATATTTACACGGCACCGTCGGATGAGCTTGTCTGCTATATAATCAACTTACGTTTGAGAACAGAGTGAATCAGAGCGAGGGATTTGCCGTGCAAATAAGCGATGGTTTGACGGAAACTACACTTTGAGAAATCAGGTTTTCCACCTACGATTTCCTATGTTCACTTAGATGCCAATGAGTCACCAATCGGGTTGATCCGAATATATGCAAATGTAAACTTTCGACATACGAATTTATCAATATTGTCGAATCTTTCCTCTTCCTCAACGCCGTATATATTCTCTCCATCGTCCGCACAAACAAAATCTTAGATATAAATTAAACAAATTATAAAAAAAAAACATAAATTCACAAAGCCCCAAGTCGGTCGTGGGAGATTCAACCGGTGGAGATGACCTGTCGTTCCTCGCTTCGGAGCGATCAATTGAAAGCCAACGAAAAGAAGTGTGGTGGCGTTGTGGGCCAACCCACACTCACCGCTAGCCGTCGGCGATTTCCGCAGGCACTGGTAGCCGGTGATCTTTGGCGCGAAAAACAGCTGGTCCCGATAATCAACTGGGAATTAAACAACAACGCGCCAGATTCATCTTCATTCATCAGCGCAAAATGCCCCCACAGAGCGGTCACGTAACGAAGCATAACACGATGGATTGGGAAGATGAACCCGCGCGCGGAACGGAGGGCGGCGCGGCTTTCAAACGCGGTTAAGAAGATTCGACGATTCCGCGTGTCAAGAGAGTGGAATAACTCAACCATTATGCGCTTATGCCCCGGGGGTGAGCGGAGCGAAATATCGCGATCCATTAACACCTACCCGTGATTGTCGGGGCGGCTGAAGTTCGAGTTTCGAGATCGATGGCTGTGCGCTAGCTCTAGCGTGAGTATCCGTCGATTAAAGGCTTAATTTTTCCCTCCAAGCATGGAGTTTTTCGAGCAGGCACTGCTGGCTGGTGCGTGCGTGACTGCCTGCTAGAGAGAAGGCCAAAGGCGATGACTTTGATTCTCATAAATCACAATCAAATCAAAACCTGTTACTAATCTGCGATGATGAGGAGTTTGGTGGTGGGAAAGGGGTGGCAGCAATCGAGCAAGGGGTGAAAAAAAGGAATTTGGTTCCAATTGCTATTGGGGCTGAAAAAAATATGAGAAAGGATTGCAATCGTTTCTCTTTATTTCTTTGTTTGTTTATTAGAATAATTTCTCAAGCGAGTGCTGAATATAACATGTTAAAATTAACACACATAGGGTATGGTAAATGATGACGTATAATTAATAACAAGCGGTTCTTTGTTCACAGCTACTAGGCTGAATGAAAAGTTCAGGGCGAAAATAAAAAAAAAAGTTTCTTGTTCCTAAAATGAGTTTATTCTTCAGTGTGTTCTTCCTTAGGTTTAATACACTTCAGCCAGCGATTATATATACAATTAATATCTTTTTCCATAAATGTTTGCGCTAGACGAATTTCATGCCAACCCGTTGGCAGCACCATCTCAGATAGCGAAGGAACGTTATGGGTGTAAGCACATGGATCTTTTAAGCGACTTTGCATACCTGAAATATTCAACAAAGAATTAGACTACTTTTTGAAAAGGGCCAAATAAAATTTATTGATCTTTTACAAAAAAAATATAATTCAAAAACTATAATATCTATAATACAAAGTTTTAGATTTTATTAAAATATTAATTAATAAAATATAATATTATTATTTTGTCGAAGACGTCAACTTTCTATCTTTTATAGTTTTTGGAATATAAGGAATTTTTGTATGGAGACTTCTGCAAAAATAATGTTTCACTCGTAACATTTTTGTGTGTAAATTCTCGCGATTGAAATGTGCCTGATATGTTTCTAAATAGAAAAAAGTTAACAGAACATGTGAATCGCGATAATCTATATATGAAGGGTGTGTCACATCAAATTGCATCACGGAAAAAACGCTGTAGAAATTCGCCCAGTAGACCGATCCTTTTGAAAATTTTAGACAGTAAAATAAAAACTATTAAACAACTTTTGGCATTTTCTTTTTATTCATACTTCGAGCCCAAGCCCGTATGCTCGCACCTTCCTCTTTACCACGTCCATAAGGTTCTGTACAACGTCAGGTTGTAGTTTTTTTTTTGAACAGAAATCCATTTTCTCTTGAAGTCCGCCTCCGATTTGACAACTTTTGGGTTCTTCCGGAGGGCCTGCTTCATAATCGCCCAATATTCCTCTATTGGGCGAAGCTCCGGCGCGTTGGGCGGGTTCATTTCGCTTTGACGTAGGTTTCGTCGTCCATTACCAGGCAATGCGGCTTCGTCAGCATTTCGGTGTACAGCTTCCGGGCTCGCGTCTTCCCCACCATGTTTTGCCTTTCGTCGCGGTTAGGAGCCTTCTGAACCTTGTATGTACGCAGGCCCTCCCGCTGCTTGGTCCGCTGGACGAATGAACTTGACAAATTCAGCTTATTGGCGACATCCCGGACCGAACTTCTCTGATCACGACTAAACTGCTTAACTACGCGCTTGTGATCTTTTTCACTGACGGAGCATCCATTTTTGCCGTTCTTCACCTTCCGGTCGATGGTTAGGTTCTCGAAGTATCGTTTTAGTACTCTGCTGACCGTGGATTGGACGATTCCCAGCATCTTACCGATGTCCCGATGTGACAACTCTGGATTCTCGAAATGAGTGCACAGGATTAATTCACGACGCTCTTTTTCGTTCGACGACATTTTTCCAAATTTACGAAAAATTTACAGTGAAGCATGGCCAACGTGATCTATACACTCTTAACTGATTATAAGCGAAAGCAGAAGATATAATTCCTAAAAATTAAATTTCTACAGCGTTTTTTCCGTGATGCAATTTGATGTGACACACCCTTTATATAAGGGGGTCTCCGTAGCCACATTGGTTGCGCGTTCGCTTAGTAAGCGATCGATCGTGAGTTCAAAACTCAGGACCCTCATTGACCATCTTTGTGTTGTTACAGAATAACTACGTCCACGCAACAATCATCAGCGATGGAGATCGATCCACGGTCGAAATAAGATCGATTCATCCATACAACTGCTCTGCTTTGCATGACACATCGGGCTGCTGTTCTATAAATAACTCAACAATGATCAATCAACTGTCTCCGCTATCCGGTGGTCCAACTGGATAATGGAAGAACAGAAAGAATACTCTTACGCCTAAAAATGGCTACTGTGTGAATGTACCATATGTAATGGTATAGAAGGAATACTGGCGAACGGCAACTGTGTAATGTGCTAATTATAGATATGATAACCATGTGACATGTACACGATTAAAATTCGGCTCTGTTACAGCTAAAATGCTAATATAAATAAATAAATAAATGGGATACAAATACCCTTTATATAAAAATGGATTTCTGTCTGTCTGTCTGATTCTTATGGACTCAAAAACTACTGAACCGATCGACACTAAAATTGGTATGTAGGGGTTTTTGGGGTCGGGAAAGGTTGTTATGATAGTTCGAAACAACCCCCCCCCTTGTCTAAGAGGGGGCTGCCATACAAATGAAACACAAATTTCTGCATAACTCGAGAACTAATCAAGCAAGAGAGCCAAATTTGGCATGTGAGAGTTTTAGGGGGAAAGAAACGTTTCTATGGTAAATAGATACTCTTCCCCCCTTTCTTAGGGGAGGCTGCCATACAAATGAAACACAAATTTCTGCATAACTCGAAAACTAATCAATCAAATAGAGCCAAATTTGGCATGTGGAGGTTTTAGGGTGCAATAAATGATTCTATGATGGATAGATACTCCTGCCCCCTCTTTTCGGGGGGCTGCAAACACGAATTTCTGCATTACTCGAGAGCAAATGAAACTAAATTTGGCATGTGCAGGTATTAGGGTGCAATAGATGAGTCTATGGTGGTTAGATACTCCTGCCCCCTCTCTTGAGGGGGGGGGGTTTTGCTGCCATACAAATAAAACACAAATTTCTGCATAATCCAAGAACTAATAAAGCAAATGGAGCCAAATTTAGGATGTGAGAGTTTTTGGGTACGAGAAATGTTTCTATGATGGTATAACACCCCTCCCTCCTCTGGAATTAAATTGATCTTCGTTCGTAAGTGTAAATGCATTTTATTATGATAAAACGCACTCCTATATCGTCTTGTATCTATATAAATAAAAATGGATCACCGAATGTGTTGATAAGAGCAAAACTCGAGAGAATTGTCCGATTTAGAGCTGTCTCAAACATTTATTCCATGTAACGGAGAAACATGTTATTTTCTAGTCGTTGAAAAATCTGGAACGAGAATTGTGTCTGAAAATAATATGATAGTAATAGTAATTTTATAGTAAAAGGTAATATTAAAGGGTAGATTAGAAGATCTATCAATGAACAGTTCTGCGATTGGTGAGAAAACGTGGATGTGATTACGAAAAGTAAATGTTGCCGGATCAGCTAGTTTACCCATAAAAATATCACGAAATGAACATAGTATTTTTCCAAATGAAAACATGAGTTGTTGGTCGAAAAACTTTTCCAATGTAAAGGTGCCCATCTTCCGATGTATGGGTGATTTGTTGGAATTTCTATGGGCTATTTACGTATATTTTTTCAGAATTTTTAAAATACATATTTTCGAGAAAAAATAATTTTTTCAGTGATTTTTTTTTTCAATTATTTGTTTGATTTATTTTAATGGTAACCTGAATAATTTCCTACTTTTTATTCTCTTATTATTTTACATTTTTCAAATTATGATTTCACGAAAAAAAATATCAAACAAATTTTTGAAAAAAAAATCATTAAAAAAATATTTTCAAAATTAAATTCATTTTTCTACAAAACATGTGTTTTTAAAATTCTGAAAAAATAGATATAAATAGCTCTTGGAATTTCCAACAAGTCATCCATACATCGAAAGATAGGCACTTTTACATGGAATTTTTTTTTCGAACAACAACTTTTTCGTGTTTTTCTTTGAAAAATTACTATTAATGTTAAACTCGTAATATTTCTATGTATAAATTATTGCAATTTAGTGCTCTGCTAACTTTTTTGAATTTAGAAACATGTTAAGAACATGTCAAACGTAAGAATTTACACACAATAATGTAACGAGCAAAACATTATTTTCCCAGGAGTCTTCATACAAAAATGACTTATATTCCGAAAACTATAAAAGGTAGAAAGTTGACGTCTTCCTGAGACAAGTTGGCATGAAATTCGTCATTACCAAAGCTATTGAGTACTTTTTTATCATGGATTTCTCTGAATGTACATATCTTATATGTGTTCTATGTAAAAATATTGTAAAACATTCTCTGCGAGTGTAGAAAATCCTGGACGAACATTGTGTCTGATGATGATTTTATATTATGAATAAAGTTTCCGGGGAAATGCAAGGAAATATATAAAAAAAATTGAGGTTAGAGTTTGTCATCTATGTATTTGAACAACATCGTAATAATTTTCATTCAAATTTCAACAATGCAAAATAGCTTTCGGGTCTGCCAATCTGATAGAGAGTAAATTGCTCCACAATTGACATAGCGAGAGCCATGTGAACGGTGAGTTTTTGTTCGAATTTGTCAAATTCATTATTTTGACGTTTGTTCACGATTTTTGACGACAAGGCGATAAATGTCAATTTCGATCGAAGTGTAAAGTAAATTCGAGATAACAACTGAAAGAAATGAATATTCATTTTCTTTATAAATTTTTTTTACATTGCGATAAAAAATATATAACATTTTTTGTTTACATTTCACTTTCAACAGATCAAACAAATTGTCAGTTACGTAAATGAAAGACATTGAATCAAGAAACATCACACAATCTTTCCTTAAAACCGTTGTATTCGTTCTTTTTCATTGATCACATTTGATTACTTATATAGATTGTTAAATAATTCAAACACACTTACAACACACAAGTTATGTTTTATTAAACACCCAAAATATTCGAAACATAGAAATAATTCATATAGCAGAAAAACGTTTGCCGGGTCAGCTATATATTGGTTAAATTCTTTGTTATGGTATCTTTTCCAGACTGTCAAACTGCAACCTCTTCCCGGTTATTTCCTGTAAATATAACTATTCATTTTGCTCGTGAGTTTTCATGGGTAAGGAGTGTATCGAAAAGTAATCTAACAACACGTTATTACACACAAACGGGTGAGCTTTTTCTTATCGTGTAATCAGAGCACGCTTTGTTTACATGTCAAAAATCAATTGGTTCGCCGAAAAGTGTGTTACATACCACAAAATAGCAACAAAAAAAATCAAAGTTTGTCCAGAAAGTGTTAAACGAATCGTCGCAAAGTTCGGTGATGAGTGTTCTTTCGAGGATCTCAGCAGAAGTGGAAGAAAGCCTGGACCAAGTAATCCCGAGTTGGACCGAAAAGTTGTAAATTATATCCAGAAGAACGGGTCTGCATCTATTCGTGATTTGACCAAGACCAGTGTTGAATGATTCAGCGGATCAAACAAAGACATGGTCTAAAGACCTATAATAATCAAAAAGTGGCCAAACAAATACCGGAGCAGCAAGATCGCGCTAAACCACAAGCTCGAAAGCTATATAAGTGTATTTCGAACAATTCCAATCAGTGCATTCTCATGGATGACGAAACATACGACAGAGAAGATTCCAGAATGGTGCCGGGACCTCAATTTTATACCAAATCGATTGGAGAAAGTATACCACGTGGTTCCTCCTCTATTCTGGCCGGACTTGGCATCGGCACATTATGCCAAATCCACTCTGCAATCGTTTTCGGAAAACAACATCATGTTCGTCGAAAAAGACCCCAATCCACCTAACTGTTCCCAGCTGCGGCCAATTGAACGTTACTGAGCAATCGTTCAAGAAGGAAGGTACAGTGACTAAAATATGTCAGAGTTCAAGAAGAATTGGTCTGCAGTTTCCAGAAAGTGCACGAAGGCTACTTTGCAGAAATGGAGTTAAATCTTAGGTTCGATCATTTTTTTAGAAATCAACAATAAACTTGATTTTTTTTTTATTTCATGGTAAACCTCATATTCTTTAATAAAATTCAATTTTCGAAACATTCCTTAACTTTCATGGTTTCAACATGTGGACCTTTTTTTTTTGTCCACATATTGTTCATGGCAGAAAAAATTTTTGCAGATGCGATACTAGTAGGTAGACACATAATATAGAACAGCAGATTTTGAAGCGAAACTCTTCCAATTTTGTTATGTAGGAATATGTCTTTCATCAGAAAACAGATTGCGATCTCATGAAAAAGAATTAACGTAAATGAGTACTTTCGGTACTTTCGTATTTGCGTCACCGGAGCCGAAATACAATAGATAGCAATTTTATTGTACACACTGGCACTCCGATATCTTTTGTATTGTTGCTGCCTTGTTGTCTGTAGTGTTTTGTCATTTTTTATTGTTACGAAAATGCGATTTTATGATTTGCGGTATTTAAATATGAACGCCACTGAAATATAAATGATAAATTTCAAAGCAAAACTTAACCGGGCAAACGTATGCCGTCCGACCCTCGCTAACGCTCGGTCGGACCTAACTAAAGGATCGTCTCCTATGTTTCAAACTAACCGGCAAAATCGTCAAGAGGGGTCGTCAAGCGCTTCCGATGGTGCTTTGCGCTCCAAACGTATGCTGAAGGGATGCAGAGGTAGAGGCTTAAACTACGGTAACACTTTTAACTTCTCGGAGTTAGGAGAAACTTTCGAAGCATCCGGCGAAACAAAAAATTGCCTCATGAATAATTAAAAACGCAGAGAACTCTGTGCATTGCTTCCGGTAAAAGTGGCTCCAAAGTTCCGGATATAATAAAGCTGTGTTCATCGGAGAAAACTGAAGATGAAAGTTTTTTCCGCAACGCTTGTTCTCGCCGGCATAATTTTGTAGCCTTACGTTAACAATGCGTTCGTGTCTTGAACTCTATCTTTTTCAATTTTTTGAACCTTGTTGCAACTATTCAAAATCACGATTTTCATTATTAGATGACCAATACAATTGGTCTTTTTGGCGACAAAAATCATTACTCGAAATTGTTAAGAAATCAATGAACTATTTAGTGAAATTGTGTTATAACAACGTTATAAAATCTCATTCAAAAACTAAGGTCAATATTAAACATTTTCATAGCTCATAACATGACCCCATATTATTTTCTCAAAATTGTCCATTTATTTTTCTACAACTTTGTCGTATATCATGTTTTAAGCAGATGTCTGTATTCCGAGTTATTATTTTTGGCAAAGAAGGGTCAATGATTCTAGATACGCCTCATAAAAAGTTCAGTCGTAAATAAAATTGGTAATTAAATTCGAGAACGAAAATAGTGATTTTGGTACCTGCCACCTTACGTACAAATTTAAAAAAAAATGAAGAGTGTCGGGGCAACGGTCGACTTCACGAATTTTTGCACTCTAAAAATTCGTTTTCCATTTTTGTAAATAGTTACACCTTCCGATTTGTAACTGGCAGAGAGTCTTTGTTCCATATTTTTATCTCAAATATTATAATTCCTTCAACCATTGTTGACTTATCAAACAAAATATGTTCTTCTATTTGAACAGGACATTTTTTTCACCAGTGCTACTTTGAACATCTGACCCTTTAGGAATGAACTTTAATATAACTTTAATACAAAATACAAAAATTCTATTGTGTTTCTCCTAAACTAGCCTTCCATTATTCAATGTATTCCAACGCAGTATCAATTTTTTTTCACAATTATAAAAAAAATTGTATACTATGTTTCTACTGAGTCAACTAGAGTTTTAAGAACAGTTTGCACCTTACTAGTCAAAAGTACTTGTCTCCTTTCACGTTGAAGAATTCTATTAAAATTACAAAAAGAAAAACAACTTCAGTGACATTGTCTCTTCCAACAAAACCGATAATTGTATGAAAGGTCACTAACCGATCTAGTAAGAAGCAACCATAGTTTGAGGCACGGAATTTAGAACGAATCGCGTATTACAACAAAACATAAATTATTCTCTCCATACTCTAAATACGGTACAGATTGACGAAAAGACGGGACAATCAAAAATAGTTTAAGAAACTGTACGTTTGATCAACCTATTCAAAAATCTAAAAAAAATTTTTTTCTCAAAAATCGATTTTTCAGGCGGAAAAACGACCAAGTGCCAAAAAAACATTTTTTTAACAAAAAAAATGGAGATAACCGTAGCACGAATTGCACAACGAGAATGATTTGCTAGTTCCAAGCGTCATTCTGTGTGTTCTTTGTGCAATTTGGTTGGTTCAGGTCAATCACGGAGAACAACTACGAATTGTACAGTTTACCCAAGCTCAAGCTCAAGCTCAAAAAAATGGAGATAACTGTAAATCTCGACGAGTAATGAAATTTCAAGACATTTGGCATCAAAACTTTTTTTTGAAAACCTCGATTTTCGGTGATTTTTCGATTTTCAAAAAAACTCAAATTTTAACGTTTGTGACATCAGTAAATGAAGTCCGAATGAGCTAATATTTTGCATAGGGTATATTATCGTGCAAATCATTATTTCGTAACAAGTTCCGAATGAAAAATCGAGATAACTATTTTTATTGACACCCAAAACTATACTTTTCGTTTCGTATTCCGAAGAAAAATCAGTCCTAGAGTGCCGATTTTTGACAAAAAATTATTTTTCGAGATGACAGTAGATCTCGACGTTTCATACAATTTTGGCATCTAAATTTTTTTTTTAAACCTCGATTTCCTTTACTCCACCTTGGGTAATTTTTCGATTTTCAAAAAACTCAAACTTTGACCGCTTTGCGCCACTCTTCCTTAAGTCCGATTGAGCTAATATTTGGCATAGGGTTTTTTTTTTGAGGTGGTGAACATATTTTATGGGATAACTTTTGGAAATTTTAGGATTTGAATACTTAGCGATCTGCACAAATGTATGAGACATTTTCACGATTAAGTATGCTTGTTTCATTAGTGAAAATTATTAGGTTTAGATAATAGAGGGATGCAAATGGCCAGTTAAGAAAACATAAAAACTAGAGGCAGATGAATTCTCCGAGCGAGGTTTCAACCCTCTGTAATTCAACGCAACAACTACTTAAACTAAACCGTCAGAAACACATGCCATATGTGACGAACATCAGCAGAGAAATCGAACACCAAACATATATTTCATTGCGCATTTTCGTGTTCTATTCTCTCAGAGTTTAAAGTCTCTTTAATTCAACATCGTCGTCGTCGTGTTCTATTTGTATGGAGTGCAAATGCACTGAACGAACAATTTGGAAAGCACAGTTTTCTTATGCCAATCGATCATGTGGAGCGGGATTTGCGTTTAAATGATGTTTGACGTTTCTGAATTTTTCGATGATATAATATATAAATTTCTCCATTGATGAAATCTGAAATCCATCCGGAAACAACAGAGCAATAAGAGCTCCAAATTGATCAATTTTGTGATGCAAATGATTATCCATTTTATTCAATTTTCACTCCTTGAAAGAAGTAATCCTGCGACGAAAACACTTCTATGTTTCGGATTTTATTTTGAACATTCGGTTCATTAAGTTCTTGCACGAACTATAAATAAATCACATTTGCTCCTTCGGAAACCTCTGCCATGTCCCCGTAGAATGGTTCTTTTCAAATTGACCACTGCGTTGGCACGGGCACTTAGGCAAAGACTCGAATTGGATTAGCACTTGGAAAAACGACCGAATTTGACTCAACACTTTATTCCAATAAAACAATTCTTGGTTGACTCGATTACTTATGATAAGATAGAAGATTGACGTGTACGCTCTGAAGTTTTATCGTGTTCTGCACTATTCTGGCTTGTGCATAGCAATATATACAAATTCAGTGGTGATAAGGGATACGAAAAAATGAACTATTACTATGGGATTCTCTTCACTCGTTACCCGAAGGCTAATGATAAGGAAGGGTAAAAATTGAGAGTGATCGAGTGCGATCAATACGGCCTTATACACTTGATCGTAAAGCTATGCTAGGGTTTGCGCTAACACACTGATTGGTACCTTTTGGTACTGACCTTGACCTGGAAGATACCCCGAATAATTTTTTTTTCACTATTCGGTCCAGAGACCATGCGGGAACAAACCTGTCAAAGTCAGTGAAATCACTCCTTCTGGTTTTTCGTGTTTCAACGGCAAACTTTTTTTTTCTCGTTTTCGCCAACTTGTCAACAATACAATGAACTTTGAGTGTAAATTTTTGAAGCGTTGTCACAAACATGTTGAGATATAACCGATTCAACACTGGTAGCACTTCAGAATCGATTATTCTGCATTCTTTTTTACATTCTGTCAAATATGTACCGGAATTATGTAATTCCAAATCTTTCCGCTGAACATTTTTCAAATTTAACTTGAACGTTCGGAATTCCTTCCGGAGGATCATACGGTCAGTTTCTTCTTTATATATTCAACGGTCATTCTTCATATTGACGTTACGAGGCGTTTCCGAAACTCAAATTGCCGCTTCGTTTGGCCCATTTTGACATTATGGAAGACATAAAAATGAATTCGCTCCGTGAACAGAAGGCATCTCCTGAACACAGCTAAAAAAGCGTATCGATGACTGAATTGGTCATTGGAAAAAGTGCTTCAGAAGAGGCATATTTTAGAAGGGAAGGAAAAGGAAATCTATATGTATATATAAATGGATTTATGTCTGTCTGTCTGTCTGCCTGTCTGATTCTTATGGACTCGGAAACTACTGAACCGATTAACATGAAAATTGGTATGTAGGGGTTTTTAGGGTCGGGGAAGGTTTTAGTTATAGTTTGAGACCCCTCCCCCTCTCTAAGAAGGGGCTGCCATACAAATCAAACACAAATTTCTACAGAATTTATCACGCAAATGAAACCAAATTAGGCATATTGAGGTCTTAGGGTGCAATAAATGTTTCTATGGTAGGTAGACTATCCACCCCCTTCTCTAAGGGGGGCTGCCATAGAAATGAAACACAAATTTCTGCATTAATCGAGAATAAATCAAGCAAATGAAACCAAATTGTGCATATTGAGGTTTTAGGGTGCAATAAATGTTTCTATGATGGTTAGACTCTTCAGCCCCCTCCCTTAAGGGTGGGAGGGAGGTGTGGTTGTCTACCGTACAAATGAAATACAAATTTCTGCATAACTCGAGAACTAATCAAGCAAATAGAACCAAATTAGGCATATGGAGGTTTTAGGGTGCAATGAATGTTTCTATGGTGGTGCCCGTGCCAACACAGTGGTCAATTTGAAAAGAACCATTCTCCGGGGATATGGCAGAGGTTTCCGAAGGAGCAAATGTGATCTCCACCTCCGTTTCTAAGGGGGCTGCCATACAAATGAAACACAAATTTCTGCATTACTCGAGAATTAATCAAGCAAATAAAACCAAATTGGGCATATTGAGGTTTTGGGTGCAATGAATGTTTCTATGATGGTTAGACTCTCCAGCCCCCTCCCTAAGGTGGGGGGGGGGGGTGGTCTGCCATACAAATGAAACACAAATTTCTGCATAACTCGAGAACTAATCAAGCAAATGGAACCAAATTAGGCATATGGAAGTTTTAGGGTGCAATAAATGTTTCTATGGTGGTTAGACTCTCCTCCCGCTCTCTAAGGAAGGGTCTGTCATACAAATGAAACACAAATTTCTGTATAACTCGAAAACTAATCAAGCACAATTTGGGATGTGAGAGTTTTTGGGTATAAGAAATGTTTCCATAATGGTATGACACCCCTCCCTCCTCTGGAATGGAGAGGGGGTCCCATAAAAATATTACACATATTTCAACCAAAAATATTCCAACCAAACATGACAATTGAAAATTTTCGGAAAACTCTGAAGGAAAAGGGGAAAATTCGGAAAATTAAAATCCCATATGTTCTACAATTACATAGTGACAAGTGCTGTTAGTCCACTTGATGTTTGCGCTAGCGGAATTGATCTTTGTTCGAAACTGGAATTGGATTTTAATGTGATAAAACGCACTTCTATGTCTTCCTCTATCTATACCAAAAAAAGGATCGTCGGATGTGTTGATAAGAGCAGAGCTCGAGGAAGGAATCGTCCGATGTAGGACTGTATTTATTCTGTCATATTTTCTGTATAAAACATTTATTCCATGTAACGGAGAAACATGTTATTTGCAAGTGGTTGAAAAATCTTGAACGAGAATTGTGTCTGAAAATAAGCTGATATTTTAACGATGAGTTTTGTTGGACTACTAGGAATTATAAAAAAAGTAAATTCAAAGAGGTCGAATAGAAGATCAATCAATGGACAGTTCTTCGATTGGACCCATGAACTTGCTCATAGTAAGAAAACGTAAATGTTTGAAGGTATTGATAACAAAATACAAATTTTTGGCGGGACGAAGTTAGCTGGATCAGCTACTAAATTATAAATGAAGCATTTTCTTCAAAAAAACTCGGTATTTATTAGTAGAATGTATTATTAGGTTGCTAAAAGAGTAGTTCAAACTGACCTGAAACACCTATTCAACCCTCCATATTTCCCAGATATCGTCCTCACGGCTACCATTTGATCTGATCGATTACGGATGGTCTACCCCGTTCGGTTCATAGGGACTGACGTTGAACTTTTCGCGAGAATAACGTTGATCAATGAGACCGACAGTTACAAAACAAAGAAATATGAAAAAATTATTGTTTTCGAATTTTCTACGATATGCGACTCCTTTCTAGTTGAATTTTTGACAATTTTTTATACGGTGAATATGTTTGGGAGCGGGGATCGACACTGATATTGTGTAAATGCTCTGGATGATGGCTGAATAGAAAGCGCAGCAAGAACAATTCGGAGCTCAACGTGTTAATACTTGATTCATTTACGCCTATACCTAACAAAGTGTCGAATAGTGTTCATTAACAAATTAGCGACAATGTTGACACCTCAAAACTATCGCACAATTTTCTCAATTTCCTAATAATCCAAGATTCCACTCCAAGTCACACGTCAAGCGCCCCTCGTCTTTCCCGTCACAGGTAGTGCGGGAAACTCGATGTTTACACAGTGTTCCGCACTTGGACTTACGACAATCACTTGAAGTATTTTTTTTTTTCATTTCTCTCGTTCTGTTTTTGAACTCTCTCCCTCCGTCGTTCAAACCGGATCAGACCTAACCGAAATCCCACTGCTGTCCATGGTGAGTGGCCACAGCAGCAGCAACAGCATCAGCACAACTTCACCCATCAAAGCCGCACAGAACCCGGATAGTGCGATTCAACCCACTAACCGATCCGATTGGATCGTGCGCCCGGTCTTCAGGGCTGCTATCGTGTGCAACTTCATCATCGTCATCGAGTTGGAACATAAATAACATAAATTTCATAAATGTTTATGTTTTCTGCAAGATATGATAGATGTTCTCTGCGTTTGCGATCTTCTTTTTTCCTGTCTTCCTGCCCCCTCCCACGGCCCACTGCATGCCCATTGGACGCCGAGACAAGTTGGATCCGTGAGTCGAACTCCTCCGCGCTTTGCTCTGTGGCAGATCGTGATCGTCGTGTGTGACTGTTGGACACTTGATTATGCTCAACGGTCGACAGTCGGTTTGCTCGTTGGCGAACTTCGAGCCGGAATGGATGGGAACTGGGTGGCCGCCCGATGGGGACAGAGCGCGCGGAGTGGTGGCTGGCGATCCTGGACCAACAACGTTCGGAATTCATAAATATATAAATGAGATGGGAATCTCGGCGCTCGTCGTTCGGGATGGCTGGGATGCCTCCCGCCGGTAGCACGCATTGTTATGACAACAATTCCGGCCCCGCCAATTTTGTGATGTGGTCCAGGATCGGTCATAAAGCGAAGCTCGCGTCCAAGAAATGATGGAATATTAATAATTGTGATATGATTCGGGAATTTTTGGTCAGCCCTTTTCATCCCGGGGACGGGAACTCGAATTCGTATTTTTGATGCGAAGATGGCTCATCAGAGGGTAGAGAGAGAGAACGCTGTCATGAACAATTGAATGCGATTGCGGAGGAACAGTATGTGACTGGTATGGATTTTTGGGAATTTTAATTCGACAACTGATTCCGTACAAATTTAATGCTTCAGGTGGTCGATGAATTATTCATCGGAGATATTTTGAAATTATTATGAGCACAGTTCGCAAAGGGGAAACTCATAAACCTATTGTGAGAAAACGGTTTGGTGGTTCACTTTGCGAAAAATGAGGAGGCAATTTGATGTTAGTAGTAGGAAAACGCATTGCGTAGGATCAAACATAGAGCCATTTGAAAAGTATGTCTTAATGGTTAATTATGTACCCATCATTCTCAATTCGGTGTATATAAACATATTCACTTATTTGGCTTCGATCGTTTTGAAAGAAACGTTAAAACTATTATTACGAATATATGGCAATGATTATCCCTTACATATTACAATCCCATATGTACTGATATGCACATAACCCGTAGTGATTCGGAAAATCTCTCCGATCCATTCCGTTCTATTTGCCGTAATATTCACACCACACCCATCTGAAACGCTTTTGCTGTGCTCTCAAGAGGGGTTGTTTTTTATGCTGAATCTCACCCTCTTCAATGCTTCTGTCAAGAAAGGTTCACTTTCGGTCAACGCTTGGAAACTCCGCCTTCCTCTGCTGAGTCCTGGATTCTTGGTATGAGATTATTAACTTATCAAATTGTTAGATTGTTTATTAGAAATAGAAAAAGGCAAAACAGCACCGCTCACTCCGCGTTATAGTAAACAAGGATAACTAATTTCTCTACCACTATCCCCTGGCCTTGGTGGTTATCACTTTGCAAGGATGCAAGGATACCTTCCTCCGGGTCTGAGAGCTTGACCACTTCTTATTAACATCAGTGAAACAAAACGTCTTCGCCAGACAAACTGTCGGCGGTTTCTCAGCGGAAAATGCGATCGGAAAACTCATCCTCGCCGTGACTGACCACTTGTTGATACATTCCGTTTTCCACCTACAGCAGAGTTCTGGCTTCCCGTTACGAAGGATTCCGTCGGTCCGCGAAGAAAACGCGCTAGAAAATCGTTTGGGTAAAATAGTCACGTACTCATTTTTCACCCCTCAGGCGATGAACAAACCGTTATCCTTTCCCAGACCCCGAATATCATTATTCCTATCCCCTCACGAAACGTGTATACAAATTCGAGTCTGTTTGCTTTATGGCGACCCTTCCTACTCCAACGAAACATTAGCAGAAGAAAAAATATTCACTGGTCAGTTTCGCCCACTAGCAGCGAGGCGAAAGTGGTCAGACCAGTGTCCCTTCTTTTGACGCGTGAAGAAAATGCTTTCCTTACAGTCATGGACTCTCCATACCGTCTCATTAGATTTCTAATCTAGCCCTGTGCCGGCCACGGCCGGTGGTCGGTTCGCGGTCCGGGAAATTGCCACGTGTGTTATTTCTTTTTTCCTAGGGCGCACATAGTTTTGCCAATGGACTCGCGGACCCGCTTTGTGTATTGTTATTATTATTCAATGTAGATTTTTGTTTGCGGCAGTTCGAAGAACGACGATTAGAAGTAACGAGTAGAGCGGAGTAAGCCGGTAAGGACGAAAGGATATAGAAGAGAAGCAGTCGCTTCTCAAGGAGAAGCATAGTGTTTATGGGGATTAAATGTTATTGGTCATCAGGAAATGCTTCGAATGTTTGAAGAGAATCTTGTATTATTGATGTAGATTTTATCACTGTTCGTTTGTTCTCCAATTTGTAATTAATTGTGGGATCGTGATGTGTGAGGCCGCGATAGCATTGCGGAACTAATTTCCACCATCAGTTTTTCACTTAAGGGGGGACCCCTGTCCGGAAGGTCGGAAAATAATGAATTTTCGTGGATTTTTTTTCGGATGTTACGAATAAAGTGAAGTTTCCGTGTACTTTGGTTATTGTTTAAGAAATATTTGAAGATGAAGTTTCTATTTTTTTGAGTGCACGAATAATGATTATGACGCTGTTGACAGCTGAATGCGTAGATGCTGTCTGAAAATCGGTACCTTGCTGGTGGTATGTCGTAGAAGTGTCGTAGAACAAATTCCAATGAATATTTTGAAACTTTAGGACAATACCTAAAGCGTTACATAGGGATTTTTGATGATTCGAAAAATCGCCAAAACGGCGGCCATTTTTGTTAAAAATGAGATATTCTTCATGAAAAATCTCTAAATAGTGATTTTTAAAAAATCGAAAAAATGAGATATCAAGAAACGGCTATGTAACGCCTTAGATAATTCATTTTTACAGGGTGATAAAAAAATTCAGCCAAATCTGTTGAGTAGATCCTGAGATATCGATACCACGAGTTGAAATAACATGGTTTCGAGAAAAACGCGTTTTTAAATTCGTACAGCAATACTATATCCCTTGAGGTGACTTCAAACTTTTGGCTGTAACTTTCCAACGAAATCAAATATCAAAAATTTCTTTAAGGACGACTTTTCTTAGGGTATAAGCTTCTTATTACTTCGAATATTTCTTTAAAATGCATCGAAATTAAAAAAAAACCCTTAGGTAGTAAGTTTTGGTGATCCTAAATAAGGGCCGATGGTTAAAGGATTTTATGGAAGCAACTGAAGATCGATTCATTCATTGTTTTTCTCGCCAGAAAAGAACAAAAGCTGACAATATGTCGTTAATTGTGTCCTTACTGCCAATGCATGTGTACTGTATTCAGCCTTTTGACGTGGGACTACGTCTAACCGGAGTATATGGGGGGTAAAATGAAAAACTAAACACAGAACATGCAGGAAAAAATGAAAGATTCCGAATGCTTATAACTCGAACATTTCTTACTGGATGGGAAAGATGTTTGCATCAATTGATAGGGAATATTTCTACGCTTTCATCGCAATTAATAAAATGTTATTTTTCATTAGATAAACAATTGAATAACTGTAAAATGTTAAGCGTTGGCTAAACGCCCTAACTGCCTCGTTTTGATTGGCCCGATTTACGGTTTCCCTAATACAGCCTTCAAAACCAAGCAACCTTGGAGAAATCGGCATTGCAAATACATGGAAGTCGGGGGTATTTTTGTTTCGACAGAAATGTGTTACCCCAACACAGACTTCAGAACCAAGGTGTCTGAGGAAGTTGGCATTACGAATTCATACAAGTCGGGGGCATTTTTGTTCCGGCTGAAATGTGTTTGCCCAACACAGACTTCAAAACCAAGATGTCTGGGGAAATCGGCTTTGCAAATAAATGCAAACTGCGAGTACTTTTGTACTCGCTTGCCTTTGTGCAAACTAGAATATGTTTCCTTAACACGGTTTCCTAAACTAAGGAACCTAGGAAAAATCGTGCAGACACTAGAGGCGAATGAACTTTCATTTAAATCCTCTATAGTATAAAATCCGCTATAGTATAAAAAGTAGAAGTTGAAGTTGTTGATTCATGCAAGCCGGAGGTACTTCTGCACCTGCATGTTTTTTGCACTCCGAAAAGTGTTTTTCTAACACGGATTACAAGAACGGGTACGAACATAACGCTTTGGCTCAATTATTCAAGATTGCATCGAAGGATATGCCCTCATATCTTCAGCTCACTGAAATGATTGCTAAGCTAAGGTGGTCCCACGTCAACCTTGAAGTTATATCATAGATATAACCCACCCATTTTTTTTTTAATTTATTCTGAGGTCAATGAAATGGGAGCGAAGTCTCCATTGAAAGATGATAAGGAATTTAGGCGACCCAAGTCGCCAAGATGACGTGATGCTGGTCGAATTACAAAAAGTTACCCCATAAAAATGTTTACCACCTCGAAAAAACAGCATATGCCAAATATCAGCTCAACCGGACTTAAGAGAGAGAGGCGCAAAGCGGTCAACATTTTTACATTCGGAAAGGGTTTGCCAATTTGTTTGATAGAACGAATTATTGCACACAATTTTGTGTTGTATACAACATTCATGGGGATGAAGTTGAAAGAAAGAATGTATAATACATGATTTACCATCGCATCCGCTCGCAAAACATACCTCTTTTATTTGTTAAACTAGCTGACCCGGCAAACTTCGTCCCGCCCAACATTTGTTTTTTTTATCAATACCTTCAAACATTCACGTTTTCTTACTAAGCGCAAGTGTCATTGATTGATTTTCTAATCGAACCTGTTGAATTTATCTTTTACTAAAAAAATCCTAGTACTTCTACCAAAACTCATCATTATAATATCAAATTATTTTCAGACGCAGACCCCTCCCTCTTTTTCCCTTTAGAGAGGGGGGAGGAGTGTCTATTAACCATAGAAACGTTTCGTGCCCCCTAAAATCTTCACATGCCAAATTTGGCTCCATTTACTTGATTAGTTTTCGAGTTATGCAGAAATTTGTTTTTCATTTGTATGACAGCCCACCCTAAGAGAGGGAGGAGAAGTATCTAACCACCATAGAATCATTTATTGCACCCTAAAACCTCCAGATGCCAAATTTGGTTTCGTTTGCTTGATTAATTCTAGAGTAATGCATAAATTTGTGTTTCATTTGTATGGCAGCCTCCCTTAGAGAAGGGGGTGGAGTATCTAGCCACCATAGAAACAATTATTGCATCCTTAAACCTCCAGATGCCTAATACGGTTGCATTTGCTTGATTAATTCTCGAGTGATGTAGAAATTTGTGTTTCATTTGTATGGTAGCCCCCCCCCCCTTAGAGAGGGGGGCGGAGTGTCTAATTACCATAGAAACATTTATTGCACCCTAAAAGCTCCAGATGCCTGATTTGCTTGATTAATTCTTGAGTAATGTAGAAATTTGTGTTTCATTTGTATGGCAGCCCCCTTAGAGAGGAGGGGGGGGGGGGGTTTCTTACCACCATAGAAACATTTATTGCACCCTATAACCTCCAAATGCCTAATGTGGTTCCATTCGATTGATTAATTCTCGAGTAATGCTGAAATTTGTGTTTCATTTGTATGGCATCCCCCCCTTAGAGAGGGGGGTGGAGTGTCTAACCACCATAGAAACATTTATTGCACCCTAGAACCTCCAAATGCCTAATGTGGTTTCATTTGATTGATTAATTCTCGAGTAATGCTGAAATTTGAGTTTCATTTGTATGGCAGCTCCCCCTTAGAGAGAGGGGTGGAGTGTCTAACCACCATAGAAACATTTATTTCACACTAAAACCTTCACATGCCTAATTTAGTTCCATTTGCGTGATTAATTCTCGAGTAATGCAGAAATTTGTGTTTCATTTGTATGGCAGCCCCCCTTTAGAGAGGGGGAGGGGTCTTAAACTATCATGAAAAACTTCCCCGGCCCCAAAAACCCCTACATACCAAGTTTCATGTCGATCGGCTCAGTAGTTTCCGAGTCCATAAGAATTAGGCAGACAGACAGACAGACAGAAATCCATTTTTATATATATAGAAGATTGCTAACTTGTTTTAATATTTCCACTGTCTCAGGTGAAAAAAATGTTGGATAAATTTTCCACCTAATGGTATATATTATAACAAATAACTTATGAACGATTCTGCGTAATATGTATTTGAAAACTACTAATAAACGTTACATTTTTCGTAGAGTGACCCCCCTATATAGAGATCAAAGACGTAGTCCTACGTCAAAATATTTCTGTGTTGCTTTGAATTCATTTTTTGGCCTATCTCGTGTATGTGTTATCGTGAAAATTGAAAAACGTCGTCACGGGTTTTTTTTTTCTCTCATTGAACTATAATTAAATATGATTGTTGATGAAACCTAGGTTGAGTCTTAACAGAAAATGTGAAAAATTCCGCTAATCAAATTATCACATAATTAACATAATAAACATTTAATAAACAATTTGCGAGTTTTTAAGAAAAAGCTCCTTTCCCTCCTCAATAATTAACAAAAAATAAATTGCATATAAATTAGAAAATGTCCGATCTTATCTAACGATATCAATGCCAGGACATGAATAGCTGTGAAGCTGCCTATGTTTGTTGGGTGTCAGCTAACACTCAATGCTGTTCTTGATACCGCTAAACGAAAGAGCGAAAGAACTGTTCAATAGAACTGGTTCATTTAGGTGAACGGTTGGGGACTAAGCCGTTCAGCAAAGTGAACTGCTTTGTCCATCTCTGTTCCATGGTCTAATTTCTTTCTTCATTCTTACATGTTTTTTCGTGACGGACAAGGAGGATCGGTGCATATTAAAAATTATTCTACTTGACAGTCCTACGTCAAGTTTCCGTCCGTGCCTCTAGCCACAGACCTTTCTACTTTTATGAACTAATGTGCTATCCTGTTAGAACAATTATCACGATGGATTCGGTGCAAAAACGGCAGTAAATGATTCAGTAGTACTTGCTTGAACTCCTGGCTGTTTATTCGTGTTGATGAAAAATCTGAATTAGCCTGAGACAGACCCCCAAATTATCGAATTTCCGCCCCCAAAGTTGCGGATTTGAAATTAACGTCACTGTTTCAGGTGATTTTCTCTGATGCAAGCGAAAATCAATCTGGATAGTATTGTTTCGTACTAAAGGAACTCTCGCTTCTTTGGAAACGATAGTTACGAATCGTTCATTCTGAGAGTACACATAGTATTCTGTATTTATGGTATAATTTGCGATAAAGTGCTCCTCTAATTTACTCCAAATTTTGATCGATCTAAAAAAACCGATGAATTTATAAATATGAAACGTTCACCGGTGTTTTGAGGATACATTGAGCTAAAAATTTCGAACTTTCGAATTTATATTTGTAAAATTAAAGATTATCTTCTAAAATACTACAAAACACCTGTTATTGGCTCTTTTAGTAAATCGACGCGAAAAGTTTGAATAAAATTGTTTTGGTCAAAAAATAGATTAACCTTATAAGAGTTTTTTTTTACAACTTTAACATTGAATCGTTTAATAAAATATAATAAGGTTTGTATGTTTGTAACATGTTTGTCTGTAGCACTTTACTACATTGATAGAAATTTGAACCCCTTTCTGTTGACTGATTGATCTGAAATTTGGAACACACCTTTATCTCTGCAGTCATTATAAAACTGCGTATTCCATGATTTTAAAAATCCAAGATTGCGGCCACTACAAAATGGCGGATTACATATTTTTTCAAAACCCCATCAATATTGATTTTTCCCAAACTCCATCAATATGGGTATCAAATGAAAGGGATTGACAAGTAGAACAATGTTATTCATGAGGAATGCAAATCCAAAATGGACGCCTCCATAAAATGACGGATTACATATTTTTTCAAAACCCCATCAATATGGGTATCAAATGAAAAGGATTGACTAGTAAAAGTTACTTAGGAAAAACGCAAATCCAAAATGGCCGCCAAAACAAAATTGCGGATTACATGTTTTCTCAAAACCCCATCAATATGGGTATCAAATAAAAGGACTTGACTAGTAGAACACAGTTATACATGAGAAATGCAAATCCAAAATGACCGCCACCACAAAATGGCGGATTACATTTTCTCATTTTTTCACCCCATCAATATGGGTATCAAGTGAAGGAGCTTAACCAGTAGATCACAGCTATTTATGGAAAATTCAAATTCAAGATGGCCGCTGTAACAAAATAGCCAGTTACTTTTTTAAACGGTTTCATTCAACTTGACCTGTTTGTATGTCTGTAGGGTTGTCCCACATTAATAAAAATTTGACCCCGTTCCCTTTGACTTATTGACCTGAAATTTGGAACACACCTTTCTCTCTGCTGTCATTATAATGCTGTGTATTATATTATCTTGAAAAATCCAATGCGGCCATCCGTAAAAAATGGTTGAATGGCTTGACTTGGAGAACACATTACATTATGAACAACATAAATTCAAAAAGATGTATGTATTTTTTGTAATTCTCTCAATATCGTTATCGAATGAAATGATTTGACTAATAGAATGCAGTACATCATCAAAATATTCCGAAGAAAATTGGGTAATAAAAATAAAAATAAAATGAATGGTTTTATTGCACAGAAGTATACTAATTATACAGATAATGTACTAAAAACTAGAAAATAAAAAAGTAAAAAAAATATGTTAAACGATTCGATGTACTAAAAGCTAGAAAATAATTAGGCAAGTAGCAGTTTGTAGTTATCACATCCCTTCCTTCATTAATCTAGGGCAATAATGAGACTTAAATAAAATCTGGGGCACGTCGGATTTCCATTATCCACAGTTAGTTGTTTCATCATATGCCCCACGATTTTATGTTAGTCTCATCATTGCCCTAGAATCATGAAGGAAGGGATGTGATAGCTACTAACTGCTACTTGCCTAGTTATTTTATAGCCTTTAGTACATCGAACCGTTTAACTTAAAAAGTTTTTTTCTCCTTTTTTTATTGATTACTACAGTTTATTCATTCCTAAACTACCGACGATTCAGGAATTCAAAAAAAGCCATCCAGGAAAGTCACCGTCGCAGTTGTTGATGTGCGTAATTTATAACTCCTTTTATATTTTTCAGAAATGAGAAAAATACAAATAAAAAAATAAATTATTTCAAAATATAGTTCTTTCCACAAAGTTTTTCAGATTTGTTTGTTTGAATAAACAAAGTTTTTGAACTTTTAGAAAAAAAAACAGGTTCACGTAGAAAAAATAGATTGAAATTATGTTTACAAAAAATTCAGAAGAAGAAAACAACAAAAAAACTCCTTTTCAATTTCTACAATCGGTTGCATATTTGTGCGAAGCAAGATCATACTAACAACTAAAGTATACATAATACAACTAATACTAGTATACAACTAATTCCTTCCATTAAGCCAACCAAGACACTCAAGATGGAACCTTCTTCGGGACGGAATACTTTTGATAGCAACGGGAAGTTGGTTCCATAAAATAGTTGCTCGTACAATGAAGGCATTGCGATAATGAGAAGTGTTGAAGTGCGGCAGACTAAAACTTCTGGTTCTTGTGTTCCTGAAAAGCTCGAATTTCTCAAACAGATACCGAGGGCCTTTGAGAACGATATTATAGGTTGCCAAACAATAACGGAGTTTAATAAAATCATAAAATGGGCAGCCATTCTTGAGAACCTCGATAAATTAAAAACCCATCGGACACTGCAGTTCACAGCTCGACAAAAATGCGGTAACATACTGAATACTCAAAAATTCTAGTGCTCTATAGTAGTCCTTCGTTATTTTCGTAGAATTAATTTACTTCAGATGTTCCTCTCGACGAGCCTGATTCGAATTACATGTGTTGACTTTATTTATCAACGTTTATGAAAAAGTGTTGCGGTATTTTCTATTTCATAAAACTCGAATTGGGTTGTATCTTTGATATAATATAATATAAACTCGCGAATTGAGCGGAACGTGATCAAATTTCTGTGTTTTGTTCAGTACCGGAAACTAGAATACTGCGGCGGGAATTCAATACAATGGAATAAGAGCCTAACGCCTAAAGCCTAACGAAAAAACAGCAAGCGATAAACATGAGTATAGCCTTAACGGTTGCCGTTTTATACTCGTATGGTACTATTGAGTGGTTTGAAATATTTCACGGATGGAATCTGGTACAGGGATAATCCGATTCTTCGAGACCTAACAGACATTTTATCTTTAGAATGAAGTGTTTATCATACTATTTCGTTCAGTTTTCGAAAGTTTGAACTTACACCCCAGTATAGAAACGAAAGACGTAGTTCACGTCAAAATAGCAATCATATTTGTCCATCTTATCAAATGATGTCTAGTTATTCGTTTTTTATGTCAAAGTTTAAACACAATTTACTCAGAGTGCTTTTTTCGAGGAACTAGAAATCAAATCCATTTTTTTTATTTCATGGAACATTTAGCGCAGCCCTTACTACGACAACGATTGCAGCATCGCTCCTGCGCATGTCCACCGATAACAGAATGCAATTGACCGAGTTTTCCTGGAATCGAAACACAACACACACATCCTGAGCATCCTGCTTGCCTGGTGCCGGAAAATTCTATCCCTCACCAAGAAATTGATAAAAAAGTGCTACACTTGGGGGTGGTTTTTCCAGCCATCGTGGAAAACTTACTCGCGCGCTCCAGTTCGAATATCTCAGCACATTCCTTCTCCCCTGCTGAGAATGGAAAAATGGCGCCATGACCTTCTAATAAAATATGTCTCACATCCACGCTAAACAAGACTCGGCCCTTGGAGTAAGGACTGTCAAATGAACAGCGAACCCATGTGGAGAGTTTCCCACTGCCGCTTGGGCCGACATCCATTAGCACGCACCACCTTTCTCTCAACATACGGACACATTAAGATTCTCTCCGTTGCGTGTAGGAGCGCGCAGTACACACTTTCCCCTTAATTTTACTTTTTATCATAACTACCCCAGCGCAGAATGCGAGGGAGCGCGAAGGAACCGAATTTAAATTTTGCGCCGTGGAAAGTCGGTTTAAAAATTGGGCTTCCCGGGTCGACCACAGCTCATTATCGGATGCTTAATGAGATGGACACCAGGCGACCATGGCCGGCGAGTGGTGCCGTCCGTCGAGCTGGTCAGCAAAATTTTCGATGGCCGAATTATTCCTCAGCGGGTCATGAAAAATCGATCAATATTTTCGAGCTGGTGCCACCGGGAAGTAGCCGAGGCTACGTTGAATTTTCATTTTGACCGTAGTCATTTTCACGTGGCTCGAATCTTCGTATAACGCTCGCTAATTTCCCCTATATTCGTGTCCCCTCTCGCACTACGCCACGCAAGGATAATTCCGTCGCCGATTAAGATATTCAGCGTGATTATTCTCATTCCGAGCCCGGGTTGCTTTCTCTCCGCAGGAGTGTTGAGTGCACGCGAAGGGGAGAGTCTCGTTGTTTTCTTCTCTGAAGCCTCGGAAATAGCAGTACGACCAGCTATACGCAGGCAGCATACGCTCCTGATTTTTACTGTCAATCGAAAGGTACTCATTTTCCTACGAAGTCATCTCGGCAAGCTAAATGATTCTCGGCTATGGAAATGACTTGGCTGGCTCACGTGCCACCATGACATCTTTAGCCGGACGAATGAGACCGTGTGAGCGAGGGAGACGCATATAAAGGCGATTAGTTTTTGTCCTGGCGATTTGAGGATGTTAATCAGAATTGGAACAGGCTGGCAGGTTTGTGTAGGGGCGCACTGTCGCAAAGGGCGAAATCACCAGGGCGCATGCCTCAGATTTTATCAATGAACAGCGTGGGTGTATTGGTGTGCGATCGATAGTAGATATGACGTCACCGAAAGTCATCACTGCCAGAGCGTCATGAATGCCATACTGATGATAGCTATGTAAAATAGATTTATTGCAGGCTCAGTTTCTAGATAGAAGTCCGATCGATTGTCCTTGGGGTTGGTTCAAGGTTTGAATACCCTACTTTTGCTATTGACGGCTCGATTATTTCGCGTGTGGAATAATAATTTACTGATACTGTAGCGAAATGTGTCATATGCCTGTAAATATTTATGTATACTTGACGCGAGGCCCTTGCTGGGGAGAATTCAATACTTTGATTTACATCGGGGTTTGTTAAACTTTTCATAATCGATACTTGCACTATATTTTTTTGAAGCTGATAATATTCCTTTGAGTAGTGATTTAGAAAAAAATCAATAAGTATTCTTAAAATAAACACAAATTTTATTAACACTTATTTAATATCGAGTTGTTATCTTTCCAAATCTCATTATCTTTATAACATATTTACAACTGAGGGGCTTGCAATGAAAGGGGTGTAGTGATTTGATCGATTTGTCTTCATTAACTTTTTCTTTAGTTAATAATTCAACTGCAAAAATGTTCCAATTTGAATTTGCTATAGAATCCACTAGATGAGGCACTGACCTATCTTCGACATTGTCATGTGTTTGCAGCCAACTTATGACCAAAAGAGAGAGTCAATGTAAAGAAATCGATGATGTCTCTTAGACCCCTTTCATGTTGAGCCCCTCAACTGTAATATTTTGTATCAGATATTTTTTATTTCTCTCTCTTCAATGAATACATGAATAATATACTTTCCTTCTTCCTTGATATATCTTCCGACATTCGGTAAAACTCATTTTGTGACATTAAGAACTTACCAACATTATATTTTCTTATCTGTAGATTTTGTTGTAATAATTTAGAACATTTTTCCAAATTCCTCTTATGTATCGGACTCATCTAATACTAAGGATTTTCCATCAAATTTGGCATCAATCAATGTTTAAGACTAGTTAATATTATTCTAATTGAAGATGGATACATTCACTTCACCAACAATTTCACCATATGCAGCAACGATTATACCGCCAATATCGCCAACTTATTTTTTTCAATAACTGTATTTTTATTCAATTAAATTTTGCTTACAACATAAACTATCCTTACAATCTAAGTCCTTAGCGATTTGCCTCTCAACTTTGTTACTACTGACTATTTTTTGAAAATTAATTTCTAATTTTAACGTTTACGAGCAAAGGGAGACAGATCATTGCAATGTTCCAATTATTAACCCGTTTTATGCCAAGCGTTCGAAAAAGCGAACAGCAACTACAATAATTTTTCATTGCTTTGGAAAGCAATTGGTATCACTACCTACTATCAACTTCATCCAAATTGGTATCACTTTATTGGCCATAGAACTCGGTTGAAAGCAACTATGTGCGGAAAGTACATAACCTCACACAACCTAACAAAATGGGTTGGTCGTTAATGGGTTAAGGCTATCCTACCTACTTACTTACGTCAACCTATCCGTGGCCATCTCGCTCGATGCGTTATGGTGTTTTTTCTAGTCCGTGATAGAGAAACTCTATGCAGAAATGTATGAGAAAAACAGCGTCATTTTAACAAAATTAACTGTTGACAAATTAATATTTTTCTGTATTGTAATAGATTGTTAGGGAGTGCTCAAATCGATTCTTTCAAAATACTCGGAAACCTATCAATAATTAACTGAACAATGAGCACCCAAAACTGGACAATTTTTCATGACGCGACCTATTTTTAGTTTTTCTATTTATATTAAGCCATCAAGGCTTCCAAAAATAATATCCTGAGTATTTTTACATACCAAAAAAAATTGAAAAAATGGTGTCCAAGACACGACCGCATCGTTGACATAGGACTACGAAATTATTCCGACGAGAACAAGTATTATAGGAACTCCAGAAAAATAAAAACCTCTTTAGTGCCAATATTTGAGAACACTCACAAGGACCGAGCAACGAATGTCTGTACTGAATGAAGGGTGTGAACAATTCGTGAAGAAATAAGGCGCCAACTTAAGCAGATTGTTAAATCAATAAATCAAGTCTGCATTAACATGTATTGTTGATCGTTCGCCGTCTACAGCGAAAAACTAAACTCATTGAATATCCAAGTACACCCAAACTAGCGTTGACAGAAACATTTCATCTTCAGTAGAAAAATGCTTTTTCGTGTTTTGAAGGGTGAAATGAGCAAATAAAAGCATCTGCTTCAGAATTAGTCATATGTCGAAATGTTTGTCTATATTGCCAATATAGGTAATGCATCTATTTCTCCAGACACTCACACGCACACACACACACACTTCAACCATGCAGTTTGACATCAAAATACTCTGCTTCCTCGCTGAAGAATGTATGTTTTTCGCAAATTCGAGTTTGATAACTCTTTTCTGCTTTGCGTTAATGGAAGCTTCAGTACAAGTTTTGCACTATGCTTGCTTTGTGCATATTCTGAAGGTGCATTCTGGAACAAAAAAATAGCACATCCGCTCGACGCAGTAGCAAATTTGAAAAGAGAGTGGCTATTGTTTGGTGGCTATATAGCGGCTTTGAACTTTTATAACGGCTTTAAACTTTTGCAATTCGTTCGCCTCTAGCCTTGAGCAAGGTTCTTCTGGAGAACTAACGCTAAACTATAACTTTCGGCCTTGAGAAAGGTATTTGGGGAGCCTCGCCACCGCTGCCGTCCGATCTCTAGCTGAATTATAAATTAATCGTGAATGAAGCGTTTATATTGTGTTTCACTAGCATCATTGTTCCACACGACACGACACGTATAACACGACAAACATATTTAAATAGCCTATCTGTATATATGAAAGAGAGTTTCCCACGTACGTATAACTCATCATCACGGGAGAACGGCTGATCAGATCTAAGTCGTCCATATATTTCGTGAGTTTATCTTCACCCAAATTAGAATGATAGAGTACTTTGGAAAATATTTGAGATGATTGGAAAAATTCGAAAAAATTGACTATGCATATATTTATATATAAGAAGGATATTTAAAATAAAAAGGGAAAATTCGAAAATAAGAGATACGCATATGTATGTTTCGCTGTGAAAATCATCATTTAGCTCAATTTTACAGATCTGAACGATTAGATACAAACTCTCTTGAGGTATATTCGTTATTTTTATCAACCAAAATATTCTCTGGCAATACATTATATGGCAGGACAACGTTTGCCGGGTCAGCTAGTTTACTATAAAAAAGACAATAACTTATTCTTCTTCTTCTATTTTATACTTCTGTTTTATATGGAAAAATAAAAAAATTAAAAAATATATTTTGGGTTGGGGAAAAAGAAATGTCGTATATTGTCAATATATGGCAACACTTAAACATATCTTGTGTTGTACTTATCGCAACGGGTCATACTACGGCTACGGCTATTTCAAGACGACAGTGTTGTGATTGTCCTTTTCAGTCTCAAGTTATAGCGCGTCAAAGATGGAGTCCACCAAGCAAGAAATTCGCTATATTTTACGTTTTTACTACATGCGAAGTAAAACCGAACGAAGGCGGCAGAAAAAAATCGTGTAGTTTATGGACCCGATACTGTAACGACTGGCCAGGAACTGGGTATAGACCATAAAACCGTTTGGAACCATTTGCGGAAGATTGGATTCCAAAAAAAGCTGGATGTGTGGGTGCCACACGAGTTGACGCAAAAAAAATCTTTTAGACCGAATCAACGCCTGCGATGCACTGCTGAAACGGAACGAACTCGACCCATTTTTGAAGAAGATGGTGACTGGTGATGAAAAGTGGATCACGTACGACAACCTAAAGCGAAAAAAGTCGTGGTCGAAGCGCGGTGAGCCGGTCCAAACCATCGCCAAGCCCGGATTGACGGGCAGGAAGGTTTTGCTGTGTGTTTGGTGGGATTGGAAGGGAATCATCCACTATGAGCTGCTCAACTATGTCCAGACCCTCAACTCGGTTCTCTACTGTGAGCAGCTTGACCGTTTGAAGCAGGCGATTGACCAGAAGCGGCCAGAAATGATCAATACGAATGGTGTTGTTTTTCACCAGGACAACGCTCGGCCTCACACATCTTTGATGACCCGCCAGAAGCTACGGAAGCTCGGATGGGATGTCCTATTGCACCCATCGTATAGTCCGGACCTGGCTCCTAGTGATTATCATCTCTTCCGGTCCATGCAAAACGCTCTTGGTGATACTAAGTTGACCTTAATAGAGGCTTGCGAAAACTGGCTGTCTGAGTTTTTTTTAATTAAGGAGGGGGGGTTTTATAAGGGGGGATAATGAAGTTGCCTAGAAGGCATGGCAACAAATTTGCGAACAAAACGGCACATATTTGACTTACGTTGGATAATTTTAAGTATGTTAAATAAAGCGTAAAATTTCGTTCAGAAATACTGACGTATATGGAAACTATCACAGGTCGCCGTACACTAATTCACTGTCGTTCACGCTCTGCCTGGTCCGCCAGACAGAGTGTCAATGGTCGCCATGATACAGGATCATGATACGCGGTCGCCATGATACATGTCTTATATACTTTAGTAATTCACGAGTCGATGTCTGTCACAAGAGTGTATTTCTCTTACCAACTAACTTACGAGCTAAGTTCGCATATGATATTACATGTTTATTTATTATCATTATTGTTGTCTACGACAAGCGTCGAGCGGGGCGGTATGTTATTGTTGTTAGTTGTTGGAGGTCGTATACAGGGAAGTTTGGCGTGCCATAATAGCATTCAGCCGATGTATGAAATCAGTTGGTTTGGGGGATTTCCGTAAGGAAATCAAAAGTTGCTGACGAACAGGTGTTAGGTAGAGATTATGTAAATGTTGTTAGATATGGTATGCGGAAAAGTGGTTATGGGAAATAAGTAAGAATGCGGAATTGAGGATGAGAAAGAATGAGGGTCAGGATGTTTTGTGTTTAATTGGAATTGGGGTTAGTTAGTATGCTACAATACGACATTTCTTTTTTCCCAACCCTATATTTTAGATATCGCAAATTAAAGTTTTTTGTAGATAAAAAAAGAGTACTATTTTTTTCTCAGTGTATATTTTTTTGCGTTTTAACATCAATACTCTATAACTCTTTATAAGACGCTATTTCGATACGACTCATAGTGTTTGATATATAAATTATCAAAGATTTCTCTTACTAAAATCGATACGCCCTTTTCAAAAGTTACAGTTGAGTAAAAAAAATTCCCAATTGCTGTGGAAAATTCATATTTTCTCCAACCCACACGAACTACAAACTTTCGTTCGAATCAAAAATACAAGTTTCGAAAATCGGCATTTTGAGTTCGATTTCATTTGGAATTGCACTATAGCGGAGAGAAAAGTTTGAAAATTTTCGGAAAACTATGAGGGAAGGTCGGAAAATTCAGAAAATTTAATTTCTATGTGTTCTACAATTACATCATGATAAGCGTTGTTAGTCCATTCGATGTTTGCGCTAACGAAATTGACCTTTGTTCGAAAGTGGAAATGGATTTTCAGGCGAAATAACGCACTCCTATATCTTCTATGCATATAAATGAAAATGGTAGGAAAAATGTGTTGGAAAGCAAAAACCCGAGAAAGGAATCGTACTTGTCTGCTGTCTTTATTTTGTTACATTCCCGTAGATCGATGTTATGCTCTGGTCAAAATTTTGAAATCCTTGAAAAGCTTTGAGAAAAAGTTCTGAAAAAAATTCCCATAACTTCTACAATGACATCGTTGTTAGCCCTGTTGGATTTCGTGTTTGCGGAATTGAGCAATGTATTCTCAGGTGGAATAACGCGCTTTGGAAATAAAAATTATGAATGAAGATTTACTTACTGTATTCCAAGTAACGGAGAGACATGTTAGTTGTAAGTGAATCAAGAATCGCGAGCGAAAATTGTATCTGGAAATAAATTTATATTATAATGACCAGATTTAGTGGAAGTAATAGGAATACCTAACGGAACAGAATTACTTAACGGGGCAAATTTTCTTACATACGGAAAAATATTCTGAAAAATCGATTTTTGACAAACATTTTTTTTAGATAACTGTAAATCTCGACGATTAATGCAATTTTAAGACATTTGGCATCAAACTTTTTTTTGAAAACCTCGATTTTCGGTAATTTTTCGTTTTTTTAAAAAAACTTAAATTTTAACGTTTGTGACACCAGTAAATGAAGTCCGAATGAGCTATTATTTTGCATTGGGTATATCATCGTGCAAATCTACATTTCGTAGCAAGTTCCGAATGAAAGATCGAGATGACTATTTTTATTGGTACCCAAAACCATACTTTTCGTTTCGTACTCCGAAAAAAAAACCAAGTCCCAGAGTGCCGATTTTTCACAACAACAATGTTTTGAGATGGCACTAGATTTAGACGTTTCATGCAGTTTTAAGACATTTGGCATCAAAAATTTTGTTTTAAAACCCTGATTTCCTTCACTCACCCCTTGGGTGATTTTTCGCGGCCAGCTCCGAGGCCGGATATTCGACTCTTTATTAGCAAATATAAAATTGAAAGAAACGGCATGTGACATGGTGCAAATAAAGTGTTAAATGTGAGGAAGAAATAAACACATTTTTAAATAACAATTTTGAACGAACATTAAATTTTTCGCTTGGAATGAGTATCCAATTTAGCTTTGCACAGTGGTGATATCGTAACTGATGAGGTTATACCGAGGTGCGATTATTGCTAGTTGATAGTGAATCTTGTTTTCTACAAGGAATTTAGAACAGTTTTATTCTGATAATGGTTTTATATTTTTATAAATAGATTTTTGTGAGTGCATTGAGATAATTCGAACACTGACCGAGTAAAAGTTACATGCAATCAGCAATCAATTATTTTCATTGAGATTGAGAACAAACTTAGAACTATCTTCAGGGATGGTAGTCTGAGAGGGGGAACACTTACTTCACTACAAATCGAAATTATTATGATTGAGACGAATCTTCTGAGAATTTCTGTCTTCAACGAAACGTCAAACGAAACGGAAGTGATTGAGCTGAATAAAACTTTGATGGTATGAGTTGATAATAATTCAATTTCAATAACATTTTGACATGTCAGTAATCACACCTTATTTTTGATCACGTGTGAATGATGTTTATATGCAATTGTGTTATGATTTATCTTATGTTAATAAGATTTTTTTTTCAAATATCCTGTGACTCACTATCCGGCCGGATAGCAAATATTGGCTAGATAGCGAATATTGGGCGGATAGGCCGGATAGTTTCCGGGTATCCGTTTTATTTTATACATTGAGGGTGTTTTTTTGTTGTCACTGTATATTTTTGAAATTCGATGAACCTCAATGATTTGGAATTTATCTTTCGAAATTCCTAAATTACTAAAGAACAACTCTGATCGTGAGTTTTTGAAAACCATTGATTTTATGAAGTATTTTGAGAAGAAATGTTTAGCCATCTACATCGTTTCCTTCGAATAACTCCCCATGGACAGCAGGTGACATATTTATACAGTTTTTAATTCGGGTTTTCAAACATTTGTGTGCCCGAATATTGGTGAAAATTGAACGTCAGAAATTTTTTTTAGCTTTTGGATATATTAAATATAGTTTCATTCTTTACCAATCGCGTTGAAGGCATTGAGCTTCGTGTGTATATCTCCCCGAGCGTTTTTGATCTGTAAAATTTAGGACACCATCATTAAACATAAATAATTACCTGGACACGATGTTTTTGCTAGGGCACCTTTTTCGTAAACGGCGCATATCTTGTTTATGATTCTATGCAAAACAAGATGTGAAACGGAAATTAAAAATGCCAAATAAGTGAAAATAACTTTGATCATTCGATCGCAATGCTCGTTATGAGCGAATTGCCTGCAATAATCGAAACCCTCTGAATCGTGGATAATAGAATTTGATTGATTTGAAAGCTATTAAATCGATAAATCATAGTAATAGAGACTGACCCAGCCGGAACTATAGTTACGATCAATTGATATTCCCACTTAATTGATAAAGCTGTCACCGTTCATTGAGCCTGTCACAATTCCTCACGCTATCGGACTCACACATACGCCTTACATTGGGCTTCCTCCTCCACCTTCCTTCTCCCCACATCAGCACTTTCATTCACTTATTTTCTCATCATCAGCAAGATTGGCTTTCCCATCGCCCCACCACTCTCATCTATTGCGGCGAGTCGTCTAGATGAAGTGCCGATCGTGACAAAAATTATTAATCAATTCATTTTTCTCCGGCTCGCTAATAATCGTGTGAATTGCTGTCGCGCCCTCCAGCGTCTTCGATTAACGAGTCGTTTTCACGCGATCATCATCGCGCATAGATGCGTGGGTTCTGGTGCCCAGTTTGATCGTAATTCAATTACATATTACCACCGGGTCCGGGTCCGGCAGCAGCAGCAGCTGGGCAGTTGGGTTGGCGCACGCGGCACGGTCGCTACCTCCGGTTCTTAATTATCTGCTGATCCCAGAGATCATGATTCGTTTGGGCCCGCGCCGCACTGGGCAAGGAGCCTTCGTCGGTGGCAATAGAGGGAGATCGATCCCATGTTGCGAGCGATGATGAAAATTTATACTTAGTGCCAGCTTAAATAGTCGTCATTTTTTTCATATTTTGTTTTCCCGTCCAGTTGCAGCTCGTGATGTGGGGGAGAGAGCAGTCGCATATATTGCCTTCAGCAAACGAAATCAACTCGAAAGCCACAACAAGTGAGTCGTGGGATTGCTATGATCAACCATGAAGCATATTTTCATCAATGATCTGGCTTAACAGCGCTGACCAGCGGCGGGGGGCCACCATAAATAATTATGAGCTTTAGGGTGGCAGTACCAGAAGGCCGCCGTGTAGCTGTAGCTACTGATAGTGATCAATTAGGTTGTCTGCGTGGCATTCAGCTCCGGCTAGCTCCAAACGACGATCGCTATCGCTAGGATCCACAACAGTGCTGCAGGTAGAGGGATAGGGATGTATTCTGCCCAGCCTTATCATGATCACGACCAACATCGATCGCCTTGTATGTGTGCTGCGTGTAAAACTGTTAGTTCGGTTCACAGGCGCCGCAGAAAACCGGTGGCAAACGCGATCTTGATGGGCAATTAATCCGGATTAAGACGCGTAGCTTTTTATTCCGGATCCCGGCTTACTAACACTGATGATGACGAAATGAGTTGATCTCAATCGTTGACAGATAGCAAATCGATGGTGGAGTGAGAAGGGAGGGAGCGGGAAATGGAGCGGATTGTTCATGGTGGAGATAAGGTAAATGTGGAAAGCAAAAAAAACGAAAAATATAACGAGAGCTAGCTCAAGATAGCTCGTACGTGATAAGCGGTGGCCTAACGGGGGTAAGCTTCTCTCCCCGGGGAAACCGGAACGAGACATAACTGTCCCAAGGAAACTTGCCGAATCAGCAAGAGGTCTACCGACCAAATGAAGCGATCGGACATGAATAATAATGAGGCGCGAGTGGTCGAACAATCGTTTCATATCGCATCATTTCCTTTTATTCGAGTTTTATGATACATGGCAATCGAGTGATGGGGTGGAAAGCGGGAACGAATGGGTGAAGAGTGCGGTGCCTGTTGCTATGAGTCGATCGATGTACAACATTGTGTTATGCATATGGGATGCAGGGCCGGAATAAGTTTCGGGGCTTTCAATTCCTAAATGCAGTTGTGGTTGTCCATTACTTCCTGAACTAATTATCAGTTATCAGTCTTCATGTACTAGGTATTTTTTTAGAATCATATTGGAAAAATATAAATGATCCTAATTGCTAACTGAATTTGACTTCATTCAAAGGATAGTTAATTATATGTGAATATGATTTCCGGCATAAGCATAACCATGGTTTTCGTAAAAAAACCACACGATTTGCAGACGTTGTTATGAAATGGAAAATCAAACTATCCTACGTCAAGTGTCGGACATTGAAACCAAAATTTTCAACCGCCTTCGTGGCGCAATCGGTTAGCGCGTTCGGCTGTTAACCGAAAGGTTGGTGGTTCGAGTCCACCCGGGGGCGTGAACATTTTTTGAGATCCGTAATACAGGGAAACTTCGATATAACGTACCCTCGATATAACGTCACTCGATATAACGTACATTTTACCTCGATATAACGTACACATTTCCAAAGTGTAAAGGAAAATTTATTTCAATATTTTTTTCTGATAAAATCATGAATTACCTGTATTGTGATGCTAAAACAAGTTTTGTACCTTCAATAAATCCCGAAATACAGCTGGTTTTGTGATTCCGGATTCTAAATGAATCAAGCTTTAATCAACAGTACGAAGGAAAACATCATGAGAAAGGCTGGCTTCGTCTTCTGATTGAAGTTATTCATTAACTTTACTAAAACAGCAACACAATAATGTATTATAGACTACGTTGGTGAGTACTTTATTATGCTTCGATATAACGCACAATTCGATACAACGTACAATTTCGAAAGTGAAATGTACGTTATATCGAAGTTTACCTGTACTCTTCCTGTGGGAGATCCATATGATTTCTTCATGTTACTAAGTTTCTTGTTTTAAGAGCTCATTGTTCAGTCATTTCTTGATGGATTTACGAGATGTTTGTAGAAGTACTTTTTAGCAATAAATCCAATGCATGGTGACAAATTAATTTTTTCTTCAATTTTGTTTTTTGAAAGACTGTATGTTCTACTTTATGTGATTAATGTTATCAAACGTCCCACTAATATGTGAGTAGGAAACAACATAGCCCGGCTAGCTCAGTCGGTAGAGCATGAGACTCTTAATCTCAGGGTCGTGGGTTCGAGCCCCACGTTGGGCGCTAGAGTTTTTTATCATTTCTCTTTGTACATAAAAACTTCATTAATGAGCTGAGTTTTTGTCCTAGAATTGGGCGATCTAAAGATCGATCTTGACGGTTCAATTTTCTGAACGGCGTCGATTCACTGATTATATCGGTACAAAAGAATCTATCTTTGCTGAATCGATCATTGAAAAATGGAATGTTTTTTTCCAATTTATTTACTTATTCTATATAAGTAATGTAATAAACATTTTACTGTTCAAACATCAAAGGCATTATATTAAAGGCATTATATTAAAGTCCTGCGGTATTTCCGCGAGGTGTCGTTGTAAGCGCGTAGTTCTAGTTGTATTCATTGTATCGAGTCATACTATAGCTTGTTGGAAAGGTATTTTTGCGCGCTATAATACAGTCCTTGACAGTGTTTTAGTGGTTAAGTGGTTAAGTCGTTCGTGAGTTATAGTGTCGCAAATATGGAGCAAAATAAAGAGAAAATACGACATATTTTACAGCACTACTATGACAAAGGCAAACATGCATCTCAAGCTGCCAATAAAATTTGTGCAGTTTATGGACCCGATACAGTTTCCATTTTCACCGCACAACGATGGTTTCAACGTTTTCGTTCTGGTGTAGAGGTCGTCGAAGATGCGCCACGCTCCGGAAGACCTGTCGTCGAAAATTGCGACAAAATCGCTGAATTAGCCGAGAAAGACCGGCATAGTAGCAGCCGTAGCATCGGCCAAGAGTTGGGGATAAGTCATCAAATCGCTATAAACCATTTGAAGAAGCTTGGATTCACAAAGAAGCTCGATGTATGGGTGCCACACACGTTGACGCAAAAAAACATCTTTGACCGTATCGACGCATGTGAATCGCTGCTGAATCGCAACAAAATCGACCCGTTTCTGAAGCGGATGGTGACTGGCGATGAAAAGTGGGTCACTTACGACAACGTAAAGCGCAAACGGTCGTGGTCGAAGCCCGCTGAAGCGGCTCAGACGGTGGCCAAGCCCTCATTAACGGCCAGGAAGGTTCTGTTGTGTGTTTGGTGGGATTGTCAAGGAATAATCTATTTTGAGCTGCTTCCCTATGGCCAAACGCTCAATTCGGACCTGTACTGCCAACAACTGGACCGCTTGAAGGTAGCACTCATGAAGAAGAGGCCATCTTTGATAAACAGAGGCCGCATTGTCTTCCATCAGGACAACGCCAGGCCACACACTTCTTTGGTGACGCGCCAGAAGCTCCGGGAGCTCGGATGGGAGGTTCTTTTGCATCCGCCGTATAGTCCGGACCTTGCACCAAGTGACTACCACCTGTTTTTGTCCATGGCGAACGAGCTAGGTAGTCAGAAGTTAGCCACAAAAGAGGCCTATGAAAATTGCCTATCCGAGTTTTTTGCCAATAAGGAAGCGAGCTTCTATAACAGGGGTATTATGAAGTTGGCATCTCGTTGGGAACAAGTCATCGAACAAAACGGCGCATATTTGACTTAAAACAGATGATTGTAACTAATTTTATGAACAAATGAAAATTCAAAAAAAATACCGCAGAACTTTTTTGACAGCCTAATATTTTTTTCAGTATGAAGGTCACAAAAAAAACTTGAAAGCCCAGAAAAATTTAATTTTCCAGGGAATTCATCTCGTACCGTCAAGGAATGATTAAATGAAATAAATTAATTGAATATTTATATTATAAATTACTGATATTTATCCAGATGTTCGCTGACAATAATCCCATAAAATCCAATTGTGCCACACATCTGGTATTTAGTCGAAATTTTGGTAGAAGCCTCAATTCTAGAAAAATAACGCTTCAGTTGGACCTGATGTCACTATTTAATTTCTTAACAACTTTCACTGTCAGCCTAGTGAATGTGGTGGGGTAAATAAGTGATCACGCCACTTGTTTCGTATCGAACAATCTTACAAAACTGCTTCTCATAAATTTACGACCACTAATTAGAAACCCGTGAAAGGAATCCAATGTTTATGGAATTTTTCAGGTGGTTTTTGGTGAGATTAGTATTAATGTTAACTTAAAAACTAATTTACAAAAAAATTCTACGATCAAAAAGATCCCAAAGATCGGAAAGAGAAGATCGATTTTCACGATTTTTTGAAGTACGAATTCTTTGTACTTCAAAAAATCGTGAAAATCGAAGAGGAAAAGGTCGATCTTCTAGATGCATGATTCTCAAACTATTTTGGATAAGAGACCCCTTTTCCAGAATGAAGTGATGCCATCGACCCCCATAGCCAAATTTCTTTAAAAATATCATCTTTATTTATCTATACAAGATAATCATCCTTTAAAAAACTTTGCGGTTAGTTAAGAGTAAAAGAAATCGGGTTTTTAAAAAAAAATCTGATGCCAAATGTCTTAAAATTGCATGAAACGTCGAGATCTAGTGTCATCTCGATTTTTTTTGGTGAAAAATCGACACTCTGAGACTTAGTTATTTCTTCGAAATACGAGACGAAACGTATGGTTTAGGGTGCCAATAAAAATAGTTATATCGATTTTTTATTCGGAACTTGTTACGAAATGTTGATTTTCACGATAATATACCCTATGCAAAATATTAGCTAATTCGATCTTCATTTATTAGTGTAGCAGACGTTAAAATTTGAGTTTTTTTAAAACCGAAAAATCACCGGAAATCGCGGTTTTCAATTTTTTTTTGATGCCAAATGTCTTAAAATTGCATGACACGTCGAGATTTGCAGTTATCTAGGAAAAAGTTATCTAAAAAAAGTCCCAGAGTGTCGGTTCAGAGAGCTGATACTAGATCTTGACGTTTCATGCAATTTCAAGACATTTGGCATCAGATTTTTTTTTTTGAAAACCCCGATTTCCTTTACTCCCCCTTTGGATGATTTTTTGATTGTCAACTTTGTCCGCTTTGCGCCACTCTCCCTTAAGTCCGATTGAGCTGATATTTGGCATAGGATGTTTTATCGAGGTGGTGAACATTTTTTATGGGATAACTTTTTGAAATTAGAGATGACCATTTTCATTGGCACCCTAATACCTATATTGAAAAAAAAACATTTTGTTTTCATTTTATATAATGTAATCGGTGCAATCATCTTGCCCCGACGATCCATTGGCTGCGAGATAGAAGACGACACTTTTTCGATGGGTCTCTATTGGATTTTGAGTGAAAAAAAAGAGTGCACTTCATGAAAAGTGTTCACAGTAACTACTACTACTAAAACTACGAAGACATGTTTCGAGACTTTTCACTTGTGAACTTTCGAATACTTTACATACTTACAATACACGGCATTGAAAGGTATCTTTGGACAACCTAGGAAGATTACCGAGGAAAACCTCGATCCGCATACTGTTTTCTGTATTCTACCGTATATTTCAATTTACGGCGGAGGGGTTTATCCTTGGACAATCGAGTGAATTTCTATATGACAGATAGGCCAGTCGATATATTATAGGATATAGGATCTATTATAGGAAATACTCTATAATATATCGTAAATGTCAATGCTCGGTTGCGGAGTTTTTCTTGTTTCCTCAGATAGTTTGTATATATCTATCCTACAAAAGTATGTGTATAATGAACCTAATCGACGGAAACGCGCAGGAATCTCTTAAGCGATTAAGGTAACTGCACTCCTAAAATAAAATTCTTGAACGGTTGAACTAAAAATTTGTCCAATTCTAGGATTGAAAGCGGACCTGAAAAAAACTAAAATTCGAAAACTACCTACTAGTTAAAAACCAAAAAAAATAACTGTAGGCGGGAGCTCTAAAAAATCCGACACAAAACAAGAAATAATACAGAAAAAAACGATTCTCAATAAAATAAAACCATAGCATAATTTTTCAAATTTCCTTAGTCCAAATTCAACAGATTTCTAAAACAAAAATTTCAAATCGAGAATTCGAAATCTAAACTTCATGAATAACTAGAATAAAGTATAGCATTCGCACATTCGAACATGCTACCCATCTCCGTTGTTAATCTAGGGAATGTCAAAATTCCCTAGATGCTAGTAATTTGACTAGCTGGTTCGGATTCTACTCACAAAGAAAACGCTTCTTCCGTGGACGAATCGAGAGTAATTTATTTCTGTGATTTCTACAGTTTTTATACTAAAACTATCTCCCCAGTTCTTAATTCTACCCTCACCACACATAGCGATAAGCTACCTGAACATCTTATCACAATAATAACTGCCTGTTGGTGCGCAAGGGTATTCATTACTTCTCTTTTGCCTTGGTGCCAAACTCTTTTTGCCTGCGTCATTTCAGTTATTCCTGCCATGTGTTCTACCTGCTTATCCGGCAATCTCTTTTTGCCTGCGTCATTGTAAGTACCTATTTTCTAGTTGTTTTCTCCCTTTCTCGCTCCTATACGAGATACGGGGAAAACATGTGTTTCATAATTCAGTTTCTCCTATTCTCGCCGTTGCTCGAGATAGGGAAACACATATTTCTTTTATTATCCCTAGATCGTAAACAAATTTTACCACCGGCCCTGATTTGACATTTCCGTCCGTAACATCCGTAATTATATTCAAGCACCTGCAGCTACTATCTATTTTTTATCTACTTGTCTCTGACAATAGGGAAATTTATTTCTATTGAGGAAATTTGTTTTTATATATCTTAGAAATAAAGAGCGTATGCAAATATTGAAACGGGGAGATGAATGATAGCTTCTTGTTTCAATGCTTTATTAGAGCTGGTCCGTCTCTGGATAGCTGATAGAAATGATTTTTTTATGTAACATATGGATGTTTCAATTGCCAAATCGTTCAACTCCATAAAACAAGATGTTGAGAGAAATGATAAGATATTATATGTTGTGTTTGAAAATTCTTCCAAATTCGAAAATACGATGTAGAATGTATTATTGCAAACCCATATTTGATCTGACGACATATAGAAAGTACAAGATGGAATAAACTTGGAGTATTTGTTATTATTTTTGCATTTTTTCGTGATTAGGGGAGTTAATCGATTTGGCAAGTGAAAGTTAATTATTAATTTAAATTCAGTGCGGCTTCTTTTTCGTTCAGCCGATTTTTTTGCTGCGATTCATTCATTGCTGTCATCAGATGACGAATCCGAATAACGGGTGTTAAATAAAAAATGAGAATTTTTTCAATCACATATAAAAATATTTTTTATTCTTTTTCAACGATTTCAGTATTTTTTATTAATAACATAATGTATTTTCTTCACAAAAATGTCAGTGAATGTTTGAGTAAGGGCCGTGGTCTGCTGTTCGACGCAACTTTGTCGCGATGCTCTCACAAGAACTTTGTACGGCACTTACGTCCATTTTCCGGATACAATTCCGGATTCTTGTAGTCAGTTGCTTCGTGTCCTTGGCCCTCCAATTGTTTTTATACACTAGGGCACTGAGTGAGCCAAAGAAATCCTCTATTTGGCGGCACTGGGGAAAGTTTGTTGGGTAACGATCTATCGGCACGAACGGTATCTTTTTCTCCTCAAGATACACCAGCGTCTTCTTGGCGTAATGGGAGAAGACGTACGGCCAGAAGACGTACTTCCCATCCGCGTGATGCTCGTTCAGGAACGGCAGCAGGATTTTATCGAGGGACTCTTCTCGATAGATTTGTTGGTTGATTGCCAGACCGCTCGGCTTAAACCAAGGCTTTGAAATGCCCCGGTCGGAAATGGCGATGTACAACATAACCTTTTTTAAAACTTGTGCTTGAACTTGTATTTCACTTCAGGCGGTGTGAATGACTTGTCGCTGGAGTAGTAATTATCATTTCCTGGAATATGCCTTTTGGACAGCGGAAAATAGCTTTCGTCGTCCAGAACGAAAGACGTCCCGCGGTATTTTTTGGTCATCCACCGACACTGTGATTTAACCGTCTCAATCTGCTCCTCCGTGTACTCCGGCGACCTCTCTTCTTCCTGCAGACGATTCCTTCCATCTTGAGGGTCCGATGGATCAATACGTGGGAGCAGCCATATTTCCGACCGGCGTCACGCAGGCTGGTTGCGTCCTTGTTGTCAAACAGCTTCTTTAACGATGTCTTCCTCTGCTTCGTCATTATCGTCACCGGACGACCACTTCCGACCTTCCGCTCTACGTTCAGGGAACCCAGGATACGATATACCGTACTGACAGGTACATTTTCTTTCTTAAAATGTGCCACCGTGAACTTTTTTCCTTGCTGGAAATGCGTTTCGTAGAACCGTACAATGCGTTCGCGGAGCACGTGCTGTTTCGACGCCATCTTTGCTTTGACTAAATTCAAACTAGCAAAACCAAACACGCCTACTGTTTCTAGGGAGCCCAAAGAGCAATTTTCTTGGAGAAAGAAAATGTTATGCTCTTTATTTGAGTTACTGAAAGGTATTGAAAAAATTCTCATTTTTTATTTAACACCCGTTAGTACAAAGTAATTTGTATTGAAGAACCATCCGATTCATTATTTTCCCTACTGAAATAATTGTTATTAAGACCATCATTTAACATCATAACACTTTAATGTTATGACGGTTTAATTTTTATTTTTTTTAACAGTTCACTCTAAATTTGAAATTTATAAGTGTCTGCACTTGTAGCAGCTCAAATGCAACTATTTTTCTCGAACTTCGTTCGGTACGGTGTCGACATCTGGATACGACATCAATTTGTATGAGGCAAATTATTCTCTATCAGATTAATCGACCCGAAAGCAATTTTGAATTGCCAAAATTTGTATGAATTTTTTGTGCGTTATTCAACTGCTTGAAGTACGTTGTCCTGACCCTAATCTGAACTATTTTCTATAAATTTTCAGATACTCTCACCAAAACTTACCATTATAATTTAGACACAATTTTTGTACGACATTTTTTCACCACCTGCAGACAAAAAAAAATTCATTTACATAGAGTATTAATGTGATTTGGGAAAAATAATGTTCATTCATAATTTTTATTTTAAGTGTGGGTTCATTCTTTCTGCAAACCCATATTGTCATGCTCAATGCCGTCAACGCGAATAACGAAATTAAACGAAAAACTTACAGAAGTCTCTGTAGGAGAGGAAAAATAGTGCAGAGAGTTAAATAGATTTTTATTATGATATAAATACATTATAGTGTGGAGTTGATCAGATTGGCTTCTGACATAAATTATTTATTATTCATTTAGTGGTGTTAATACTTATTATTGAAGAAATTGGTTTCGAATATGTACAGTAGGGTGCTAATGAAAATGGTCACCTCGAATTTCAAAAAGTCACCCCATAAAAAATGTTCACCACCTCCATGTTTTTTTGGCACTTGGTCGTTTTTCCGCCTGAAAAATCGATTTTTTTTTTTTTTTTTTTTTTATCTTCGCTTATTTTTCGTCGGCCTATTTCCGCCACTTAAGTGCCAATCACCGACATCAGGGAGGCGACTCCACCTGTTCCTACCTATCAGACTCAACAACTCATGAGCCGGGCCAACTTCTTTTACTTCCGCTCCGAAGGAAGACGTAACCAGAGATTTTTCGCCTCAGAAAATCCCAACGACGCCAGCTGGGATTGAACCCAGGCCGATCGGATTGTGAGGCTGTTACGCTAACCATACAACCACTGGCGCCGTCAAATCGATTTTTGACAAAACAAAAATTTTGAGATAACAGTAAATCTCGATGTGTCATGCAATTTTAAGACATTTCGCATCATTTTTTTATAAAACCCTGATTTCCAGTGATTTTTCGGTTTTCAAAAAACTCAAGTTTTATGGCCTGCGACACTAGTAAATGAAGTCCGAATGAGCAAATATTTTTCATAGGGTATATTATCGTGCAAACCAACATTTCGTAGCAAGTTCCGATTGAGAATCGAGAAAACTATTTTTATTGGCACCGTTTCGTACTCCGAAAAAAACCTAGAAACCTAGTCCTAGAATTCCGATTTTTGACGAAAAAAACAGAATTTCGAGATGACACTAGATCTCGACGATTCATGCAATTTCAAGACATTTGGCATTGATTTTTTTTTTTCGAAAACCCCGATTAAAATTTAATAATATTCAAAAAATGGAGTTAATCGACAAGTGAAGCATACATATATCACTACTACGCTAGAAAAGAAATAATGATCATTATAACGAATAATAAGAATGTAATTGATACCACTGAGCAGATCCAAGTCAAATCGACAAATGACAAAACATGAGTATTTTCGATTTGAATGAAAGCTTGCATTTGTTATGAAGGAAATATGAGATTTTCACAGGAATTGGTTTCACTTTGACTCAGTAATTTTTCAAAAGGGCGTAAAAGAAATCTTTGATCGATTTTATCTCGAAACTATGAGTCATACTGAAATGCTGTCTCAGAAAAAGTTGTACAGAATCGATGTTTTTTCCGTTTGAGTGTGGTTTGTATGTTTGTTGTGTTACACCATCACGTCCATGAAATTTTATGAAATTGCTTATAATTTCCAACAACTTTTCCAAATACATCATGGTCAAAATATAAGTTTCGGAGTTACAATGAAAACTAACTTAAGACTAATCAATATTTATAAATATAATTGGCAAAACAGAAATAGGTTCTCAACAATTCGTTCAAATATCTTCTATATAATTCAATCAGATGTTTCGGAGCTTAAGAAATAGTAGTAATAACCCTAGACTTTCTAGCTTTTTTAAATAACATTTATTTTCCTTACCTAACAATTTTATTGTGCATAATTTTCTTTGTGTTTTTATTATGATAACTTGTTACACTGTCATTAGATTACAACTTCGCTGCTACTTTATTTTCGATTAAAGGTACAAAAGAATTAAACACAAATATTATGAGTTCCTGAATTATTCCGCAATTTTCAATACTTTGGACGCATTAATGCAAAACAGTTAAATCAAATTTTTTCAATTTGGATAAATTTTCTTAAAGCTGTTAATAATTTCCCGCAATAACATTATTAATAGCCTTTTTTGGATATGTTGACGCTTCCCATTCTTGGATACTGGAACATAGTCTCTTTCTTCTGATCATGATCGACTAACATCGTCGTCATAATAAAATTCCAAAACTAGATTTTTGACATCTTCACTTCAACTTGGTCCACATTTGCTGTACGGTGTAGAACGCCTTTTTCATTAACTTTTTTTGCCTTGAATTGCCATATATTTATTAACGCCTAATACTTCTTCCATTATTTTGCACTGATCACGCCTTCGACAACACTGTTGAAATTCTAGTGAAAATGAATGAAAAAAATATCTTTGAGTTGATTGATAACCTTATGTTTAAATAACTCGAGAATGGTTGCATGTTGACCATGAGCATTATTGTTTCAAATTACATTAGAATTTTTAAATTGTGATCAAAATTCATTGTTAATATGCAAAACTGCCAAATTTCAAAAAATCATAAAAAATCGTTGTTCTACAAGATTCGCGAAAAATAATTTGCCCATCTCTATAAAAAAAACCTCATAAATTACTTCTATTTTCGATAGAAAAAATAAAAACTGTGTTTGAGATATTTCAAATATTTTTTTTATATAAGTAGGGGAGGTGGGAGTAAAACAGACATATGAAGCAGAACTTCAATTATATCATTGGAAACTCATGCTTCACAAAACTTAAATGAAGCTTCTTGCAATTCAATATATTATTTTTCGAATTAATCGGCCAAATGCTTTACAAAAAAGTGTTTTCCAATGTTTTTTTTTTTCGTGAAATCAAAACAGACCGAAAAATAAAACATTTTTGTCGATGCGGGTATAATTAACATATAGTGGGGGGAATATGGACAGAAGGGTGGCAATGAAAATAGTCATCTCGAATTTCAAAAAGTTAACCCACAAAAAATGTTCACCACCTCGAAAAAACACCCTATGCCGAATTTCAGCTCAATCGGACTTAAGGGAGAGTGGCGCAAAACAGTCAGAGTTTGATTTTTTTTTGAAAATCGAAAAATCACCCAAGGGATTAAATGAAATCGGGGTTTTCGAAAAAAATCATGCCAAATGTTTTAAAATTGCACGATACCTCGAGATAGAATGAAATGGAAAGTCATCTAAAAAAAATTTTCGTTTTCCAAAAGTCGACTTTTCAGACGAAAAAAACGACCGAGTGCCAAAAAGTTAATTTTTGACATAAAACAATTGTTTTCGAGATAACAGTTAACAGCAATTTTAAGTCATTTAGCATCATTTTTTTTAACCACTATTTCATGTATTCCCTTTTGGGTAATTTTTCGAGAATTTGCGGTCGGAATTATTTTTACTTGATAAAGCAGGGATGAACAACTTGTGAGATTATGAAAGATGAACCTGATTTGTTCATTTTTATGTAAAGTTCAGAGAAGTTTTTACTAAACAATGTGTTTTAGTGTGTCGTTTTCATTTAAAAAGTATATGCTATAATTTGTATGACATCTTCGAAACAGTCCCCAACAGGCAGTTCAGATGTTCGCATGTATCACAAAAACAATTAGTTTGGTTTCTTCTGCCTTTTATCTTTTTGTTTGAACATACAGAACAATACTCTTGGCCGCAGTATATGGAGTTTCCATCATAAAATTGTGGGAGTAGATCTTGCGCTTCAGGTTTGCCCAGAAATTCTCGATGGGACGTTGGGCGGGTTCGCCGACTTGGGTACCACATCGATATTTAGCCGCTCCATCTCCTCTAACGATCGTTTCGAGTAGTGATCCGGCCAGAACACCGCGTTTTCTCCTATATGGTATTTCTTGATGAACGACGCAACTCTCGGCAGGCACTTCGTACTATGAATTTCCCCGTTCACGGTCAGTCCGGAGCTAAAGAAGAGTGGCTTTGACATCCCCTTCTCGCTGATTGTCAGCCACAGCAGCACCTTCTTGGAGAACTTGTGTGTGAGATAAACTCCACTTCGGAGCTCACTTCCTTCGTGGGGGAAGTGAAATACGAAGTGCACCGCCAGTGCCTGGCGAACACTTCTTCACTGTTTGTCCGGTTGTACCGACCTCCCGGCCAAGCGCACGCAGCGATGTAGTCACTTTTCCCCCGATCTTCCTCTTCAGCATCCTTTGGAGCTCCATGTCGCTCAGGGTCGTCAGCCGTCCGGAACCGGGCTTTCTTTCGATGCTCTGATTGTTGTCCTATAGTGCCAAGATGTTGTAGATGCCGGAACGGGCGTATCCGGCGTCCACAAAGTGCCGCTCGATGCCCGCTCTCGACGCGACGGGGTACCGTTCTTTGAACGCGCACACTTCTGAACGGAGTAGCTTCATTGTTTTCGCCATCACGGTTAGAGTTCGACTGATAGAGCTGCCATTTTTTTTTGGATGGATTACTATAATTGATGCTGTATGGGTAGTTTCGCCAGTACGTGTGAAAAACCCATGAAAAATCGGAAATATCGGCTATGTTCGGAATATGAATCAAAACAGTACTTCAAAAATTTTATTACATCAAAACTATTCCGAAATCGAGTGTCTGAGTCGACCTTTAGCAGTAACATTGTAAATCATCAGTCTTCATTTCAAGCTAATCCCAAATCCATCTCTGTCGCAAGCCCAAACAACTGTCCAACGTATGTTCACAGTGTTTAACTGTTGCGTTTCTTTCTTTTTTCCCTGATACTTACGACAACAGCATACAGCAATCGGTTGCACTTGATAGAGCCCAAGCGATCACATGGAGACTCCACCATAGCCCGTAAAAAAAACCAGCATCGTGTTTAATGTGATGTTTGATAACTGTTAGAACCCATCCGAACACGGCCGTTAATCTTTCTTCTCCTTCGCGCTCCCTTCGACTCCCTTCAGTTTCGGTGTTCCCTTAGCAAATGGTGATTAACTGATTGATCGTGATTTGAATACGATTACGGCGGATCAATCCCATTACAACTGGTCGCAGTCCATCGTCGACGTCGTCGTCGTCGTTAACGAAAAAGGTGAGAACCGGAAAGTGACAAGTGCTTCCGACTTCTTTCGATTCACATGCAAATTGGCCATTGGGCCCGGTGAAAGGCGCACCGAATAATAAGCGGGTGGCTTTTTTTCGTGGTCACGGTTCCGCGCGATTCGTTTCCTGACTCTACTGAGGAAGGAGGAAGACTACCGAAAAAAAACTATGTTTTAGAAGAGGATTTCATAGGGTGACAAGGGAAGAGGTTCCGGGTTGGGGCGATTATTCTTTGCGTCGCGAACGGGATTTTTTTCGAACGCGATGACTAATTGACGAGCGGGGGCCAATGCAAATGAGGATACCCGAAAAAAACAGCCTTCCGGGTTGCTCGTTCAATGATCTCCGTGTGGTCATCGACTTTCCGGGGTCTCGCTATTCTGGAATTGGAGAGTGTGTTAAATCACAATACGATCGCTACGTTATTTTCGAAGTATTGAAATATTTTGTGTTGACAGATTAAATCAAAATGTCACATTGTTGAGACAACTGCTTTTACAATTCAAGATTCTAACACTAAATTTTATAATTTCAATCTTTAATGAGAAATTCAAACATTGGAATCTTGAATATCATCTAGTCTCTTGAAGGTGGTATATACCATTTGGAATTTTCAACATGAAGTCTGGAATTACGAGTCTTTTCTCTAACTCTTGATTCTAAACATGATTCCAGAATCTGGGACACAGAATTGTCCCAATCTCCAATTTGAAATAGGATATAGTCATAGTCAACTTCTTTTTACACACATAATGAATTTACATTGACCTCGGAATGCCAACCTTTGCTAGTCTAGCGTATTTAATGTTGGTTTGTCCAATCGAAAATCTGATCCCACTTTTTTGAATGCTCTAGTTCCGCGCATCGGTGCAAAAACCAGGTTTTCAATTTTTCCAAACATATAAGCGCTTGGTGCGCTGCTCTTTGTTTATGGCATCTTTCGCGCGTAGCAGAAATAAAATTTCTCTGAATTGAGTGCTTTTCACCTCTAAAATGCCCAAGAAAAAAATTGAAAATGAAAGGAAAAAAATCGCTAGATATACGGGGGAGGAAATGGTTTCAAGTGCTGATCTGGGGAAACAACTGGCTGCATGAGTGATACTTTGCGCAGCTTCTGATTGTCCAAAAACCACGAAAGAAAAAACCTAGATGCTGCAAAAGATCCTGCTTCCTTGGAGGTAAACAAAATTTTCAAGGAGGAACTTCGACATCTGGTTGTTTGGGAAAGGGAAAGTGTTTTAAGCTATATCGTCTCAATTACATATGCCTCCAAAAGCATGCCTAAATTTTATTTGATCTTTTATTTTTTGTTCACGTTTAATCAACTTGAAAGAATACGACTCACACAGACTTTGTATATGTTTAACGTTTAACAAAATATATGTTTGAATTTGTATTATTTGTATTATAAATATGATTCATTGTTCCAGATAAGAGGTGTAACCCAGTCTGCCAGTAACCGAATGTCTGATACATCTGTGTTTTATATTTGCCAAATGAATCTTCCCTTTGGCTCCCATCTTAAATTACGAAAACTAAATTTTACCAAATTAACGTCAACATGTCAGTTTGTTTTGCGAAAATTACGTATTCAATAATCAATATGACAATTTTAAGCATAATTTTAACATGACCATTAGAAGTTTTTTTTATCTACGCTATTGAGCATTCCGAATTTAAATTTTTGATAGGATATATAAAATGCTATAGTTGAATTGTATTAAAATCATACTTCTATGATTTTTCAATAGCTTTATGAAACGAACGGTATTCTAGTATTTCGAAACGTACCCCTAAGGCACTGAGGAAAACGTTAACCCCTCTAACGCATGATCGGCTAAAGGGATATTTCGACTTTGCGTACATTCAACTTGAAAGAAACGGATAAACCCGAGGTTATGATTCGGCCATCATATCATCATGGTGGAACGTGGATGAAACAAATGTTGTTACTAATCCTGTTCCTTAAAAGTTCCTTAAAAGGCTAGAAATTACGACATGAGTGATGTTGAGGCACCGATGAGCTGTTTGTCCTAATCATGCTACCTTGATAGGAGTAGCCTTGATGATTATCAAGGTGTTAACAAGTTGACAACAAACCACTATTGTGTTAAAGAGACTAGAAAAATTGATTGAATAGATGTGAATAGTTCGATTATTGGAGAAAAGTTAAATTATAATTAGTTTAGAAAAGTTGATTGAATTTTGAGAATAAGATGGAAATTTGAAAGCGTATATGAAGAGAAGCGATTTACAGAAATAAAGGAGGGATTTGAAATCGAAGGAAAGGATTCAGAAAGTGTAGGAAATAGAAAACTACACATGTGAGCCTCTATATATTTCTGTATTGTAAAAAAACTAATTTTGTGAATTTACAGTTTTGAGCCGTTAGTAAAAATACACGAGCTGCGAAAAAGTGGTTTGTTTGTTTCTAAAGTAAGAAAATCCCTTGGAACAAGTGAATTTTTACAATAAAAAAAATGGAAATACAATTTTGGATCAGTCGAAATGAGAACTGTAAACATGAGCTTCGTTATATGCACTACGACGAATATTATCTACTAGAGTTTTTTTTTAAATATTAACTTAATCTATGCTAGGATATACAGGCTTTTTGTTTTTTATGCTGTGTTTTACAAAAAGAAATAGGGTAATCGATTCTACACATTATGACTAACAAACCATGCTATATCTCTGTTGTTTTCATTAACCCCTGCCAACCACGAGAATGCTAGTAGCTGGTTGCCAACATGAATATACTCGTTCCAAAAATAGCATCGGAATAGAAATTCTGTTAGATTTCCATTTTAAAATAGAAGTACACTTGCGATTGATGCTTTTTGCATACTAACAATTACCTGTGGCAAAACACAGGAATAATTTAAAGTAGTTGACTGGAAAAGCTTGGAAATGGTCTGGCAACCAGAGTTGTCAACTATAATTTTAAAAAATTAAGTAGAAAAAACTTTTTAAGTTAAACGGTTTAATTGTGATTAAACATAATAATATACTAAAAGCTAGAAAATAATTAGGCAAGTAGCAGTTAGCAGTTATCACACCTCTCCTTCATTAGTCTAGGGCATTGATAAGACTAAAATAAAATCGTGGGACATATCATGAAGTCGCTAATTGTGGATAATGGAAATCCAGCGTGCCCCACGATTTTATTTTAGTCTTATCAATGCCCTAGACTAATGAAGGAAAGGTGTGATAACTACTAACTGCTACTTGCCGAATTATTTTCTAGCTTTTAGTACATTATTATGTTTAATCACAATTAAACCGTCTAACTTAAAAAGTTTTTTTTCCTTATTTTATTTTCTAGTTTTTAGTACATTATCTGCTTCATTAGAATATTTCTCTACAATGAAACCATTGTACTGTATTCTATCAGTCAAATGATTCATTTGATACCGATATTGAGTGGATTGCAGAAAATACATAGTGTGTTCTCCAAGTAAAGTTCGTTCGTTTGATACACATATCTCAATCAACCTTTTTTTGAGATGATGTGGAATCAGCTATTTTGTAGCGGCGACTAAGTTGGATTTTTCAAGATAAGCAGTTTTAAAATGACAGCAGAGATAAAGCTGTTTTATAAATTCGGTCAGTTCCTATTGGTCAAATTTCTATTAATATAGGACAACCATACGGACATACAAACAGTTCAAGCTAAATAAAACCGTTTAATAAAGTAATTTGCTATTTTGTGATTGCGGCCATCTTGTGACCTTCTATTCAAGCCCTTTCATTTGATACCCATATTAATCGGGTTTTGAGAAAATATGTAGTCCACCATTTTGTAGTGGTAGCCATTTTAGATTTGTATTTTTCATAAATAACTGTATTCTACTAGTCAACCCCTTTCATTTGATACCCATATTTATGAAGTTTAGAGAAAACATACAGTCTACCATTTGGTAGTGGCAGCCATCTTGGGTATGTATTTTTCATAAATAACTGTGTTCTACTAGTGAAGCCTTTTCATTTGATACCCATATTGACGGGGTTTTGACATAATATGTGGTCCGCCATTTGGTAGTGGCAGCCATCTTGGGTTTGTATTTTTCATAAATAACTGTGTTCTACTAGTGAAGCCTTTTCATTTGATACCCATATTGACGGGGTTTTGACATAATATGTGGTCCGCCATTTGGTAGTGGCAGCCATCTTGGGTTTGTATTTTTCATAAATAACTGTGTTCTACTAGTGAAGCCTTTTCATTTGATACCCATGTTAATGAAGTTTTGGGAAAACATACAGTCCGCCATTTTGTAGTGGCAGCCATCTTGAATTTGCATTTTTCATAAATAACCGTATTCTACTAGTCAAGCTATTTCATTCGATTGAATTTTTCATAAATAACTGTGTTCTACTAGTCAAGCCCTTTCATTTGATACCCATATTGATGGAGTTTTGGAAAAATATATATATGACGCCATTTTGTGGTAGCGGCCATTTTGGATTTGCATTTTTCATAAAAAAAACTGTATTCTACTAGTCAAGTCCTTTCATTTGATACCCATATCGATGGGGTTTTCCAATATAACATACAAACATACAAACATACAAACATACAAACATACAAACATACAAACATACAAACATACAAACATACAAACATACAAACATACAAACATACAAACATACAAACATACAAACATACAAACATACAAACATACAAACATACAAACATACAAACATACAAACATACAAACATACAAACATACAAACATACAAACATACAAACATACAAACATACAAACATACAAACATACAAACATACAAACATACAAACATACAAACATACAAACATACAAACATACAAACATACAAACATACAAACATACAAACATACAAACATACAAACATACAAACATACAAACATACAAACATACAAACATACAAACATACAAACAAACATACAAACATACATACTTGGCCGTGGAGTTGCCGGCCTAGAATAGCACTTCGGGTCTTGGTCCCTGTCCCTGTCGTATGAGGCGACTAATCGGGTGACAACGCGAGTAAGGGCGCGGTAAAGCCTATTGGAGATTGCACGGGGGAAATACCGTGTACAGGAGCCACGAAAGGAGTGCCAAGCACATCAGGATTGACGCCAGTAAGATCCTGATTACGACATACTGGTTACGACATAGAAAACGGACACGATACGGAAACGATTTCAACACGACGCTAAAGGCTGACAGTCGTACTATCCTGTTCCCTGAGTAAGGAAGGGTGACACCGTCCTGAAATGGCGTTTGGGCTAATAGTGCGGTTGCCCCCGTCCCGGTAATAACTTGGCAAGTCTTCGGGTACGTTCGATGCTCGTCTAGGCCCAGGCACTAGGTACTAGGCGTCAGATGTCACATTCCTGACTTGCGCTGATCTGGCTCTGAACACGGTCCCCATGAAGGACCGTGTCAACCCCTGCATGGCCTCACTGCTTGCATAGATAACCATGGGATCACTGGTAGCGACTATGTACAACGAGCGGAGATAGCGGCCCGAAGTTGGGACCCAGAAAAAAAAAAAAAAAAAAAAAAAAAAAAAAAAAAAAAAAAAATATGAATAGTTGCAATAACACACCAACAAACGATGGAGAGGAGAATGTGTTCGCGAGAAGCGGACGAATGCTGAGGTCACCTGTCACTCGAGTAGCCACAACGAGTACAAGCAACACAAAACCACAAGAAGTGTTTGCTGCCCAAGCATTCCAAGGAGATCTTGGCTCCGTACAGAGCCAGTTGTTTACGCTGACCTCAAGCGCATCCCAAGAAGGGCAACTTGGGAGGCTCAGCATCACGGACGTTAGGAAAAAGGTCAACGAACTTTACGAGTTCGTAAAGGACAAAAACAATGTCCACTTAAAAATAAAACATCTGGTGACGAGCATCAGATCGGTCGTCATGGTTGCTGAACGCGAGCATAAGGAGCTGCAGATGAGAGCAGAGGGTGCTGAAAAGGCTCTGCTCGAGGCGAATGAGAAACCCGTCGAGATACTTGAGACGCCGAAGGGTCCTCTGAACACACGATCGGACAAGAGAAGGAGGGACACCCCAGGAGAAGAAGAAGAGCTGAAAAAGGCCAAGAACGATCTGAGTAACGCGAAAGGAGGTGAAAGCAGTGAATGGCGTACTGTCGATAACCAGGCAGAAAAACGCAAAAAACAGAAGGAGAAGAAGAAAAAAGTTGAGCAGGAAAAGAAGAAACTCGGACCTCGAGTGGAGCGAATCAAGGGCGATGCTTTGATCGTTGAAGTGTCAGCAGGAGTATCGTATGCAGCTATCCTTCGGAAAGTGAGAGACGATCCGGAGTTGCAGACACTGGGCGAGAACGTCGTGAAAACTAGGCGCACGCAGAAAGGCGAGATGCTCTTCGAGCTTAAAAAAGATCCAGCGGTTAAGAGCTCCGCTTTCAAACAACTCATTGAGAAGTCACTAGGGGAGGAGGCGAAGGTGAGAGCTCTCTCTCAGGAATCAACCATCGAGTGCCGGTATCTGGACGAGATCACGACTGTTGAGGAATTGAGAACTGCGTTACAGTCACAATGTGACCTTGGCGATGTGCCAATGACAATCCGACTGAGAAAGGCATACGGTGGGACACAAACGGCCTCGATACGGCTCTCGAAACAAGCTGCGAATAAACTGGTGGAGAAGGGTAAAATAAAAGTGGGGTGGTCCGTGTGCCCGATGAAAGCTCCCCCTCGTATGGCCAAGCAAATGGAGAGATGCTTTCAATGCATGGGCTTCGGTCACCAGGCGAAAAACTGCGGTGGTCCTGACAGATCGAAATTGTGCAGGAAGTGCGGGACGGAAGGTCACGTTGCTAGAGACTGCACCAAGCAACCGAGGTGCATGTTGTGCAAGGAGGAGGACGGAAACGACCACGTCACAGGTAGCTTCAAATGTCCGGCGTACAAAAAGGCGATTGCGGGTTCGCAGTAATGGAGGTTACCCAGCTCAACCTCAATCATTGCGACATAGCACAGCAATTGTTGTGGCAGTCAACAACTGAAACTAAATGCGACGTTGCAATGATCGCAGAACCGTACCGAGTTCCTCGCGATAACGGAAAATGGGTGGTGGATAAAGCAGGGATGGCTGCAATACTAGTGATGGGAAGGTACCCCATCCAAGAAGTGGTGGAAAGCTCACAGGAAGGTTTCGTGATCGTCAAAATCAACGGAATCTTCATGTGTAGTTGCTATGCACCCCCAAGATGGTCAGCGGAGCAGTTTCACGAGATGTTGGACGTACTCACGGATAAGGTCAGCGGCCGCAAACCAGTCATCATCGGAGGAGACTTCAACGCCTGGGCTGAGGAGTGGGGAAGCAGATGCACCAACGCCAGGGGGTACAGCCTACTAGAAGCCTTCGCAAAACTAGACGTCACACTTCTGAACGAAGGCACTAGCAGCACCTTTCGAAGGGACGGCCGCGAATCCATCATCGATGTAACTTTCTGCAGTCCATCACTGGCGGCTAATACGAAGTGGAGAGTGTCGGAGGGATACACACACAGCGACCACCAGGCAATCCTGTATAGTGTCGGCCAACGGAATCCCGCAGCGGTACGGAATACAAAAACCTTTGAGCGGAAGTGGAGGACAAAGGTTTTTGACAAGGAGCTTTTCGTCGAAGCACTACGCATAGACAGCAGAACTCTTAATCTGAGCGCCGACGGGCTAACAGGAACATTGGTGAGGGCATGCGATACAGCGATGCCGAGAAGACTGAACCCGACGAATGAACGACGTCCAGCCTACTGGTGGAACGAGACACTCAGCATCCTCCGCGCTAACTGTCTACGAGCCAGAAGAAGAGTCCAGAGGGCACGAACCGATGTAGAGAGAGAGGAGCACCGCGCGTCTTTCCGAGCGACCAGAGCCGCCTTGAAACGAGAGATACGTAGGAGCAAATCGAACTGCTATAGGGAGCTGTGTCGTGACGTCGACGCAAATCCTTGGGGTGAAGCATATCGAATCGTGATGGCGAAATTCCGTAGTTCAACGACTCCCATGGAATTATGTCCGGAAAAACTCGAGGTCATTGTGAATGGACTCTTTCCGCAGCACGACCCACCGACGTGGCCACCCACACTGTACGGTGAGGACGAAGCAGAGAACGCACAAGTCACCAACGAAGAACTCATCGCGGTGGCAAAAGGTCTAAAGTTGAAAAAAGCACCCGGCCCCGACGGAATCCCCAATGTGGCCCTGAAATCGGCGATCCTTGCTTTCCCCGACATGTTCAGGGTGGTGCTGCAGAAATGCCTGGATGACGGTCTCTTCCCTGCGGAATGGAAGATACAAAAGTTGGTGCTGCTCCCGAAACCAGGAAAGCCACCTGGAGATCCAGCGTCGTATAGGCCTATTTGTTTGTTGGATACTTTGGGAAAGCTCTTGGAAAGGGTTATTCTCAACAGACTGGTGAAATGCACGGAGGATGACCACGGATTGTCGAAAATGCAGTTCGGGTTCCGGAAAGGAAAGTCGACAGTGGACGCTATTCGGACAGTTATCGAGAAAGCTCAGGTCTCGCTTAAACAAAAACGAAGAGGCGACCGTTACTGCGCGGTGATTTTGATTGACGTGAAGAACGCCTTCAATAGTGCCAGCTGGGAGGCCATCGCCGAGGCGCTACACAGATTGAAGGTCCCTAGCTACCTGTACAGGATACTGAGGAGTTATTTCCAGAATCGGATCCTGGTATACAACACAGACAGGGGACAGATAGTGAAGAATATCTCGGCGGGAGTTCCACAAGGCTCCATCCTAGGTCCTACGCTTTGGAACACGATGTACGACGGTGTTCTAAGGCTGAAGCTACCCAGAGGTGTGGAGATCGTGGGCTTCGCGGACGACATCGTAACAACGGTAATCGGCGAGACGCTTCAGGAGGTGGAAATGTTGGCGACTGAGGCTGTAGACATGATCGGTAGTTGGATGGACAGCGTAAAGCTCCAGATGGCACATCACAAAACCGAGGTGCTGTTAGTGAGCAATTGTAAGGCAGTGCTGCGGGCAGAGGTATCGGTCGGAGGACATACCATCGTTTCGAAGCGGGCGGTGAAGTACCTCGGAGTCATGATCGACGACCGGCTGAACTTCAACCAGCACGTCGACTATGCATGTGGGAAGGCGTCAAAGGCCATCAACGTGGTGGCGAGGATCATGCCAAATAGCTTTGGCCCAAGCAGCAGCAAGAGGCGTCTCTTGGCAAGTGTATCTTCGTCGATACTGAGGTATGGTGGCCCTGCCTGGTTGGCGGCTCTGGAAACCCACCGAAATCGGAGGAAGCTGAACAGCACATTCCGACTCATGGCCATGCGAGTCGTAAGTGCTTATAGGACCATTTCGACAGAAGCTGTGTGTGTAATCGCCGGAATGATTCCCATCTGCATCACTCTGGCGGAAGATAGCGAGTGCTACAAGCGACGGGAAAGCAGAGGTATCCGGAAATTGATGAGAGCGGAGTCGTTGGACAAATGGCAGTATGAATGGGATACGGCAGAAAATGGTAGATGGACGTACAGGCTGATACCGGTACTTTCGACCTGGTTGAACAGGAAACACGGTGAAGTTAACTTTTACTTGACGCAGTTTCTGTCTGGGCATGGCTGTTTCAGGCAATATCTACACCGGTTCGGGCACGCAGTTTCACCCCTCTGTCCGGACTGTGGAGATATGGAGGAAACACCGGAGCACGTCGTTTTTGTCTGTCCCAGGTTCATCGAAAGGCGCGAGGGGCTGCCTGCACTTCATGTCGAGAATATTGTGGAGGAGATGTGTCGCGACGAGATGATCTGGAATGCCGTGAGCAGTGCAATCACACAAATCATGTCGGAGCTGCAGCGAAGGTGGAGGGCTGACCAAAGTGCTGACAACGTCCGACGGTGAAAGGTGAACAACGGCGACGGCTGTTGCAAGAGATGGTACCTCACGAGAGTAGCTGTGACGGGGTGCGCGTTGTGTTGGAGGGCACCACCTAATCGGCTCTCCGCTGGGAAGAGAAATCCTGCGAGGGTGACTGTGACGGGGCGCGCGTCAAGTTGGAGGGCGCTTCCTAATCGGTGCACGTCTCGACAGGTAAACGGATACTGCCGCGGAGAACAGCAAAAGGCCTACCTGACAACGCCTGATCGTGGCCTGGATGGAGGAACACCGCGAACATTTCGAAGGAACGAGCATCAAGGATGAAGCCACGATCAAAATGGTGAATACCCCACGAGAGTAGCTGTGACGGAGTGCGCGTCAGGTTGGAGGGCACTGCCTAATCGGCGCTCCGTTGGGAAGAGAAATCCTGCGAGGGTGACTGTGACGGGGCGCGCGTCAAGTTGGAGGGCGCTTCCTAATCGGTTCACGTCTCGACAGGTGAGAAACCCCGCGAGGGTGGCTGTGACGGGTTGCGCGTCAAGTTGGAGGGCAATTCCTAATCGGTTCACGTCTCGACGGGTAAATTCAAAATGCCTGCGAAGAGGACATCAGCGCAGTGGAATTAATAACGAATGGAAAGAAAAAAATATTGAGAAAAAGGGAAGGACAACGCTAGTTTGCGTTGAAAACTCGAGAAGTGCATGAGCACAGCCGCCCCCTGAAGTAGTCGCCTAGATGTGGTCCCAGGGGGAATAAGGCAACGAGTAGAGGGCTTGGTTTTTGTGGGTGCGATCCCCACTCGACGTCTGGGTTAACCCTTCCCAGGTAAGGCTGGTAGAGCGTTCCTCACCTCTTTAAAAAAAAAAAAAAAAAAAAAAAAAAACATACAAACATACAAACATACAAACATACAAACATACAAACATACAAACATACAAACATACAAACATACAAACATACAAACATACAAACATACAAACATACAAACATACAAACATACAAACATACAAACATACAAACATACAAACATACAAACATACAAACATACAAACATACAAACATACAAACATACAAACATACAAACATACAAACATACAAACATACAAACATACAAACATACAAACATACAAACATACAAACATACAAACATACAAACATACAAACATACAAACATACAAACATACAAACATACAAACATACAAACATACAAACATACAAACATACAAACATACAAACATACAAACATACAAACATACAAACATACAATAGATATATTTACTATTTGGATTTGACAGGCAAATCCTGAGACTGAGAGTTTTTCAGGATATCAGGGAACGTACCAAAAAGTCTCGGAAATTCTGAAAAGTTTGGCTTCCCTGCTGGCAACACGCATTGATCCACCAGATTTTGTGCTGGGAACGAAAGGGGTAATGATCTCTTTTCAAATACGCTTACTCTGAATTTTGTATTATAAATTTAGTTCCAATCCAACTACTTCAACATATCAAATAATTTCGACTAATGATCTTCTCAAGGTGTATGCAGAAGAAGAAGCAGAGTTGAATATAATGTTGAACGCGGAAAAGCAAAGGAAAATATAACTTGCACATACACTCTGTCCTACTTCTATAAGACCACCCTGAAATTATTTCGTTGCAAGATGCATCCATACGTTGTAGAATGCTTAGAATAAAATATATTCATCGTCAATTTCGTTCAAATGAGTAGTTTGTTTATTTCTTCTTCTTCTTCTTCTTCTTCAATGGCACCAACGTTCCTAGAGGAACTTCGCCGTCTCAATGTAGTATTACTTGCGTCATTTTTATTAGTACTTAGTTGAGATTTCTTTGCGAAATAACACGCCTTGAATGCATTCTGAGTGGCAAGCTCTAGAATACGCGTGACTACAGTGCAACAGTACGGGAATCGAACCCGAAAACCCGGCATGTTAGTTGTGACGTTAACCACTCGGCCACGGGAGTTTGTTTATTTACAGGGTGGGCCATTTAAAGTGGAAGCATCTGGCAACCCCAAAACTTTTGACAGAGATGTCAGATTAACAAATGTCATACCGCGTTGGAAGCGTCATTTCAGTACAATTTTAACCATGGAACAATACACACCTAAACAACGCGCTGAAATTGTTCAGCTGTACATTCAAAATAACTTCTCAATTGTGTTAACTAAACGTGCGTGGAAAAATAAAAATAAAGTTAAAACATCGCCTGGAGACAACACTATACGTCAATTATATGCCAAATTTATATCGTCTGGTAGTGTTGTTAATGCCAGTCATCTGTCCAGACAACGACCAAGACGTTTCGACGAGAATATTGATGCCGTTCGAGCCAGTGTTGCAGAGACTCCATCGACATCAGGTCGCCATCGTTCGCAAGAGTTAGGCATCGCTCGAACCACTCTCCGACGCATAATTCGTGTTGATTTGAAAATGTTTCCGTATAAAATTCAAATGGCTCAACAACTTAACCCATCTGACTTACCACGTCGACTTGATTTTGCGAAATGGACCATCGAAATGGCCAAAAATGAACGTGGCTTTTGGCAAAAAATCATAATGTCTGATGAGGCGCATTTCAACTTGAATGGAGGAGTGAATAAACAAAATTGTCGGTTTTATGCTACTGAAAACCCTCAATTCATCGAAACGCAACCTCTTTACGACCAAAAAGTTACTGTGTGGTGTGGCATTTATGCCGATAAAGTCATCGGCCCGTACTTCTTTGAAAACGAAAATGGAGCAACGGTAACCGTGAATGGGGAGCGTTATCGGACAATGATAACCGATTTTTTATTGCCATTTGTTCTTGAAAATGAATTGGACAATTACTGGTTCCAACAGGACGGCGCTACATGCCATACAGCGGCTGCCACGACCAAATTATTGCGCGAAATGTTCCCCGGAAGATAATTATCGAAAAACGGCGATTATGACTGGCCACCGAGATCACCTGATTTGACGCCTCCTGACCTTTTTTTATGGGGATATTTAAAATCCAAGGTATACACTGGTAAACCAAGGACCCTGGCTGCGCTGAAAGACAATATCCGACAAGAAATTGCTGCCATATCGGCCGAAACATTGGGCAAAGTGATGGAAAATGCCGAAAAAAGGGCACATTTTGCGGTCAAGGCCAGAGGCGGTCATTTACGAGATATCATAATCAAAAAGTAGTTAGAACAAATCTCCTTGGACCAAAATAAATGAATTTCAAAAAATTTTTTTTTAAATTCCACTTCTTTACTTTGCTATTGCAAAAACAAATCCTTCCACTTTAAATGGCCCACCCTGTATTGTGCTTAAATAAGATAATTTCAGCTGTCCAGTTTCTGTAAGACCATTTCAAAATGCATAAGTATTATCAATGAAAAATTCTAAACTATTGCCTGATTTACATGTCAATTTTGGTCCCTAATCCATTGCTTAGTTTCCTTGCTGGTATGAATAGTAGCATTGCTTTGCTGGAATGTGACGATATCCACGAAAAAACGATAGTAGAGAGGATTTAAGAACATTTATGTAATCCTTGAATGATGTTAAAGCTATCTTGAGCTTTCCAGTTGCACAGAATCCCACCCAAACCATGCCCGAGCCAAACCATGCCCTCAACCAAAATTCCGGGTTGAAAAATACTATTCCTTCTTTCGTAAATCATGTTAATACCCGTTGAAACCATCAGGGCCATCCAAATTGAACTTTTTTTCGTCACTGAAGATAACCTAACGAAGTTAAAAGTAAAAAAAAAGGAACTTTTTGTTATGGTATATAGCAAAATGTACTCTGTTGAAAACGTTCTTTGTCATGACATATCATGTCCCACTGTTAATTCAACTTTGGCAAAACTCAGACGTTCGATGTGAGATAGTGTAAGATTAGGAGCTTTAATCTTTTTGGCCCTCCTCATGTAAGGACTTTCTACCAACACTTGACGAATTGTCTCCCATGAAACATTTAAATTCAAAGATTGCTTTATTTGCATAAGCGATTTTGAAGTATTCGAAGCTGTTCTTATTATTTCCTGCTTATCCCGGTCAGAGAGCTTCGATTTACGTGAAGCTTTCTTCTTTTTGCTGTATCCTTGAGGTTTCGTCAAATAATTAAGAACTACTTGATGGGATCGTCCAATCCGGAGAGTAATTTCTCTAATTCCAACATTTTCTTGGTGAAATGCAACGATTTATCTTTTTCCTCTATCCATGAGCACTTTTCCTTTCAGCATTTTCCAGATTTATTCATCAAACTAACTAAAAACAACGGAAAACGTAACTGGTCTTATAGAAACTTGACACTTGAAAAATACAAAAACATTTGTTTACTCTCAACACCTGCACACACACACATATGAAAATCATGCAGTGTATGATAGTTACCAATACAAATACACTAGGATATAAATTGAAGCGTTGTTTGTTTACAATCATCAGCAAGATCATCATCTTCTTCTTAAATGGCACTAACGTTCCTATAGGAACTTCGCCGTCTCAACGTAGTATTACAGGGTTTTCCAGCTTTAAATTCCGAAAGTTAATTGAAATAAAACACACTTAGAATTCGAATTTCGATGAAACTTTTATTTCAAATTAAAGTTTGGTTTATGCCATTATGTGTGAAATACAACATCATTCAAATGTCCACCTAGGGCTTCCTCGCACACCTTGATCCGGAACAGGTAATTTTCGATGACTTTTCGGCACATATGGGGTGGTATCTCGGTCATAACTTCACGAATGTTGTCTTTCAAATGTTCAAGAGTTTGCGGAGAGTTGGCATAGACACGGTCTTTAGCATAACCCCACAAAAAAAAGTCTAGCGGGTTCAAATCGCATGATCTGGACGGCCAATTGGCATCACCAAAACGCGAAATTATGCGTCCCTCAAATTTCGTTCGCAATATGGCCATGTTCGGTCGTGTTGTGTGACACGTGGCGCCGTCCTGCTGAAACCACATGCCATCTGTATCCATATCTTCAATTTGTGGCAAAAAAAATCGGTTAACATGCGGCCATAGCGCTCACCATTCACAGTTACCGTCTCGCCGTCCTCATTTTCAAAGAAATACGGCCCGATGACTCCACCAGACTATAATGCGCACCAAACAGTGACTTTTGGCGGATGCAATGGCCTCTCAACAATCACGTGGGGATTTCCTGAGCCCCATATACGGAAATTTTGGGTGTTCACATAGCCACCGAGCTCAAAATGTGCCTCATCGCTGAAGAAAATTTGATGCGAAAATTCAGCATTTTGCTGCTGTTCTTCGTTCACCCAATCGACGTATACCCGACGCATTCCATGGTCACCACGCTCTAATTTTTGTACCAGTTGGACTTTATATGGATGTAGGTGCAAGTCCAAATGCAAAATTCGCCACAATGATGTGTTTGACAAGCCCAATTGCTGAGCACGCCGTGGAATCGAAACATTCGGGTCATCCTCCACACTGGCAGCAACAGCAGCAATATTTTCGGCCGAACGCACATTACGATGATGCACAGGTTTCACAGTATCCGCTACGGATCCAGTTTGTTCGAATTTACGCACTACATTAGCGATTGTGTGCTCTGTAGGCCGTCCATGACGACCAAAATCCGTCCGTAATGCTCGAAAAACATTTGCCGGTTTTTCATCAGTTTTATAGTATAATTTAACAAAATTAACACGTTGTGCGATGCTAAAACGATCCATATTGTAAAATGGCAGACATTCAACTAACGATATGACGCTTTGCTTGACATCTATGTCAAACGGTTGTCAGCGCAGGGCTATATACTTTCGGAAGCCCGAAATGGAAAACCCTGTACTTGCGTCATTTTTATTAGTACTTAGTTGAGATTTCTATGCGAAATAACACGCCTTGAATGCATTCTGAGTGGCAAGCTCTAGAATACGCGTGATTACAATGCAAGTCGGAGGAAATTTCTTTGACGAAATATTCCCCCGACTAGAACGGGAATCGAACCCGAACCCCCGGCATGTTAGGTATGACGCTAACCACTCGGCCACTCGTGGCTGCGAAAGGAAATTTCATTCCTTCGCTTATAACATTCAAGGACACATTTAATGATCTCGTATCTGCAGCAACTACTTCTGGGTTCATTGGGGCAAACTTTGGATTCAATCAAACTGCTTTGAGAACCCGTCATGCTATACCAGTATGGGAGAGTAGCGCAATTTCTGTTATTTTTAGGCTCTTTAATGTAATAAATCGGGATACCCATACATGTGCTAAAAATAATTTTGGGTGTAGTAGCGTGAACACACCCAAAATCGCACATTCGAAGATCATTTACCCTAATGTCATGCAAAATCAATTTGAAGATGAGTTTTCTTCAGAGATTATCAATAGACTCTGACGACACTGCCCGTAAGGCACAATACCAGATTCAGATCCCCCACCACCCTTTTCTCGAAAACACCAAAATTCACTGAGCCGTCTAATGAGATTAGCACTCTCCATATAAGGACCCAATTTTCGACAGGGATCAAAGGCCGTTGATTTGTGGAGACGTTTACGGTGAAATTCGATCCCAAGCCCCAGTCACCGTTTGAAACAATCACCAATCGACAGCGACGGTGATGTTGCTCCGATGAATGCAGTTCGATCTGCCTTTCGCCCGCGCACGCCCTCGTATCTACCCACTTTGTAGCTCTTTGAATTTTGTTTTGTTTTGCTTTTTTTTGCACAAAACGGGACGACACCCGTCAAGTGGCGGCAGTAGCAGCACCTCAAGTTAAGCCAAAACCAAGAGAAGCTGTAATTTTCATGTCAATCACAATTTTGCAACTACATATTCTATCTCCTCCCGCGATGACAGGGGGCTACTGGCAGGGTGTTGAGATACCGCCCCCCCCCCCTTATCGTCGATACCCAGTCCGGTGCTGCCAGTGGCAATCGAAATATGGGTGTGCGTGGACGGGGTATTGCTATTTGCGAGAGCAGGAATAGATTTCGCGTGGTGACGAGTGGCCAAGAAATGGTTGGAATGTTGGACGGGAGCGCGGGTACATAAATGCTTAGACGACGTAAGGAACAAATGATTTTGACACCTAAATAGACTTCTTAAATTGAATGTTGTTATGTTCACTCCAGTGGATGGGCTCTGACGACGGTGAAAGCTTCGCACAGTCCGGTGACAGCGGACTCGGAACATCGGGCTGTTGCTGCTGGCAGCAGGAGGCAGATAAATGTCACTAAGCCAACCATGGGACCATAATGTAAGAGTCGAAGGGGGAAAATCAGATGAAGATAAAATGGAAGTGAGTGAGAGCCAAGAAGATTGTACGCGGGGTAAAAGATCGAAGGGAAAAGACTAATAAATAATACCTGTATTGAATTATTTATATTAAATTCAATTACACATTATCCAACCAATCCAATGAGTCATCTCGGTGCGCGCCCCGTTTCACAGACAGACTTTGGTGACATTGGTCGAAGAGGGGTATTGAAAGACAGAAAGGGAAAGAGAGACAGAATGCAGGACAGAGACCGATAAGCAACGCAAAAAAGTGGCTACTGGCAGAGACGACATCAACGGCGCAAGTTGCACACGTAAATTGGCTATCCCGCGGTCTGCATCATCGCATCGCGGGCACCTATTAGCCGGTTCTTTACCGTGATTCGAGCTGCTTTTATTTTCAAAACAAAGCTGAAGCTGCGCGAACTGTTATTGTTATTGTTGTTTGTTACATCTTCCACCTACTGGTTGAGTTTTTTTCTCCACTGAAGCATCTCCGCAGCCGCGAAAGGTACTCTGAGCTGGCAGGTTCACTGATATGCGTGCACGCACGCCCCTTGTCCAATTGTTGGCGTAATGTGAACTCCGACGTCCAATTGTTCCCCGGGATATCAAAGAACGGAAACGATGACGTTTCGGCGGACTTGATAAGAGCTGGAGAACAATGGTCAATGCTTGGGAACAATTCTGCGCTACAATTTAACTGTCTTTTCTATAATCACGAAGAATTCAGGGCAGAAACAGAGGTTTTTACTGATGCATTTCTTTTCTGTTTGTTCTACTTACAGGTGAGTGTATCAGCGATAACCAATTGGCTGCCTAATCATTACTTGAGGAGAAATGGTAACCCGAAACTGGTAACATTAAAAAAAAATCTGCACCAAATGATGCATCGATCAAACTCGATCGTCCTCAATAAACCTTTGCTAATGTTTCCGATATAAGAGATTAAACAATTCTCGCGAGTGGAAACATAAGTCTAGTTAAAGTACCATATTTCGAAACTCTTGTTCTACAAAGTTTTCTAACATAGAAACGGTTTTGATGTTATTTCACTAGCAGTTCCAGTGAACTTCGTCCCATTCACATTTACGTTCTTCATCGCAATTAAAAGTACTGAATAAGTCTGTACATCCACAATTCCTCATGTATTTCATTTGGACTTACTAATATAGGGAAAGAGGTGCTAAGGAATATGCTCTTTTACTGTGTCCACATACCGCTACAATTTCCGGTTTTCGAATAACATTCTAGCCTAACTAAGCGTTGTTCAAGATATCGAATGATTTTTACTATAAAATGTTAACTACTGCTTTAGCATTACTGCCCAGCTTAGCTCACCTAGTGTTTTATATTTCTTAGGGTCGGCTTTGGCCCTCGGGAAGACTGTTCCAAACATCTGAAGACCAGTAAAGCGGAGAACCGAAATGCGGACACGAGAAGTTGTCTGGACAAACGGACTGGCTTTGATGATAGAGGAAAATGGAGAGTAGTTAGAGTTGATTTTTCTTTAAAATTGTAGTTTATCGGGATAGTATGTTACCGTAATCGTTGGGGCCCTTGCTGTCTTTCGTGGTCGTCGTCGCGCAGCGGATCGCCGTTGATGCTGGGAGGAAGGAGGTTTTTTTATCCCATTTATTTATTTAAGGCTTATTAGCATTTTAGATGTAACAGAGCCGAATTTTAATCGTGTCACATGGTTATCATATCTATAATTGGCACATTACACAGTTGTCATTCGCCAGTATTCCTTCTATACCATTACATATGGTACATTCACACAGTAGCCATTTAGGCGTAAGAGTATTCTTTCTGTTCTTCCATTATCCCAGTTGGACCACCGGACAGCGGAGACAGTTGATTGATCATTGTTGAGTTATTTATAGAACAGCAGCCCGATGTGTCTTGCAGAGCAGAGCAGTTGTATGGATGAATCGAACAAAACAAAATTTTACTTACACACTAAACAGATATTATTTGACACAGACAACATATTGTGAACGATGACTTAAAAAATGATCGGTTCCAATAAAAAGGAAAAAAAAATATTTTAAGTTAGTAGGTCTGATGTACTAAAAGCTAGGAAATAATTAGGCAGGTAACAGTTAGTTGTTATCACATCTCTTCCTTCGTTAATCGAGGGGAAATAATGAGACTAAAATAAAACCCGTGGCCGAGTGGTTTTTTTTTTTTTTATCTTCGCTTATTTTTCGTCGGCCTATTTCCGCCACTTTAGTGCCAATCACCGACATCAGGGAGGCGACTCCACCTGTTCCTACCTATCAGACTCAACAACTCATGAGCCGGGCCAACTTCTTTTACTTCCGCTCCGAAGGAAGACGTAACCAGAGATTTTTCGCCTCAGAAAATCCCAACGACGCCAGCTGGGATTGAACCCAGGCCGATCGGATTGTGAGGCTGTTACGCTAACCATACAACCACTGGCGCCGTCTAGTGGCCGAGTGGTTAGCGTCTCACATTATCATGCCGGGTGTTCGGGTTCGATTCCCGCTCTGGCCGGGGAATTTTTCGTTAGAGAAATTTCCTTCGACTTGCACTGTATGTATGTATACGTTCCACAGGGAACGTTAACGCCATTCAAGAAGAAGAAGATGTGATAACTACTAACTGCTACTTTCCTAACTATTTTCTAGCTTTTAGTACATCAAACCGTTTAACTTGAAAAGTTTTTTTTTCCTTTTTTATTTTCTAGTTTTCAGTACGTTATCTGTATGATTAGTATACTTCTGTACAATAAAACTGTTCTTTTTTTTTAATTTTTATTCATTACCTAATTTTCTTCGGAATATTAGTCTGTCAAAAAAGTCCTGCGGTATTTTTTTTGAATTTTCATTCGTTCATAAAATTAGTTACAATCATCTGTTTTAAGTCAAATATGCGCCGTTTTGTTCGATGACTTGTTCCCAACGAGATCCCAACTTCATAATACCCCTGTTATAGAAGTTCGCTTCCTTATTGGCAAAAAACACGGATAGCCAATTTTCACAGGCCTCTTTTGTGGCTAACTTCAGAAACTCGTAGCCAATTTTCACAGGCCTCTTTTGTGGCTAACTTCAGAAGCTCGTTCGCCATGGACAAAAACAGGTGGTAGTCACTTGGTGCAAGGTCCGGACTATACGGCGGATGCAAAAGAACCTCCCATCCGAGCTCCCGGAGCTTCTGGCGCGTCACCGAAGAAGTGTGTGGTCTGGCGTTGTCCTGATGGAAGACCACGACCGTTTGCGCTTCACGTTGTCGTAAGTGACCCACTTTTCATCGCTAGTCACCATCCGCTTCAGAAACGGGTCGATTTTGTTGCGATTCAGCAGCGATTCACATGCGTCGATACGGTCAAAGATGTTTTTTTGCGTCAACGTGTGTGGCACCCATACATCGAGCTTCTTTGTGAATCCAAGCTTCTTCAAATGGTTAATAACGGTTTGATGACTTATCCCCAGCTCTTGGTCGATGCTACGACTGCTACTATGCCGGTCTTTCTCGGCTAATTCAGCGATTTTGTCGCAATTTTCGACGACAGGCCTTCCGGAGCGTGGCGCATCTTCGACGACCTCTACACCAGAACGAAAACGTTGAAACCATCGTTGTGCGGTGGAAATGGAAACTGTATCGGGTCCATAAGCTGCACAAATTTTATTGGCAGCTTGAGATGCGTTTTTGCCTTTGTCATAGAAGTACTATAAAATATGTCGGATTTTCTCTTTATTTTGCTCCATATTTGCGACACTATAACTCACGAACGACTTAACCAAACAAAACACTGTCAATGACTATATTATAGCGCGCAAAATACCTTTCCAACAAGCTATAGTATGACTCGATACAATGAATACAACTAGAACTACGCGCTTACAACGACACCTCGCGGAAATACCGCAGGACTTTTTTGACAGCCTAATATTTTGATGATGTACTGCATTCTATTAGTCAAATCATTTCATTCGATACCGATATTGAGAAAATTACAAAAAAAAAATTGAAAAATTTAAAATTTTTGAATTTATGTTGTTCATAATGTAGTGTTTTCTCCAAGTCAAGCCATTCAGCCATTTTTTATCGGTGGCAAAATTGGATTTTTCAAGAAAATGGAATACCCAGTATTATAATTACAATAGAGAGAAAGGTGTGTTCCAAATTTCAGATCAATAAGTCAAAAGGAACGGGGTCAAATTTTTAATAATGTGGGACAACCCTACAGACATACAAACAGGTCAGGTTGAATGAAGCCGTTTAAAAAAGTAATTGGCTACTTTGTTACAGCTCATTTTGCCCCCAAACAACAGAGTAATTTCGAATGCAAACCAATCTAAAAAAAAATCTAAAAAAAATAATTAGACTACTTTTCTAAAAAGGTTTTTTCTTTTTTTTCAAAAATTCTAATTTATAGACTATAATACCTACGAAAGTTTGGTGAAATCAAACAAAATATCCGTTTACCTCTTCTAGAATATGTGAACAGTCGTTCAGACTGATGATTTGTCGAAGATATCAATAACATAAAATGATTTTTTTAAATACGATGCGCGTAAAATTAAATCCGTATGGCTACCGAGAGAGCAATTTCTGTTTTTGTTTATTATTTTCAACATTTGACTAAGAATAGAGTCAATAATCAGTTGGTTTTTAGTTAAATTATTGAGATTTAAGCACTAGTTCATTTTACCACCCCTGTCCATTATTACTGCATTTCCCCTACATTCAATTGATGTGCACAATTTTATCTCAGTCTGATGCCATCAGAGGGCATTCTGACGCCATCAGAGGGCGTAGAAAATATAAATCGTACCAGATTTCTGTTTCTTGATGTTCAACTTAAGGGGGTATTCTAGTGTACAAGCACGAATTTCGGATGTTTTTTTGAGCTTCAAAAAAAAAACACAAATAACATTTCATTATCTTTTATATCTTTATTTTTCATTAGTATGATTCAAATCAAAATTAGTTCCAATGTTACTGAGATTGTAATACAGTTTATATGATTGGCCTAACCCACGAATACAGAATTTATAGACTGACCCTTATACAGGGGATCTTCGATATAACGTAACCATTGTTATAATGTACACATTCTCAATGGACGTCATGCCAACTCGTCTTAGGAGTTGGCAGCACCGTCTAAGATTGCAATGAAACGTTGTGGATGTAAAGACATTGGATTTTCGAACAACTTTGTATACTGAAAATCTAAAAAAAATAATTAGACTACTTTTCTAAAAAGGTTTTTTCTTTTTTTTCAAAAATTCTAATTTATAGACTATAATACCTACGAAAGTTTGGTTAAAATAATAAAATGTAGGAAATATTTTGAATTTTAATAAAAAATATCAAAACTTTTTTAATATTGAGCTGCAAAATTCAAAAAAATCCATTAAAAATTGCCAAAAGTAACAGTCAGTGTTGTCACATTTTCATCCGTACTTTTTTTTACAATAATCTGTACTATCGAAAAGATTTATTGTAAAGATAAAACTAACCTGAAAAAATACTCATTGATTTACTACAAAATATTATATTTACTTACTAACGTTATATCCACATTTATAAACAACAACAAATGATACGTTTATTGTAAATGTACATTAACATTTGCAAGCTTCAAACCACTCGTGTGTTTGATGACGCTTGTACATAGTATTTCTAAATTTAAAGTACATACTATCATTCGAATAAATTCCCGAGCTGCCGCCACGACGTTTATTCAAATCTTTTGACTTTAAAATTGCGTTCATCGTGTCTTTGCTGAGCCGGTTTCGAGTTTATTTTTGTTTCAATTATATTCAGTTATATTCAGTTTTTCTTCCACAATTCTACTTTTCGAATACGGATTTTATTTCTCCAAATTTTGTTCCTGTCGTACCCAGAACCTAGACCCAGGAAACCCAGGAAACGCTACAACGTTGAAAGAGAAAACAGAACCACAACAGATTTGTTCCTCACATCAAACTTCACGTATACGTTTTGTTTTTTTTTTTCATTTCATTCATGCTAAGAGATTTATTTCTAGGGATTTCAAGTAATAATAATGAGCCAAAAAGTAAGAAACTTCACACGAGGAAAAAAAAATCAGTACCAATCTGTATTTTATGACGTACAGAATCTGTACCAAAACAAACGGAAGAATCTGTACCTTTCCAAATAAATCTGTACGTGTAGACATGTAGACATGTTTAGACGTATACACGTGGTAACAGTGTCCTTCTCCCAATGTATGGGATACTTGTTGGTAGTTGTATGGACTATTCATATCATTTTCATTCAGAATTTAAAAAAATATGTTTTTGAGAAAAACGAATTTAATTTTTTTTTGAAAATTTTGGATGATAGCTTGAACAATAACAATAAGCTCCTATAATTTATTGTCTGATATAAGCTCCTATAATTTATTGTCTGACCATTCAGATTCAGTAGTTCTTATAGTATTTAATTTGATTTTGTTTTTAAATTCGCAAAAGCATTGGAGACATTCGTTGGAATGCTACTGTCATTGTGCGTCTTCTTCAGTACAGGCAAACTTTTTTTTGTGCGGGGGATAGGGACCGCCAAAAAAGTCGCATAAAAAATCATGCAAAACTTCACCAGAAGCTTCAAAAATCGTGTTCGGTACACATTTTTAAAAAAACTTTTTCTTGTGCGGTAGACAGAGACCGCATAAAAAAAGTTTCCCCCAATAAATTAACGCAAATCTACGTTCCGGACCGCCAAAAAAGTTTGCAGATGAAGAATTGGAGGCTTTACTCGATCAAGATCCATTACAAACGCAACAAGAACTTTCAGATACACTTGAAGTAGCTCAGCAAACCAAATCCGATCGTTTAAATGGAAATGATCCGAAACATAGGACATTGCCGTATGAATTGAAGCCACGAGATGTCGAACGTCGTTTTTCACGTACGAATAACTGCTCCAACGGCATAAAAGAAAGGGTTTTTAGCATCGAATCGTTACTGGCGATAAAAAGTGGGCCCATAACAACAATCATAAACGTCGGGCAACGTATGGATATCCCGGCCATGCATCAACATCGACGGCCGCGCGGAATATTCGCGGCCAGGAGGTTATGCTGTTTATTTGATGGGACGAGCTGGATGTGGTGGACTATGTGCTGCTAAAACCGAATGAAACCATTACGGGGGCCATCTACCGACGACAATTGATGCGTTTGAGCCGTGCACCGAAGGAAAATTGGCCATAATATGAGTAAAGACACGAATAAGTTATTTTACCGCACGACAATGACCAATGGAAACGCTGAAATGGGAGATCCTATCTCACCCGCCGTCCGATTACTACCTTTTTCGATGCAACATGGCCTGGTTGACCAGCACTTCTCCAATTTTGATAAAGTCAAAAATTGAATCGATTCGTGGTTAGCCGACGAACCGGCCGATTATTTCCGCAAAGGGATCAGTGAATTGCCAGAAGGATGGGAAAAAGTTGTGACTAGCGACGGGCAATACTTTGAATATTAAGATTGTAACCATTTTTGCAGAATAAAGCATTAATTTTTGAAAACAAACGAAGAAACTTACCAGTACTCCTCTAAGTACTGCATCTATTTCACCAAAGTTTCCGAACATGCCTTTCGATTTGCGATCATTATTTGTTGAACAATTAATCATCAAAAACGAAGGGGATATTTTTCACTCAAACAGCAATATCTCTGTATTGAAAGGTTCTACAGGAACGTTATAAGAATCAAACGAAAGCTGGTTGATAAGGCTAAATCGATTTGCTATTGAGTTAGTTGGCAAAAAAAATTGTGTTAGTCCAAAAAATCTTTGAAAAAAACAGAAAGAAATTGATTTGTAATTTATTCCCAATATATTTGTCCACTACATATCTACACACACCAAGATAAAAATTTGTTCTTAAAGTATTAGAAGACATGAGAGTTTAGGCTTTTTAACGATGTACATCACATCTTTATGCGTTCATTCGCTGTAAAGAAAGGGCGGTAAAGACGGACACCTAAAGTAAAAGTTGTTTTTTCTAGTGAATTTCACAAAACATATATCACTATCTCACCACAAATCGATAGTCTAAGTCTCTTTTTATAATAAAAATTATTTCTGAGGTAGAAATTCTGCAAAAAACCAATGTGTCTGGTAGCTTTGAAAAAAATAATAATTAGTCGGGAAAGATGAACACTTCAAATGATGGACACCTGGAATGAGAAAGATGGACAGTATTTTTCGTTGTTTCCCGAGCTAATAAAAAACACCTTAGAGGCCAGGATTCACTAAGAATATATCAGTAGTAAAAGCATCGGAGGCGATTTTCAAGAAGCTCGGGAAAAACTTCTTTTATCAGACCTTCCAAAAGTGGAAAACTCGCTGGGAACCGTGTATTTTATCGGAAGGGAAGTACTTTGAAAATCTGTAATTGACTTTTTTGAATAAATGCATTTTTCGATTTTCGGCGATTTTACTGACAGTTGTTTCTAAATGTTCCTCGTATATATCTTTTTCATGTTTTTGAAAAATATAGTAAACAACGCCGTTTTTTCTGGTTTCTGCTCTACTCACGAAATATACGAGTTTTTGAATACCAGTTGATGTGTAAATGTGATCATTTTGAAAACGCTTATCAGAATCTATATATATTTAGAAAATCTCGTGTCACGGTGTTTGTTACCGAACTCCTCCGAAACAGCTCTACCGATTTTGATGAAATTATGCACGAAAAACTTGGTAAGCATGAGAATAGGTTGTAAACTAAATACGATACAGCTAGGATACCGATTACTAAATAATTAAAACCGATTGGAGTGCCTCTATGCAGAAAAATAATCGGTATATTTTTTTTCTCAAATTTTGCTGCAAACAATACATATAACCACAAATTTAAACCCCTATACCCTATTTTCTATCGCGATCTTAGTAGTTTTGTACAAACAGTAATAAAATAATTTTACCGTCGGTAGTTTTTCAAACAGACCAAATTGATTTATGTTGTTAAATGACAGATGACACTAGATCGAACTTTCATCCACACATTCGCAAGCAACACTTCGTTTAATACCAGGCATATCACCGGCGAGCTGGAATATTTTTGAATGAGCACAACGAATTATTGAAATATTTCAAATCACACTAAGTATTACTTGCATCATTTTTAGTAGTACTTAGTTGAGATTCATATGCCGAACAACACGCCTTGAATGTATTCTGAGTGGCAAGCTCTAGAATGTGTTTGACCACAATGCAAGGCAGAAGAAATGTCTTTGATGAAATATGCCCGACCGTTCTGAAAGAACAAGATGAATATTGCACATTAGACAACGTGATCCTGCCACAGATACTCCATTCATTATGAACATCATTACTCATTTCGAAATAATGTTTATGAATAGACTTAGGAAACGCTATCATGAGCAACACCGTAACAGTGTCAGAGTCGAAATCATTCTAACGGATTGAAATTTTACATTCTGGAATCCGTTCGTATCAGGTCCAATCGAGTTGTGCAAATGTGTCAACCTTGCGACGCAATTCGGCATAGACAACATTGAGCACTGTGTTCCATTTCTGTGAAGCAAAAATGCAAAATGGATATTCGGGAGGAATAAACACGCTATTAAACCATATTTTGTCAATGAAAGTTAATTCTACATATCAAAAATGTGTTCGATGTGAAAAAACAACACATTCCCTACAATTGGGAGATAAATCTTGAACGAAAATTGTGTCCGACGATGATTTCATGTTATGTATAAGGTTCTGATGGGAATGCAAGGAAATTTATAGACAAAAAGTTAAGTTAGGGTTAGGACTATTTTTTTTTTTTTTTATTAAATCGTTTATTTTTACAGGCTCAGTTACATAAGTTTAAAGGAGCCAAACTCCTATTTGTATAGTTACAAGTATATATAAACATTTTTTATTAATTCTAATGTTAATGAAGTAGAGAACCGATTACTCGCGGCTTGCTCGAGTTTAGAAGGGTGACATTTTGTTTCAGGAAAAGGATGGGATATAAGGATATGTTGACAATGTTCACACTCACATTCGCACTCACATTCATCATACTCAATTCTTAAGCCTATCTTATATCTAACATGTATTTACATTTCACCTTATTCTATTGTTAGTAAGAAGGAATTTGATTTCTCGCGAAGGGAAAGGAAAAGGAGAATATAAGGATATAAGGACAATCACACACGAAGATTGATAGCTTTTAGGAAGACATATATTTGGGACATGTAATCAAGGTCTAAACCAGCTAACACATCTCTCACCGGCACATTGGGCTGCCTTCCTCTAGCCCGAAGAGAGTTTTCTAAATTCGATCTGGCAACAAGATACTCCTCGCACGACCAAACAACGTGTTCGATGTCGTGGTAACCTTGGCCACAAGCACAGATATTGCCATCGGCAAGATTAAAACGAAAGAGTAGCGCGTCTAACGAACAGTGATTGGACATGAGTCGAGAGAAGGTGCGAATAAAGTCCCGACTTAAGTCCAGACTTTTGAACCATGGTTTGAGGCTAACCTTAGGGATAATCGAGTGAAACCACCGGCCCAATTCATCTTCGTTCCATTTACGTTGCCAGTTAGCGATGGTATTTTTACGGACTAAAGAATAAAATTCATTGAAAGCGATTTGACGCTGATAAATATCGCCTTCAATTGCACCTACCTTTGCCAATGAGTCAGCCCTCTCGTTACCCGGAATTGAGCAATGTGAAGGGACCCAGACAAAGGTAATGACATAACAGCGTCTGGATAAAGCACTCAAAATTTCTCGTATTCTCTCAAGGAAGTACGGCGAGTGCTTTTCCGGCCTCACTGAACGGATAGCTTCGACAGAGCTAAGACTATCCGTTACAATGTAATAGTGTTCAACAGGTCGTGAGGCGACGCTGTCCAGCGCCCAATGTATTGCTGCCAATTCAGCAATATACACAGAGCAAGGATTCTGAAGACTGTGGGAGGTGCTAAAAATTTCGTTGAACACTCCAAATCCTGTGGACTCATTCATAGAGGAACCATCAGTAAAGTACATATTATCACAATTGACACGCCCATACTTTGCATTGAAGATCGTAGGAATGATCCCCGATCGATGATAATCTGGAATTCCATGGATTTTCTCCTTCATGAACAGATCGAAATGTACAGAGGAATTGATGTAGTCAGGAAAACAAACACGGTTGGGAGTATACGAAGAAGGATCAACCTGCATGGAGATGAATTCATGATATGAGCTCATGAATCCTGAATGAAAATTTAGCTCGATAAGCTGCTCAAAATTTCCGATTACCAATGGGTTCATAACCTTACACCGGATGAGGAACCGAAGAGATAATAAATTGAAGCGATCTTTTAGTGGGAGTACGCCTGCCAAAACCTCGAGACTCATGGTATGCGTTGAGGGCATACATCCCAACGCAATACGGAGACAAAGATACTGAATTCGCTCGAGTTTAATTAAGTGTGTTTTGGCAGCTGATTGAAAACAGAAACTGCCATACTCCATCACTGAGAGAATAGTTGTTCGATACAACATTATAAGATCTTCGGGATGGGCTCCCCACCAGGTGCCGGTAATTGTACGGAGAAAGTTTATTCTTTGTTGGCATTTTTTACTCAGATACCTAATATGGGCCCCCCAAGTACATTTGGAGTCGAACCAGACCCCAAGATACTTGAATGACATAGCATGAGTGATCGGTTTACCCAAAAGTTGAAGCTTTGGTTTTGCAGGTCTATGCTTCCTAGAAAAAACCACCATCTCTGTTTTCTCCGTGGAGAATTCGATCCCTAGCCCAATGGCCCAGGTTGAAAAATTGTTCAAAGTATCTTGTAAGGGTCCTTGCAGGTCGGATTCGTTTGATCCTACGACAGACACCACTCCGTCATCTGCAAGTTGTCTTAGGCTGCAATTTTGTGTAAGACAATTGTCGATGTCGCTTACATAGAAGTTGTACAAAAGGGGGCTTAAACATGAGCCCTGGGGGAGGCCCATGTAGGAGACCCGATTTACTGTCGAATCCCCGTGAGAAAAATTCAACTGTTTCTCACAAAGCAAGTTATATAACATATTATTCAATAGAGGCGGCAAACCCCGAGAGTGTAATTTGTCTGACAAAACCTCTATTGAAACAGAATCAAAGGCCCCCTTTATGTCCAAGAATACTGAAGCCATTTGTTTTTTTTCGGCGTAAGCCATTTTAATTTCTGAAGAAAGCAACGCAAGACAATCATTCGTCCCCTTGCCCCTGCGGAACCCATATTGTGTATCTGAGAGTAGGCCATTCGTTTCAACCCATCGATCAAGGCGAAACAAGATCATTTTCTCCAACAATTTCCGTATACAAGACAGCATTGCTATTGGGCGGTACGAATTGAAGTCGGACGCGGGTTTTCCGGGTTTTTGAATAGCTATAATTCGCACTTGTCTCCAATCATCTGGAACAATATTATGCTCCAGAAACCGATTGAATAAATTCAACAAGCGATGTTTCGCCACATCAGGGAGGTTTTTTAACAAGTTGAACTTAATTCTATCCGTTCCTGGAGCAGAATTGTTACATGAAAGGAGAGCAAGAGAGAATTCTACCATCGAAAACTCAGAATCAAGATCGCACCTATCTTGTGGTATATCTCGAACAATTTTCTGCACGGGAGCGGAATCGGGACAAACCTTCCGTGCAAAATTAAAAATCCATCGATGTGAATATTCTTCGCTTTCATTCGTTGAAGAGCGATTTCTCATGTTTCGAGCCACTTTCCATAATTTTTTCATTGACGTTTCTCGTGACAAACCTCCCACGAAATTTCGCCAATAAGCACGTTTTTTCCCTTTGATCAAGTTTTTGAATTGATTTTCAAGGTCCAAATACGTTTGAAAATTCTCAATGGTTCCACGTTTCCGAAAAGCTTTAAATGCGTTCGATTTATCCTGATAAAGCTTGGAACATTGGCTATCCCACCATGGATTGGGAGGCCTTTGACGAAAAGTGGAGCCTGGGATGGGTTTCGTTTGAGCGCGAACCGCGCTGTCATAGATCAAACGAGAAATGAAGTTATACTCCTCCAATGGAGGCAAACCATCTCTGGAATTGATGGCTAGAGCAATTGCGTCCGAATATTTTTTCCAGTCAATGTGTCTTGTGAGGTCATATGCCATGTTTATAGATTCAGAAGAATTCGAACCAATGGTGATGGAAATTTTGATTGGCAAGTGGTCACTGCCGTTGGGGTCCTGGATTACATTCCACTTGCAATCTAACGATAGTGAATTCGAGCAAAGCGAGAGGTCAAGAGCACTTGGGTTAGCAGGAGGTTTAGGTACACGTGTTGTTTCCCCAGTGTTCAAAACGGTCATATTGAAGCTGTTACAAAGGTCATATATCAACAATGAACGATTGTCGTCGTACTGTTCCCCCCAGGCAGTTCCGTGAGAGTTGAAGTCTCCCAAGATCAATCGTGGCTCAGGAAGGAGTGAGCACATGTCAACAAGTTGATTGCGGCTAACCGCAGCTCTCGGAGGCCAATACAAGCTGACAATACAGAGGTCTTTGCCTCTGATGTTTGCATGACAAGCAACAGCTTCGATCCCTCCAATAGGTGGAAGGTCAATTCGAAAAAATGAGTGGCACTTATTGATACCCAATAGCACCCCTCCGTATCTGTCATCACGGTCCAAGCGTATGATATTAAAATTGTGGAAAGAGAGATCATCTCGCGAAGAAAGCCAAGTTTCGGACAGAGCAAAAACATCACAATTGAACTTATGAATTAAAAATTTGAATGTATCCAATTTAGGGATAAGACTACGACAATTCCACTGTAAAACAGTGATATCTCCGACCTCTCTATTTAAATTAGACATCAAGAGAGATAATCATTGCAAGGAGGGGCCATGTTTGCATCAATTGTTGCAAAATTGTCTTTAATACTGGAAGCATTGAAATGACAATGGTTCTGATGGAGTCGGAAACATTAAAACACTTGAAGATTTGGTCCAAAAGGTCAGACAACTTTATAAATCCCGATTGGGAAGTTGAACTGGACGGAAAAACAGGGACAGTTGGGGTTTTTGATGTCCCCTCGAGTGCTGGGCCATTCGAAGGTGAATTATTCCCACGGAAACCAGGAGGAACCTGATTTTGCTTGTCCGCTGCACTCGATTTTTTAGGCATGCTAACAGGGGGTATCACCGGAGGGGCTTGTCCTTGAACTTTGGGAGTGGTCACATTTTTGCGCCGGGGATTGGAAAATGAACGGTGTGCCCCCGTTAGCTGTGTCCGCTTCTATTTCGTCAACGGGCAACGTGGCGAAGACATTTTGTGTGTTGATTGGTTGTTGTTGTTGGGCCAGTGGAGAAGCGCCCTTTAAAATATCCGCAAAAGTGCGTTTCGAGCGTTCCTTCAAAGAGCGCTTCTGTTTCTCCCAGCGACTCTTGTAAGTTTCACAAACTGAGAGCTCGTGTGGGGATCCCCCGCAATATGGACATTTATGCTCAGTCGCACTGCAGGATTTCCCCTCATGTTGCTCTCCGCAAGTGGCACAGCGCTCCTTGTTGGCACAATAATCTGAAGTGTGACCAACTGACTTGCATTTTTGGCAAGTCATGGGCTTTGGCACGAAGAGTCGCACAGGCAATCTCAATTTGCCCACCATGACGTAGTCAGGTAGAGCGGAACCAGCAAAAGTTACTCGAAACGAGTCTGACGGCGTGAATTTAGTTTTTCCCTCTTCTTGGGATACTTTTCCTAGTTGGCGGCTGTCCAAAATTTTAACACCCACCAACGGGAGTCTTTTAAATTTACCAACTCCTTCTTTTATCATTTCGCACGTCAGACCAGTTTCAGTTACCACCCCCGAGATTTCTACGTCATGGGAGGGCACGTAGACGCGATACTCTAGGGAGAATCTCTCGTCGATCACAATTGCATTCGCGTGTTTCCGATCACTCACGACAACACGCAGTTTGTTCGGTCTAACCTTAGAGATTTCGACCACGGAGGAATATAATCTTGCCAGATCTTTCGAAACCTGAATGACATTAATTGCCTTTCCTTTTGGTTTAGGCCGGAAAAAAACAACCCATGGACCAGCTCCAAGTGCATCGTCTGGATAGACCTTGACACGAGGAGAGGAAACAACTGAGGGGGAGGACGAGGTCGATTGTTGAACGGGAGCGGTATCAGTAGGACTGGGAGGCAAGTTCGGAAGTAGAGCGGAAGCGGGAGCGGGAGATTGAGGGGGCGAAGAGGAAAAGTTTGCCAATTTTCTTGAGGGGGGCTTGTTAAGGTAGATTACCTCTTTCTCTGAAGAGACATCTTCTGAGGGGGGAACGCGTTTAAGCGACTTCCCAGCCCCCGTTGTAGCTAGTGAGGAGGAAACAGTAGTTTCAATCTCCATGTCAACTTGACCTTCTGCCATTACGGCAGATATAAAATAATATAATTCTTATTTTTTTTGTATTTCTAAACCTAATATATATTATACCTAAATCGCACACCAATGCGAATGAAATGAAGCGGTGTCTCAATCGAACCGCGTGGTAATCGCTCGGCACAGATGCAACGGTATATCGCACCACAACACGATGATGGAATCGATGACGATGCTAAAGCACACACAGCGATGATACGGCACACGCACCGCGTCCGCCGTGGAGGACTTCTTCCTCACGCTGGTAGTGATTGCTGCTCTCCTCACTCGCGCAATAAAGAGAACCCCGTTAGGGCGAAATAACTTCACCAGCCACGAACTGATAACGGTATAATCTCCACTTTATAATAGACGCGAACAAATTTGCGACCGATGTCTTCGGACTGCGCGAGCTGAATGGTTAGGACTATGTCTTCTATGTATTATTTAAACGGCATCGAGTGATCGTGAAATTCGATCGAGTTTCAAACCAATCGGATTCCGGAATATGAACTATTCGATACTGTTACCACAATAATGGTGTATGATCCATGAGGTGATTCGAAATTTTTATCGCCTTGCAATATCACAATATCTAATATCTTATATATCAACGAATAAATACTGATAATGTCATTCACAAATATCAACAACGCAGACATTGAAAATGAAAATCTTTGAATAGTACCATATTCGCCTCAGCTGAGCAAAGAGCAATTAATACATTTGCAAGTCCGTGGAAAAAGGAAGTGGAAATACGGCTGTGATTCTAAATTAAATTACTCCTGAATACTCCTGGATTGATTGAACAACGAAGTAATGCGGTTTCAAATAAGGACGATATATCAGCTCCATTATTATCTAGCGTATCGTTGGTATCCCAATTCATGAACGAGATCTAGCAGTTATAAATTTAGCCGTGCTTATAAAAGAGAAGCGCGTACTTTCTTCCAACGAGACAGCATTTGAACGATATGAATATTGATTTTCTTTATTTCATTTTTTAACTTTGCGACAATGAAATACATTGCATCATGAAACCTCATACCAACTTCCGTTGAAATCGTTTCATTCGTTCTTTTTATCGATCACATTCTAATAATTTTGTAGATCGTTAAACATTCAAACACGCTTAAAATACATTAGTTATGTTTTATTTAACACCCATAATATTCCCTATAAACAATTTAAATGACAGACAGACATACATATAAAAATGGATTTCTGTCTGTATGTCTGTCTGTCTGTCTGTCTGTCTGATTCTTATGGATTCGGAAACTACTGAACCGATCGACATGAAAATTGGTATGTAGGGGTTTTTGGGGTCGGGAAAGATTCTTATGATAGTTCGAGACCCCTGCCCCCTGCCCCATAGAAATGAAATACAGCACTCGTTCGCTAACTGGGCGTTGTTTAACTGGGCGTTGTTTAACTGGGCGTTGTTTAACTGGGCGTTGTTTAACTGGGCGTTGTTTAACTGGGCTGCGTTTTAACTGGGCGCTCGCTAACTGGGCGATAGCCCAGTTAAAAATCAGTTAAACGTCAAATATATTGTAAACAACACCATTGGAGAGGGGTTCCCCAATGCATCACGGATCTATGATCATCAATACACTGAGAGAAATAATTTGTTTATTCTATTATATATAAATGACAAATACAAGTGTCAAAATATATAGCAGAATATCGGCCCAACATCGATCCTGCTTTCGGATTTTCGGACCATCGTCCAATTTATTAATAACAAGTTGCAATACGAATGCATTTTCAGTTCTTGTAATAAACACATAAAAAGTTATCGTTAGTTCATCTATTTCCATCAAATAAAATTTCAACATACAAAATGAAATCGATTAATTCGAGAAGCAGAAAATCGGAGCTTGGTGCGAATGAACTGTTTGGCGATGGTCCGAGACTTTTCGGACCTGAGCACTTGTTTATGCTGGCACAATTTGCAGATGGGTTCACTTCCACACTCGGAGAATTTTTCTGCTAATGCATATCTGCATTGGTGTTTTGTTGTCGGTGCTGTCTGGCGAGTTCCCGTAGCACACAAATCGGATGAATTTCATTGGCACAATATTTGTGCGATAGATCAAGTGGACCAGCTGAAGATTTATTGAAAAGTTGGCATTAGCGGCTCCCAGAAACTCTTCAAGTTAACCTAGAAGGAAAACAAAAGGACAGATTTGATCCCGTTTAGTTCGAGGGAATCATAAGTAGGTCCGGAATTTACATAGTATAAGTGCACATACCAACGGTTTTACGATCGATAGGCGTAGGAATGCACTTTCTTTGGGATTGAAGACTCAATCGAATAAGCACCAATACGAATAGTGGAACACATCTATTCCGTTTTGAACCACCGCTGCTGCTCAGTGATATATTTAGTAGCGGTCGTTTTAATATGTGTTTGGTGTTAATTGTAATGTGGATGAATTGTTTCACTCAAAGAAAATGATCTAATGATGTTTCAGGGACGTCTTGATTTGTTCTAGTTTACCAAATTATCGGGGAGAAGTTTTTAATCCGATGTTGAAAAACCATATAAAACGTTAACATAAACAACCGTATCGCTAATGCAATTTATTTACAATCGATTCAGACTCGCCTTCAAAGGTAGAAATAACCATTATTACATTAAAGAAGAATTTTAAAGAAATATATTTCAAAAAGCGAATAAAAAAAATAACAAAACACTACAATAGCGTGCGCACATGCTTTCTTGTGCCATTCCATGTCAATTAGTTTTGTGCGCAACACTTTAAGTCGGCTAACGTCTGCTGGATCGTTCTTCACAAATTTCAGTAGGCAATCCAAAGACGTCCAATTATTTGTGTCCCATTACAGGTCTGGCCAATTAATTAGATGTCGAATTAGAGTTAACTTACTGTACATGTGAGGTTTGAGGCAATACCAAATAACCTAATAAGTTTGTTGTCATACGAATATACGATTGATCACTGGCAACTTTTAGGGATATCAATGTTTGATATAAGTGGTGGCTATTAGGGATTGCATTACCGAGCCAAAATTTGAATAACCGGTTATTCGGTAATGAAAATTTCATTACCGAAAAAACCGGTAAATTACCGGTAAAACATACTTTAAAATAAACCATTTTCTTGTAGAAATTGGTTAATGATTGGTTTACAAAAAAAGATTTTGCAAGTTTTTGCTGGTTAAAGTAATATACACAGAGAATGTCAATTTTGTCGTAGATCGGATCTCATTAACAAAATTTCCAGAAGAGGAAAGCGCTCGTTCAGAGTCCAATTATGTTGGGTAGAAGAGTGTCGAATACCATTGTCATGTATTTGCCTCTGATGCCCTCTGTACGAACGTTGCTGGACGTTGATACCTTTGACTGTAGCAATCGTCGTTCCAGTTTGATGCTCCTTGATGCTCAACAGTTCTGGGAAACATGGGAAACATGGGAAGCATGGGAAACCTTGTCCAGTGGATTTTCTCCTCCTGTTGTCCTCCTACTGAATCAATTTCATCATCGTCAAAGTTGATCAAGTCAGGAACAATTTCAAATGTTTGCTTGATCAATGCAGTCCGCGACGTTTGATAGAAAACGCCAAAGTCTCCATAATTGTGTCACGACCACGAGCCGAATAATAATTCATATACGGGAACAAATCTGCATGTACGAAACGTCCTTTTGCAATCCTTCCAATCAGGGCTTCAAGCAGCAGATTCGAAATGTTTGATGGTTACTCCGATAGCTGTTCTAGCATAAATTGCAATCTGACGTCAGCTTCAAAAAGGGTGCATTTCTTCCGCAATGCCAGTTCAACAGCGACCAGAACTGCTTCGAGGGCATCAACCAATTCCTTTATCGCTGTCAGTTCTTCATCGCTGAAGCTTATCTTGTGTTTCGTTTTCAGATCTAGCAGCGATTTTTGAACTGTAGTTCTGAGGTCGTAGAATCGGCGCTACACTGCCAGTTACGTGTTTTCGATCTTATTTGATTTTCGAGCAATATTTCAAAGAGGCATAGAAACAAATATTATTTATGGTGTAAAAATAAAAATTACCGAAATTACCGGTTATTGATTGTAAAATTACCGGTAATTCGGTAATGGAAAATGGCCCGCTATTACCGGTAAAACCGGTTAACAATCCCTAATGGCTATGGTCATAAAATTGCTCCGATGGGATATAAATTCCGGTAGTTTGGATTATCAAGTCGCAGCTATCTCGCACGGCTATCTGAAATATGATTCTAGGCAGTGAAAGCTCTTACATATGATACGAAATAGTTGTAATCGAATACGGCATTCGTGGCTGTCGATTGTGTTTTAGTGGAAATATCGCAAAATTTGTATAGAAATGGGTAAATAAAGTTGTACTGAACAGAACATGTTTCAAGTAATCAAATAACATGAAGTAAAAATTGCATTAATATTTTAATAATTTAAAACTGCCTTTGGACCTGCCCATTAAATCGTAAAAAAATCTAAACTTAAAGGTGATATACATACATCCAAGACACATTACTTGTATGATGTGCAGTGACGTCGAGTGAAGCTTTTGCACCCGGGGCGGGAGAGTTGATTTGCAGAAATGATATCAGAAATCATATTTATCCAATTTCTTCATATAAATTCGGTTCATTCTGCACCCCTAAAACCTTGCACCCGGGGTTGGGCCGCCCCCTCCGCACCACCCAGGCGACGCCACTTATGATGTGTATAACTGGCATATGTATACGAAATTGGAGGCCATATACATGTATATAGGGTATATGATGTTATATAAACGATAATTATACGATTTAATTTTTGCTGGGATGTATGTATATCGCCTCCACGTTTGCATGTATGGGCTGGCTAGGCGCACCATATACATGCAATTTCTATTAGTCATACTTGTATGTTTGTGAATATGAACCTCAAAATAAAATCACTACACTAAACCTTCGCTTCAAACAACTTATACAGTAATCAAATCACGCAATAAACATCAAGAACTGCTGGAAATCTCTGATCAATATCTGTTACAATTGAAAGATGTGCTCAACTCCGGTTTTGTTGACATCTTTTATGCATTCAATTAAATCGTACGATAATGATATATAAACATAAACATTCCACCTTCATTAAACACCTCGTAGTAGAAATCTGTCAGTATGCATACACTCTCCTACGAAACATAGTGGATAAAATATATTCGTCGATTTAAACAAGCGGTGAAAAAGGAGACACTTTTTTAAGAGTGATTCGTATGGAATTTCACTGCCGTGCTCGTAGGCTAAACCAATTATTAGTACAGTGAAAAATGACAAGATTGGTTCTTCTTCTTCTTCAATGGCACTAACGTTCCTAGAGGAACTTCGCCGTCTCAACGTAGTATTACTTGCGTCATTTTTATTAGTACTTAGTTGAGATTTCTATGCCAAATAACACGCCTTGAATGCATTCTGAGTGGCAAGCTCTAGAATACGCGTGATCACAGTGCAAGTCGGAGGAAATTTCTTTGACGAAAAATTCCCCCGATCAGAACGGGAATCGAACCCGAACACCCGGCATGTTAGTTATGAGGCTAACCACTCGGCCAAGGGAGCACAAGATTGGTTGCATTTACCAAAAAAAACGTTATATTTACAAATTATTTCTCTTAGTGTAGTTTTCATTTTGCGCTTCCTTATTTTTCAATACACATTTTTTCTGAGTATTTGCGTTTGAAATGTCAGCCCTGTTAACGAGCGGGATTCGCTAACTGGGTGGTGCCCGCCCAGTTAGCGGACAACCGCTGTACAAATTGTTTACTCCAGAACTAATCAAGCAAATGGAACCAAATTTGCCATATGGAGGTTTTAGGGAGCAATAAATGTTTTTATGGTGGTTTGACACTCCGTTCCCCTCTCTAAAGAGGCGAGGGGGGTATAATCAAGCAAATGGAATCAAACTTGGCATATAGAGGTTTTAGGGATCGATAAAAATTCTATTCTATGGTGGTGGCTCGACACTCTTCCCCTCTCTCTCTAAGAGGAGGCTGCCATACAAATGAAACACAAATTTCTGAATAACTCGTGAACTAATAAAGCAAATTGAGCCAAACTTGGGATGTGAGGGTTTTTGGGCACGAGAAATGTTTCTATGATGGCATGACTCCCCTCCCTTCTCTGGAATGGAGAGGAGGTTCCATAAAAATAATACACATATACCAACCAAACATGACAATTGAAAATTTTCGGAAAACTCCGAAGGAAAATGGGTAAATGAGAAATAATCAATTCGCATGTGTTTTACAATTACATATTGACGAGCGTTGTTAGTCCATTCGATGTTTGCAGTAACGTAACGTGTAATTGATCTTTATTCGAAAGTGTGTTGATAAGAGCAAAACTCGAGAAAAGAATTGTCCGATTTAGGTCTGTCTTCATTCTATCATATTTTCTGTATCAAACCTTTATTCCATGTAACGGAGAAACATGTTATTTGCAAGTGAAAAATTTTGCACGAGAATTGTGTCTGAAAATAATTTGATATTACAATGTCGAGTTTTGGTGGGAGTACTGAAATTTTATATTAAAAATGCGATTGGACGTGCCTTTAGTAGGAAAACGTGGATGTGATAACGAATATTTTTTGGGCGGGACGAAGTTTGCCGGGTCTGCTAGTTAAATATAAAAATGCATTCTAATTAAATATAGCTGTAAATAGTATGTTCGGGTAAGTGTTATATTCGGGTAAATGTTGCATTCGGGTAAATGCGACATTCGAGAAAATGACGCATTCGTGTATTTGTCGTATTGGTATATTTGTCGTATTTGGGTATAAGTAACATTGCTGGAGTTGTAAATCAGTTCCGAACGACTATGTGGCTTCTATGTAGCATAATACATAATGCTTAATGGTGTCAAAAATAATATTAAAAAAAAAATCGAACGCATTATATAAGTTCAAACATTTTTTCTGTTAAAAAAAAAGCCTAAACTGTTCAAAATAGCCACGGGGTCAAAACAGCCTCACACGGCACTACATCATTTTCGAAAATTACTCTCTTGTTGGAATTATGTTTCCAATCGTGATGTAAATAAAAAAGTTTCATCAACAACGTAGATGATCAGGTTGACTATCGGATATTTTCAGGTTACTCATTGTAGGCAATATGTCATTGTATTGCAATGCTCTCAAAAAGTACGCTAAATCCGTTACTTGAAAGGTTTTCTGTACTCAACTCGAAATAAAGCTGCTCATAAATAGTAGGTCACACCAAAAATTAACGGTACACGCACTAATTGCTGTTCAAGTTCAACAAGTGCTGCGCAAATTGCGATAATATGTTAACTAGCATAACACCAGCGCAACCTTTTTCTCGCTATTACGCCCCGAAACATTCGGTTATTCAGCTCATTTAGCAAAGACCCTACTGCCCCGCATGCTCGGCTTTAATCGCTCCACCGATGTAACTATTATTATCCTGCTTGCAAGCGCACAATAATACCCGCTTGGAGCCTTGCGCCCAGAGAGACATCGGCGGCGACCGAAAAATGCCGCCCGTCAGCAGAGGAAGCTCTCGGATGAAAAGAGTTCGTACAAAAAGAGTGAAATCTACCTTATAATGAACGACGACATCAGCGGGAACATCTTCCCCCCGTCGCTGGCACCTGTCCGCCAGCAGAGCTGAGCTCGAACTCGAAGAGACGAAAATAATAGTGGTAATAACGAAAAGCCATTGAAAATCGGAAATTTTATTCCGAACCATACAATAAACTCATTAAAAGGTCCTTCGTTTCGCGGTGTGTTTTTTTTGTATATATATTATTTTAACGACAGCGCCCCCTTTTGCTCATGCGCGATTGCGATACATGCAAAAAAGTAACAAAAGTAGCCCCAGCGAGCGTACTTTCAAGTCGCACAAAATATCTCCGCTGCCGCTGCTGCTGCTGCTCCTGTCGGAGAGACGAGAGCCAAAGACTTATTGTTCCTGCCGACTGTAAATAGGACATCATGCGTTTCCTTACGATTACGAGCTTACTGGAAAGTTCAGCGCTCCTCGGCCATCGCCCCCGTCAACGAAGATGCGCGATGTGTGTGTGTTGAAATTAAATCACCGAATTTATTTCCTCCTCGAACCGATCAAGAAGTTCGGTTTGTGGCCTATCACGAGTGCTGCATTCCTTCCGAAGCCCAATCTAACGAGACACGCAGCTATGATCCAACCTCAAAAATGCAGTCTCCAGGGACTATCGCACTATCGAAAAGCGATACTTAATTTGATTGAAAATCCTTGTCGTAAAACTGCATACCACACATCTACCTCACCACCCGGTCCCTCCGCATCCACGAAGCGTCCGGCAAGGAATCGAGTACCAAAAGAAACCTGCAAATTGTCCATTATCGGTGTCATCATTTCGGGGTCGCGGGGTTTTGACCGCCGCCAGTGGACCCGTCGCGATGGTCGCGATCGCACGAAAGATGATGTGAGCACTTTCTGATTGAAATGTACACCCGCGTTCCGACCGCGACTTGCGACTTGTCGCACGGACGGGAGACGAACGACAGCGGCGGAGGGGAGACGGGTCTTGGGTTTACTCTTCCTGAATTCCGTGCCAGATTTTCTCATCAAATTTGGCGCTGGAGGTAGCCCGGTTTTTTCCCCCATACGTTGAGTTTTATTTTCATGAGTATCTTTGCGAGAAGCTGCGCATACTTTCGGGAAAGTCAGAGCAGGTCGATATGAGTGACCGACCGATCGATATGATGCCGACCAGTCGGTTGGTGCGGTGGTGTTGTACGACAACCGAAATCAAATGTATCGAACAAACTGCTCGTTGTAATTAAATGTCGTAATTTATGGATAATATTTTATACGTTTGACATATTTCTTGTGTTCTGGTGATTTGTGCGAAAATGTTTTCGGTTTTTTTTTTGGTTTCGTTTCTGCGAGAAAAGCATTTTTGGGCGGACTTTTTGTGATGCGTCCGAATTGTTGTCCCCTTTCACTGGTTGCCACGAGAAAAGAATTTACCACCGTATCCAGTATGATGTGAATCATCGGAATGATTCGGATTGGATTCCACCGGAACAAGAATCTTGACTATTCCAAAGAATTGAATTCCGGGATGGCTTGCAAAAGTGTATCAAATCAAATATGAGTTATTTAAAAGAAAGGTAAACAGAAGCATTATCCATTTGAACTTTCAATTTTTGACGTGGGACTACGTCTAATCGGAGTATATGGGGGGTAAAATGAAAACCTAAACACAGAACATGCAGGAAAAAATGAAAGATTCCGAATGCTTATAACTCGAACATTTCTTACTGGATCGGAAAGATGTTTGCATCAATTGATGGGGAATATCTCTACGCTTCTATCGCAATTATTAAAATGATATTTTTCATTAGATAGACAATTGAATAACTGTAAAATGGTACGCGTTATCTAAACGCCCTAACTGCCTCGTTTTGATTGGCCCGATTTACGGTTTCCCCAACACAGTCATCAAAACCAAGCAGCCTTGGGGAAATCGGCATTGCAAAAACATGAAAGTCGGGGGAATTTTTGTTCCGACTGAAATGTGTTTCCCTAACACAGACTTTAAATCCATGGAACGTGGGTAAACTGGTATTGCAAATATATATATATAAGTCGGGGGTATTTTTGTTCCGACTGAAATGTGTTTGCCTAACACAGACTTCAAAACTAAGATGTCTGGGGAAATCGGCTTTGCAAATAAATACAAACTGCGAGTACTTTTGTACTCGCTTGGCTTTGTGTAGACTAGCATATGTTGCCTCAACACGGTCTCCTAAACCTAGGAGCCTGGGAAAATCGCGCAGACACTAGAGGCGAATAAACTTTGGAATTTAAAGCCTCTATAGAATAAAAAGTAGAAGTTTAAGTTGTTTATTAGTTGTTGGGGATACTTCTGCACCCGCATGTTTTTTGCACTCCGAAAAGTGTTTTCCGAACACGGATTACAAAAGCGGTATGAACACAACGCTTTGGCTCGGTTATTCAAGATTGCATTGAACGATATGCCTTCATATCTTCTGCTCACTGAATTTCTACGCATATAATTTTATGATTAGGCAAAATGTTGATAGCCATTTGCTGCGATAACGCTTATTGATTAAACAATAAGCGTTCGACGTACATGTCAAAATCGAAACTGGGTGCCTGAAGTTCATCAAATCAAGCAAATTCGTGGTTCGAGAAGTACGTACACTTGAGAGATGCAAACTTCAGAGGGAAATGTAAAATAAAATAATCGTTTGATAATTCATCCCAGGCATCATACCAAACGTAAATAGATAAATAGATCGTATCTGTCACAATGCACATGGCATTATACAATCTTTTTACTCACAAAGCAAATATATTGAATTCGGAAATTGTTTAATTTAAATCAAAAATTTAATCAGTACAAACAAATGATTGCTAAGCTAAGGTCGTCCCACGTCAACTTTGCGGTTATATCATAGATATAACCTACCCATTTTTTTTATTACAATTAGAAACAGACCTGAACATAAGTCCATAATAATAAAACTATGCGTATTATATACTTACTGTCTAATGGCGGGTTCACATTAGGGAGATCTATAGCTATAGACGGATTTATTCACGTGAAAATAGGTGTAAACGGGTGAGAATAAATATGATACACTTATTCGAGGTATATATAACTTGAATAAATTCAGCATATGTAAACGCTTGAGAATTTCTCACTGGTGAGAAATCACTAAAGTTGGATGCAGTTCTACTTCAGGTGAAAAAATGCACCTAAAATATGAATATATTCATTATAGAAGTTCACGCTAGTGTAAACTGTTGATGCGATTTCTATAAATCTCATCATATTTCTTCACATGAATATATCACTAGTCTAAACCCACCCTAAGAGCTGTACAAAACGAATTCTTTAAATTTGACCGAGTTAGGTTGAAATCAAAAGATGTGAAGCAATGGTAAAAGTTGTCACATCAAATTGCATCACGGAAAAAAAAGCTGTAGAAAATCACTTTCAGACAATAAATCATGATCCATTAGTTAGCTTTCGGCATATTTATTTCATTCAACTTCAATACCATAACTTTATGCTCGCACCTTACGCTTAACTCCACTCATAAGGTTTTATATAACACTAGCTAACCCGGCAAACTTCGTCCCGCCCATTTACTTGATTAATTCTCGAGTAATGCAGAAATTTGTGTTTTATTTGTATGGCAGCCACCCCTAAGAGAGGGGGGAGGGGTATCTAACCACCATAGAAACATTCATTGCACCCTAAAGTTTCCATATGCCTAATTCAATTTGCTTGATTAATTCTCGGGTAATGCAAAAATTTGTGTTTCATTTGTACGGCAGCCCCCTCTAAGAGAGGGGGAAGGAGTATCTTAACACCATAGAAACATTTATTGCATCCTAAAACCTCCACATGCCAAATTTGATTTCATTTGCTTGATTAATTCTCGAGTAATGCAGAAATTTGTGTTTCATTTGTATGGCAGCCCCCACTTTGAGTGGGGGAAGGACTGTCTAACCATCATAGAAACATTTATTGCATCCTAAAACCTACACATGCCAAATTTGGTTTCATTTGCTTGATTAATTCACGAGTAATGCAAAAAATTGTGTTTCATTTGTATGGCAGCCCCCTCTAAGAGAGGGGGAAGGAGTATCTTATCACCATAGAAACATTTATTGCATCCTAAAACCTCCACATGCCAAATTTGGTTTCATTTGCTTGATTAATTCTCGAGTAATGCAGAAATTTGTGTTTCATTTGTATGGCAGCCCCCCCTTAGAGAGGGGGGAGGGGTCTCAAAATATCACGAAAACCTTCCCCGGCCCCAAAAACCCCTACATACCAATTTTCATGTCGATCGGTTCAGTAGTTTCCGAGTCTATAAGAATCAGACAGACAGACAGACATCACTCCATTTTTATATATATAGATATAACTGCAGTTTCTTCTGTACGGAAACCCATTTTTTATTCATGTCTTCCTCAGATTTGACCTTCTTGGGATGCTTCCGTAGTGCCTGCTCCATATTAGCCTAGTATTTTTCGATGAGCCTTACTTCCGATGCGTTTTGGGGATCATGTCCTTGAGTACGAGAGTGACCCCGATAACTTTGTGCCATACTAGGACATCCTTTGAATAGTGGAACGAAGCTTGATCCCTCGTGTTGCTCTTCGTTTGCCACATGAGCAGATCGCTTGTCAAATCATGTATTTCCTGGCAAACTTTGAAAGTTTCTCGTTCCTTGCTTCCTCCGGATTTGTGCTAGGCGGTGAAGAACAATGTTAATTCAGGGGAAAAAATCAGCAGCGATTTTCACTAATAATCAACCATACAAATAATCACGATAACAGATTTTTTCTGATAATCAGGAAGTATATGAATGTTACGTGGAATTCAAAGAATACATGAAATTGAAAATATATAGTTTTGCCTTTAAAACTACGAAAATCTAATTGAATTTTTAACCCAAAACTGAGTATACATTAACAAAATAAACCCTGCGTTACATGCATTTTGCTCATAAATGACAATATCGTATTATTTTTCTTACAAGCGTTCTCGTTATATTTATCCATTCCTTCCAGTGCAAATCAGTTCGGCTGCACTTGTTCGTTCGCAAACAGTTCGCCCGCAAACACTTCGTTCTTAAACAGTTCTTTCCAATACAGTTCACTCCTGTTTGCGAGTTCACTTGCAAACAGTTCGTTCACAAACAGTTCACTCTCAATCAGTTCGCTCTCAAACAGTTCTCTCACAAACCGTTCTTTCGCAATCAGTTCGTTCACAAACCGCTCGCTCGCAATCAGTTCGTGGGAAGAACTACCGTTCCTTGAAAAAGAACGACCGTTCGTTCACTGTTTTCGGCGAACTAATTCTTTCGTACCATTCGTGAACGGTTTGCCCATCTCTAATCACAACCGAAACCCATCGAACATGGATGGACTGAGCATGCGGTGGCGTCAGCTAAGTTTTCTTTTTCCATACACACATACAGCTTAATTTACTTTGCAGTCTAAATTGTAGACCATCTAAAGAGTTAAACCCGCTACTCACTTCATAGCAAAGAACACGATTGTAATTGTTCTCGTGCTTTTGTCTCTCATGTTCTCATTATTATTTTGCTTCTTTCTTTTCTGGAGACAGTTGCAGTAATGTAGTGTGAAAGATGTGAAAAACTGAGACAGGTGTTAATCGATCTTCATGAATTCATGGATTCGTGAGTTCGTGGAATAGTGGGTTCGTGGATTCGTGGGCTCGTGGATTCGTGAGTTCATGAGTTCATAAATTCATATACTCATTGATTCATGAATTTATAGAGTCATGAATTCAGGAATAGATCCACAGATTCATAAATTCATAAATTTTTAATCCATAGATTCCAAAAATTCGTATCATTTTTCATTATACTCATATATTCCTATTTTCAATCTTTCAATTCATTAATTCATAACTCTTTCAATCCGTCCCGCCGTCGCAATCGAAGTTCTATAAAGAATACGCTCGATGGTTTACGGAATTATGCGCAGGTCCGATTGATTTTTGATTGCTCTCGGTGACCTTCTCAGGTTTCTTAAAGATCTCCATCACTACAAATGGGGTTGAATGAAGACTACGCGTGTGGAATAACGGATTATAGGTCCGATTGTTTTTAAACAGGTTTTATGGTTACCTTCTCAGGTTTCCCTCAGTAAATTCTCCATCTTCTTAGTTGGGTTGCGATAAAAAAGTGCGATGGGTACGATGCGAAAAGAATCGTTAGAATACCACTTTGGTCAAAAAGTTCCCGGTTTTTCTTCAGGAAATGAAACATACAAAATTATACATCAATATCGATATTGTCCCCTTCAAAGTACTCCCCATCGACTACAGCACACTTATGCCAGCGCTCCAATCCTCGAAACATTTATTATATTTAATTTGCGGTATGGCCATCTGCGCCATCTTCGATTTTAACTCATCTCGGGTTCTGAAACGTAGTTTTTTGAGTCGTTCGAATAGGAAAACGTCGCAGGAAGCCAAATCAGGTGAATTCGGAGGTTGCTGAATGGTATTCGTTTCGTTTTTAGTCAAATATTCACTAATAATGATTGATTTTGCAAATTTTGCAAATTATACAAAATCGAGACATGCACAATAGCAAATGTATCCAATACGACGTAACTTTTAGAAGTGTAAAACTATCACACTACAAATTTCATAGAATTTCAATGACAGATGTGCCAACCTACAAAATTAAATAAAAATAAAAATCAGTCACCCATTTTTATTTCTATTTTATTTATTTTAAGCGCCACACGGTATTGATTCCGGGAACTTTTTGATCAAGATGGTATATAAGAGTTCAATTAATTTTATTGGTTTTCCTTCTCAGGATACCTCAAGATAATTTCTGCCGCGTGTAGTGACATATCAGATTTTCAGATTTTCGTTTCGTAGAGTTGTCGTTAATTCGTGTTTATATAATCACATCACTTACCGCAGTAAATCCTGATTCTTAGCTCTCCCACAAAGAACTATCCCTTCCATGATAAACGCTAGGGAACCACGCTACAGAAGCGACCCTTCTGGCCTTTGGGCGGCGAATATCATACTAATACTCCTTCCCTTCCCACTGGTGACTGTAAGGACGTGGCCGGCGTCGTTATTGACCATATAAAGCTCGAATCACCGAAAATTGCACAACGAGAATGATTTGCTAGTCCCAAGCGTCATTATGTGTATTCTTTGTGCAATTTGGTTGGTTCAGGTCAATCACGGAGAGCAACTACGAATTGTACAGTCTACCCAAGCTCAAGCTCAAGCTCAATATGTTTCCGAAAGACGTAATCCTGCGCCTAAAAGAAATAGTTCTCTTTGCATATTTTTTCCGAAGCTTTTTTTTAGTTCCATACAACTTATTTCTAGACAGTTTTTGATACATCCAGGAGGTTTCGAGCTATGTTAGAATTAACATTTAGGTGCACCCGTGGCCGAGTGGTTAACGTCTCACATTATCATGCCGGGTTGCCCCTAGGAATATATTCAAGGCGTGTTATTTGGCTTAAGAAATCTCAACTAAGTATTAATGAAAGACGCTAGTTAATGCATACGTTGAGACGGCAAAAGTCTCACAGGGAACGTTAACGCCACTCAAGAAGAGAAATAACATTTATGTTGAAACGCACAATCCATTTTGAAAAATTACTCTCTAGTCAAAAAAAAAAAATTCAACTCGTAGAAAATGGCTAATTGGTTTTGTAAAGTTTCATTCAATCGGAACCACTCGAATTAGACCGAATAATTCGGCGAGGAAAAGATCAGTTATGAACGTGATACTTGAATGACATTTATTCCTCTGGACAACATCGTTTTATGATGACATACGTTCCTGTATATCATGCCACTATCAAACAAAATCCGTTGCTTTCCCACACTGCCGTGCGTCCAGCATCCAATCCGAAGCGCGCAATGTGTGACCAGGTCACATATGGTTTACGGCACTTCGGGGGCTGCTGTGGTGTAACTGTGCCGCCGCTGTCAAGCGAAGCAAGAAATAAAAACAACATGTAGGTACCTCTCAAATGTGCGAGATGTAAAAAATTGATTACACCCTTCGTGCCTTATTATTATTGAGCTTCGATTTCTTTATCACAACACAGAAAAGCGCCATACCGCAGCGCGAAAATACTTCTGCTGCAGCAGTGCCTGCAAACGACCTGCAGAAAACAGCGTGTACGAACGCGTACGAGTGAGGAAAAAGCCCTCTGCCCAAAGACAGCGGGAGCGATGAAATGAATTATTATCATTACGAAGTTAAATATTTTAATACTTAATCATAATCTTTGGGCTGGCTCGGTGCAGTGGCAAAAGCACAGCCCAAGCCAAACTTTCTTCAGGCTATTTGTGTTGCTTGCACGCGGTTGTGCTTACATTCCCAGCAGCCAGCCAGCGGTGTGTTGGCTCGGGTCCTAATCTTTTATCGAAAGGGGGTGCTTATTGATTTGTTGTTTATTTATTGATCTCTCCCCGCCGTCCTTTGCGCCCTTCCAGTAGCAGCAGCAGCGCCCCGGTGTTCGATTAGCCAAAGCTCTTGCCTTAACGAGGGGAAGAGTGCTTCCAACCGTTCGATTCTTTGAGCCGCAACCAAGCCAAGAGATATGATCGCGCCTTTGGCTGCGGGCGCTCCGCCACTTCGTTCGTGTACACCTCGAATATATCAAATTGATCGATTTCGGTGCAAACAGGTTGGAAATTGGATTTCAATCCAATGTTGGCTACCGGTGCTATTTCCAAAGCCACCGTGGCTTCCAAAGGTGGGATCGAATCGCAATGACTTGAGAGTATATTCGCATGTGTTCGCATGTCGGATAGGCGGCTCAGTGGGGCGTTCTAATTGAGACGGGCGGGGTGTGATTTTGATTTACAACGAGTGAAACCTATGGCGGAACGAATTGCTTGGGTGTGCACACTGATGGCGAGGATATTTCCTGAACTCTTCGACGAACGGCGAAATTCGGAGAAAGTCTATATCAACCCCGTCATGCTCTGCATTTTGATCCGCTGTTTCCTCAAATGATATGTCAACTCAAGCCGACCCTTGTCAATAGTGGCATGTTTGGTGCCGCATTAGCCATGGGCTGTTAATGCCGTCAAGTGTGTGTGTTTTGTCGTGCAGACAATCCAATTAAAGATAACACTTGTTGATTAGATAGCTCTCCGGTGCGGTTGACCCGCGCGAGGGAAATGAACAATGATTGGTTTTGTGTGTACCATAGGAATGACTTGGTGATTTGCCGTTTTGTAAACAATGAGGGCGATGAGGAAAGAAATTCGAATGGATCCACCTAGAAGGTCGAGAAAAAATATGATGCCAAAACACTTGAAGTTGTTGGTCGAAACTGCTTCAAATATTGTAAATTGAATGTTTTGTTATGTTCAACCTGCTGCAAAAGAAAATCTCAAATGTACTGATGACAAATATCATGCTAACTCGTCCTAGGAGTCCATCGTAAATTGCAGTGAAACGTTGTAGATGTAAAAACAGTGGTCAATTAAGCAACTTTGCATACTTGAAATCCCAAAAAAACAACTGTGTCAAATTTTGTTCTTAAATTTTTACAAAAAAATTATGGGTCAAAAATTATAGAATCTATGAAATTTAGGACAGAGAAAAAAATGTGGAGAAAATTCTTTTTTTTAACCAAAAAATTCTGATTTTTTTTTAATTCTGAAAAACAATATGAACTGTCCATACAATAACCAACAAGTTCTCCATACATTGGAAGATGGGCACTTCAAAGATTTACCAACAAGAACTTTCTCATATTTTGTTTGAAAAATTATTACTAATGTACTCGTATGTGTGTGAATTCTCGCGATTGACACTTTCGGAAAACTTTTCTCCATTTAGAAACATTTGTATTGTATGAGCTATTCTGTTTTTTCAGTATTCAGAAATAAATTCTGTAAAAAAAATGATTTTTTTATGTTTGCGCAATTTTTTTTAATATTTGCGAACTGGGGGTAAGCACGGCCTCATAGGGGAACGTATTGTTATGCTTCACACACAGAATCATTGTCTAGATTATTTTCCGTGAGTTACAAGAAATATCAGTACTTCTGAAGGGTAATTCTGCGAGTAATAGTCAATTTCCAAAACTGACATAAGAACACAACCAATCTGTGCGAGTGAAACCGGCTCACCATGGGGGTAACACAGGGGGGCAACCTTTGGAGTGTAACCAAACGTTGGGTTACAATGCAAAATTTGGTGGGCCTTCCCGTCTGTTTGGACCTTAGCAACATTGTAAATATATTTTGTAAAATATTTGTTTGTGCTGTCTTGTCATTTGAGAAATTTACAGTTCATGTCCACATCTTGTCTTTGACTTAATGTTATTTCTCATATGACAATAAAAAAAAGTAGTATTGGGAGTCTGTGATTAACTGTCGTAGAAAAGATGACGTATGAGTTCAATTTTTGCAATAAAACAAAAAAACAGGTAATTGCAGACCCCCAGGTTGGTGTTTCACAATAGATTATTTTTTCGTTAGTTAGTTTTTTTGTATTTATTTATTTAGTAGTAGGGAAGAAAGATATTTATTTATTTATTTACTTATTTATTTAGTTATCTATTTATTTATTTATTTATTTCTTTATTCATCTATTTATTCAATTATTTATTTATTTTTTTATTTATACATTCAAAGTTTATTTACAGGGGGTCTACGTAGCCACATTGGTTGCGCGTTCGCTTAGCAAGCGATCGATCGTGAGTTCAAAACTCAGGACCCTCATTGACCATCTTTGTGTTGTTACAGAATAACTACGTCCACGCAAAAATCATCAGCGATGGAGATCGATCCACGGTCGAAATAAGATCGATTCATCCATACAACTGCTCTGCTCTGCAAGAAACATCGGGCTGCTGTTCTATAAATAACTCAACAATAATCAATCAACAACTGTCTCCGTTGTCCAGTCTAACTGGATAATGAAAGAACAGATAGAAAACTCTTACGCCTAAATGGCTACTGTGTAAAAATGTGTACCATATGCAATGGTATAGAAGGGAATATTCTAACGCCGAAAATGGCAACTGTGTAATGTGCTAATTTAGATATGATAAACATGTGACATGTACACGATTGAAATTCGGCTCTATTGCAGCTAAAATGCCAATGAGCCTAAAATAAACAAAAGGGATAAAAAAAAAAGTTTATTTACAATTGCGTGTTTGGTTTATTCAGTTCATTGTTTATTTATTCATTTATATGCGGAAAGCAAGTGCTAGGTTTAATTGTCCAGGTATAGCAAACTACTTTAAATGTTTATTTATTAGTCGTGACACCAACTTCCCTGTCATCGCATCGAAAGGGGACGGCTCGGTGTATGAATTGGAAACGACCCTTAGTGGAAAAATACCAGGGAACCTGAATAGGGGCGAAAGCTTCAATAGGTTGAAAGAATTTCAAAAGACGAGCAAAGAATTTAAAAAGGAAAGAAAAGCGTTGAGAGGAGGAAATTAGCGAGGATCCGGGAGTCTTCGCGAAGATTTGGAACAGCACGGACGCAGTTGTAATCGCTGCTGAAATTTTAAAAGAATCCCGCCACCGAAGAGGGATCCGGTTATCCGTGCTCGTGAGCTCGCATAGCAATTTTGCTAGGCTCTTAAAAAGTGGTTCCGGAACCGTGTGTGAAAAAATTACACGCCGTCTCAACTCTCTGACCGACTAGTGTTGCCGGCCATCGTCACATCCGGCCGTGCGACGTGAGAAATAAGTTTGATCCCCCATCGTCGTGTGACCGTCTCTGAGTCCTGCCGAAGCCGTCCCGTTCCCGCCATCGCCTGTTCCAGCCCTCGAAGAAGAACCGGAAGTCGACCAACGCAGCGAACGGCCGCAACGAAACCGGTGAGCTCGAGCCATAAAAAAATCAAAATTTGTAATAAAACAAAAATACATGTATAAAAATCAATTTATTTCTTAAGCGTGAATTGTGTGGCCATCCAAACCGCGGTGTTCTTTGTTTGTTAGGTTTTACGTAGCAAGTCTTGTTTTCCGCCGACGATAAAAAGTGTTGTAATTGTGCTTTTCCACCATTGTGTCCACCATTTTGTTCCGTGTTTCGCGTCGTGAGTAATTTGTGTGAAGTTCCCCCAGAGATTCCTCAGCAAACGACCCAAGCTGCGTCGAAAGAACCAGCTTAAAATCAAGTAAAAACTATCAGGAATTAGAACGTCATCTCAATTAATCAATAAATGTACTTGACAATAGCTGAACCAGTTTGATTGTGGGAACCGCCAAATGGAAATTATAATTCTAGAGATCGCTGTCGAATTTTGTTCGAATCGCTCAACCGATTTCGGAGATATGATCGGAACAAGCCCCGATGAACATGGAATATGGAAAAGAGAGGAACATGAAATTAGACAAATCTAAGCGGCAACTCAAACCACACCACAATTCAATTACTAGTTTTTATTGAATCTAGGACCATCTTGAATACTTCCGGGAATGTTCCGAACACCCCAAGGTGAACAGCTGATTTTTTACTCAAATCAATATCCGTTATACGATGCCTTTAAACACACTGGGATTCAATCAATCCAATTAATCTTATCAAACAAATTAAATCCAACATAACATTCACATCAGACTACTTTTTTGCATGAAAAATCTAATTTTTCGCTTTATATGAACGTAAAATAAGATTGCGTACGCGGGTAGAGATTCGCGTCAAGTGAAAGTAGAAATGTGGATTTAAGTCAGTTGAATGAAGAGGCAGATTTGTATTCATTAGTCACCATTGACTAGATTGTTCATAAGTCAATCTCGCTCTCAACGCTCGTCAATTCATTTTCTAGTCAATTCAAATTATGTTGACGGCGAATGCCGAAGTAGTGCTAGTCAAAGCGAAGCGACTGAGAAGAGAGTCGATATTAATTTTTCATCTTCGAAGATTTTGGGCCCTGCCTGCTTGAATGGAGTGGATGCAGATTCCGCAGCGGTCAATGCTTGTTCAGTGACCAGCGACGGCGCGAACAAAGTTTCATCAAATATCAACCGGTTGCATGGCTGCAATCCGCATGTTCGAAATTCATTGACCGCAGTTAGTATTGTTGGTATCCTTTATGATCCCATAAAATCGGCTTTCAGGGTCAAGTGGGCGCTTCATGAGCTCTGCTTCCTGTTCTGCCTTGAATATGGCCTCTTTTGGTCTTAGTTTCGAGCTTACCACCTTCCGTAAAACGTGATCATGTAGTGTAAACCTGGACATTCCAAAAGTCTTGGAAGCACGTCTGACAGAAACTCCACCAACCTCTTTTTCAAAGGCGAGGTTCTCCTGGGCCCAAATCCCACGATTCGGTTTGCTTTGGTAGCTGCGAGTCATCTGAAATAAATGGAAAATATGCCTCAATAAAATTCAACTAACCGCAAACCATGCCGGGTTTACGTCACTAAAAGGGTGACGGTCTTAACACAACAGCACTCATTTTTTAAGATGAATATTTCTATTGATTTATTGCTCTCACTTACCTCAACTCGAATGTCAGTGATAGTTAACAATCCAGGAGACAAACTGTAAAGCAATGAAAAAGGATTTGACACCTCGTTCAAGAATAAAAGTTTGCATTCCACTACCGAAAAATTACCCCCGGTTTCGCATTATTGCCATTCGCGTTTGTTTTGATCAATATTTTTACATTTGAAACATTAAGGTAGGTTCGATGAGATGTGAAACGTCTAAAATAATGAAAACTAATATGTACAGTGTTAAAAACGTAGTCAATCAGAGTTTCCTAGTAAAACTAAAGAGGTGCCGCTCTTACCCCCCGGTGCCGGGCTTACCCCGGTTCCCCTACATCTTGAATGCATCGATGTGGATTTACTGATAGTAATTTTAAATTTATTTGAATGTTTTAAAATTAAAAAATTCCAAAAAATTGAAAAAAATGCACGAAATTTGAGAATGTTAAGCTTTATGACAAATCCGAACGTTCAAGTTTTTCATTTTTTTCCGTTTGCAACAAGTCTAAACACATATGGAGATTAGAAAAAAATATATACCAACAAATTTTAATCTCAGCCATAATTTAATCAATGAAGGTCAAACTTTACATACATACGTTCAAAAAATAAGTTTCAGTGCCTCAAAAATCGCGGAAAAATAAAGTTAGGACAAAAACAAAGTGGTTTTCGTAATCTACGTTTTATTTTCTATTTTTCAACATAATCGCCGTAACGTTCGAAGCATTTTTCATAGCGTGACATAGCGTTTTCTGTTCCGAGCGCGAAGTGCGTAGCGTCCAACTTTTTGAAGTACGATGTAACTGCGTCACGAATTTCTTCAGTGTTATCAAATCGTTGACCGCCGAACGCCTGTTTCATCACCGGGCATAAGTGATAGTCGCTAGGGGCGAGGTCTTGGGAGTAAGGAGGATGCTCGAGTTCACAAGGATGCACAGTTCATTTGATTTTTTTTCAATTGCTCTTGAGCTTAGCGAGCAGAATGGGACCGCGCATTATCGTGGATGAGGAACACTCCTTTCATCAATAAACCTGGCCTTTTGTTATTAATCGCTGTTCTTAATCGGTCCAAAACTTCACAATAGCACGGGGATGAAACAGGCGTTCGGCGGTATGTAGGGGTTTTGGGGCAGGGGAAGGTTTTCGTGATAGTTTGAGACCCCTCCCCCCTCTCTAAGGGGGGATGCCATACAAATTAAACACAAATTTATGCATTACTCAAAAATTAATCAAGCAAATGGAGCCAAATTTGGCATGTGAAGGTTTTAGGGGGCAATAATTGATTCTATGGTGGTTAGACTCTCCACTCCCCTCTCTAAGGGGGGGCTGCCATACAAATGAAACACAAATTTATGCATTACTCGAAAAATTATTCAAGCAAACGGAACCAAATTAGGCGCACACAAACACAAACTTCTGCATAACTCGAGAACTAATCAAGCACAATTTGGGATGTGAGGGTTTTTGGGTATGAAAATTTTTTCTATGATGGTATGACACACCTCCCTCCTCTGGAATGGAGAGGGGGTCTCATAAAAATATTACACATATTTCAACCAAAAATAATCCAACCAAACATAACAATTAAAAATTTTCGGAGAACTCTGAAGGAAAACAGGAAAATTCGGAAAATTAAATTCCCATATGTTCTACAATTACATAGTGACAAGTGCTGTTAGTCCATTTAATGTTTGCGCTAGCGAAATTGATCTTTGTTCGAAACTGGAAATGTATTTAAATATGATGAAACGCACTCCTATATCTTCTTCTATCTATACCAATAAAAAAGTATCGCCGAATGTGTTGATAAGAGCAGAACTCGAGGAAGGAATTGTCCGATTTAGGACTGTCTTTATTCTATCATATTTTCTGTATAAAACATTTATTCCTTTGTAACGGAGAAACATGTTATTTGCAAGTGGTTGAAAAATTTTGAACGAGAATTGTGTCTGAAAATAATAATATAATATATATGATATTATAATGATGAGTTTTGTTAGAAATACTAGGAATTTTATAATAAAAGGTGAATTCAACGGGGTCGATTAGAAGATCAATCAATCAACAGTTTTGCGATTGGACCCATGAACTTGCTCATAGTAAGAAAACGTGAATGTTTGAAGGTATTGATAACAAAAAACAAATTTTGGGCGGGACGAAGTTTGCCGGGTTAGCTAGTGTATTATAATTAACTGTGTTATTGTTTAATAATTAATCATTAATCGTTTTTGACCCATTTTCAAGGTATATGAAAGATATCCGTCTATTTTTTTTCGCTGAATTCGCTAAACCATGTGTTTAAATCTGCTGTGTTCTTTAAAAATAATATTTTGTAATCCACGAAGAAGAATACCCTTCATTGTGGCTAACCTTTTATATTTTCACGCTAATAATCTTTTGTTTATATCTAGTGCCGTTATCTATTATTTGTAGGTGCTCCGTATTAATTAACAGGTTCTCTAGGAATTCAGAAAAACTGTACACTGATACAAGGTTAACACGTTCGTCACCCAACGTGATCGAGCTGAGTTTCTTGCAGGGCCAACAATTATCAAATGAAGGTCAAATTTTGTTTGTATACAACTTTTTCATGATCGAGCAGGATTTTTTCTAAATTTGAAGACGAACTGACAGTTATTATTGCCGATGTAATATAATATGGGTTTCGTATGAAACTGTAGTACAAACTATTCGTAATGTAAATTAATAAAAAGTATACAAGGATCATCATATTTTTATGATTCTGATTTTATGATTTTTCTATAAATCCTAAATGTATACTTAAGTTCCAATTCGATCAAATTCGGTACAAAATTCGTATTAGATTTGAACGAGGAAAGTATCATCCATATCTGGGTGACGGGGTTGCGAACGTGTTAAAGGGAATATAAGATTACACCCATACCCCACTTCACGGCCCAGATACGTTTCACGAAACATGGCCGTAAAGAGAATAGTCGTATAAGGAATCAATTATTCTGACAGAAATTCATACATATTCAATCGAATCGTTTTCAAATTTGTTATGTATGTTACATGGTTTATCATTCAAAATGCTTGCAACTGAATGAGTTCCTCAAATGAAAGGGGTTCCCTATTAGCTTCAAGTAGATCAAGAACATCACGATCGGTTCAAACCTTCATAGCCGAGATCATGTGCTAGATCCTAAACGTTTCGCCTGATTTCAGGAAATTTCCTTCTTCTGCATCATCCATATCTTTTTATTTTTTCATTAGGGTGCCCATTTCCATTTTAGGGTCCAAAAAACCACTTTTTGGCCTTTTTCTAAAAATGTCTTTTTCAAAAAATCATAACTTTCGAGCTATTGGACCGATTCAGATGATCAACATATCGAATTGGAGCAAGTCTAATTTGAAAAAAAATTGTACTTGTGAAGAATAATGGATTTTGTCTTCGTACTTATTGATTGTATTTGGATTTTGCTGTTTACATGGCTTTGGATAAGAGCGCGCTATATTTTTTATATATTTTTTGGAAGCTGAGTTTTTTGCATACCATATTCATAAATCAGAGATGTGATTTTTGTTAACCGATGGTCCGAAAAATAATTTCTCTTCTTTTCTCCAAAAATTACTTTTATCAAAAATTCATAACTTTAAAACTCCTGGAACGATTCAGAAAATCGACATATCAAATTGAAGCCAATGAGTCTTTTTTAATTTGATGTATCGATTTTCTGAATCGTTCCAGAAGTTTTAAAGTTATGAATTTTTGATAAAAGTAATTTTTGGAAAAAAAGAAGAGAAATGATTTTTCTGACCACCCTAAAATGGAAATGGGCACCCTAATGAAAAACTGAAAAATGCGGATCTTATATTCTGCGATAAGGAATAAAACTACCAGTTTTCAAGAAATTTTGAGAACCACTATATCGGTTTGGCATGGAGTGGCTGTATATTTACATCGAAAAAAAGTTTTTTTTGCCGTTATAGCGAAACAGTTTAGACCGTAAATCGAAAACGTGCCTTAATTGAAGAGGGTTATAGCGTTAGCGTTATAGCGAAATGCCGTATAAAGAGCGGCCGCATAGCGAGGTATGGGTGTAGTATGGTTCCATGCTGTGGTAGCTGAGGGCAGACTTAGTATCGCAAAAGTTTGAATGTGCATGAGTGCACTGACGCTGCTCGAAGGACAAACTCTTTCGCGACGACTTCATTTCAAAAATTACGACTTAAGAACAAAAAACATCCATTGAAATAACTTCTATATTTTTTTTCAAACTGCTCTTTGTGAGCATATTTCGAGTGGGAACAGAATTGAGAGTGTAATAATTATTTCGTTTAGATTTTGAACGTGATGATCGCGAACACGTGATACCAAAACCACTCCCGGGAAAAGGACCAACGCAACAGTAAACGCGCCGCAATAAATCATAAACGACTGTAGCAAATTAGCGATTAAATAAATTGATCTAATCAGTTCCGCTTGATCGCGTCCGATCGTGTGTTATCCTCCTGTCTACCAGCCCCCCACTCCATATGCTTCCATCGGAGCGAGGAGCACGCGCGCTTCTATGGATCTTCAAGAATTTTGGTCGAACCGCCCGGCGACAGTGGGAGAAAAGGGCGATTCGAAACGATAACAAAAACAAATCATTGAAAAATGGAATTCGACTGCGATAGCAGGGAGCGCCCGCAGATGGTAGGAACCGGAGAAGCCGCGGCTCGATTCGTTGTGACCCTGGGAACACCACTTGGGATGAGGCGCGATAAATGGTGCCATCTTTTACTTTGGTTTTTTTCCTCGCGTTTTTTTTTTCGGGGTAAAATTAAATTGAGTTGCGAAATTCTCAAGCGTCAGACACGGCTTTCGTAACGGTTCACCTGCAAACGCATCGATTCTCCCCGTTTCGAGATGATTATAGACCGCACAGGTCCCTGCGCGCTGCTCGGCAGTCAAGATAAATAGGTGCACATCCATCGTAGCATCAGTTTTTCCTTCATCACTCCTCACCGCCCCCATCACGTGTGATTTTAATGCTCACTGATAAATGAGACGTGCAGCATCTTCGATGGAATCTGCTGCGGACTGGGGTGCATCACTTCTGCAAGTGCGCCAGTTGAGCGCGCAGCAGAAATAAAAATATCGAAAATCACGTTAAAGTGTTACAAGAAGAACACTCGGAAACTTGATATCCGAATTTATATTGCCTTTATCGGTGTGATTTTTTGCCTGAACGCATCGAATAAAAAAATATGTGTCGGCAGAAGGTGGTGAGGAGGAGGAGAGGTCACGTTTTGAGGTTGGCCCCAGCTTCAATTGCTGTTTTGATGCTGTTCGTGAGTGTGGTAATTAAATTTTACGATACGTATTTGCAAATTAACCTCTTGTTATTTCGGTGCACTAATTTCGGCCTGATTATTGTCTGAAAACGAATCACTTCCAACGCACCCGCAATGCGAAAGGGTTTTTGAACGATTGGTCATTTAAATTGGCACCTGTCGGGATAAACTGTTTTTTCTGTTTTACTTTGGGTTGCACAATTGAAAAGTCGAAATAAAAACATGAAATGCATAATACAGATTAGACTCAATTATATATATTACTAGCCGACCAGGCAAACTTCGTTCCACCCAAAAAATATTTTTCGTTATCAAATCCACGTTTTCTTACTAAGCGCACGTTCATGGGTCCAATCGCAGAACTGTTCCTTGATTGATCTTCTAATCTACCCTTTAAAATTAATTTTACTATAAAATTTCAGTACATCTACCAAAACTTGACATTATAATATAAGATTATTTTCAAACACAATTCTCGTGCAAGATTTTTCATTTACTTACAAATAACATGTTTCTCCGATACATGGAATAAATGTTTGATACGGAAAATATGATAGAATGAAGACAGCCCTAAATCGGACAATTCCTTCCTCGAGTTTTTCTCTCATCAACACATTCGACGATCCATTTTTATTTATATAGATAGAAGACGATATAGGAGTGCGTTTTATCCCATTAAATTCCATTTCCACTCTCTTACGAAGATCTATTTCGTTTCCACAAACATGAAATGGACTAACAACGCTTGTCAATATGTAATTGTGGAACACAAGTGAATTGAATTTTTCGAATTTTTCCACTTTCCTTCAAAGTTTTCCGAAATTTTTCAATTGTCATGTTCGGTTGGAATATGTTCGGTTGAAATATGTGCATTATTTTTATGGGACCCCCTCTACTTTCCAGAGGAGGAAGGGGTGTCATACCATCATAGAAACATTTCTCGTACCCAAAATCTCTCCCATCTCAAGTTTGGCTCCATTTGCTTGATTAGTTCTCGAGTTATGCAGAAATTTGTGTTTCATTTGTATGGCAAGTCCCATGCCCTTAGAAAGGGGGTTGGTGTGTCGAACTACCATAGAAACGTTTCATGCCCGCTAAAACCTCCACATGCCAAATATGGCTCAATTTGCTTGATTAGTTCTCGAGTTATGCAGAAATTTGTGTTTCATTTATATGGGAGGACCCCTTAAGAGAGGGGGGAGGAGTGTCGAACTACCATAGAAACGTTTATCTATCCCTAAAACCTCTATATGCTAAGTTTGATTCCATGTGTTTGATTAGTTCTCGAGTTGGTCAACACCCTCCCTTCCTCTTTAGAGAGTGGAAAGGAGTGTAAAACCACCATAAAAACATGTTTTGCTCCCTAAAGCCTCCATATGCCAAATTTGGTACCATTTGCTTGATTAGTTCTCGAGTAATGCAGAAATTTGTTTTTCATTTCTCTGGCAGCCCCCCTTAGAAAGGTGGTAAGAGTGTTAAATATACTTATAAATATTTCTTATCTTTCTTTTATATGGTAGCTCCCCTTTAGAGAGGGGGATGGAGTGTCTAACCACCGTAAAAACAATTATTGCACCCTAAAACCACCACATGTCAAATTTTATTTTATTTACTTGATTACTTCTCGAGTAATGCAGAAATTTGTGTTTCATTTGTATGGCACACCAAACTCCATCACCACCAACCCCCCCCCACCCTTTTGAGAAGGGGGTAGATTGTCTAACCACCATAGAAACATTCATTGCACCCTAAAACCTCCACATGCCAAATTACGTTTCATTTGCTTCATTAACTCTCGAGTAATGCAGAAATTTTTTGTTTCATTTGTATGGCAGCCCTCCTTTAGAGAGGGGGATGGAGTGTCTAATCACCGTAAAAACATTCATTGCACACTAAATCCTTCACATGCCAAATTTCGTTTCATTTGCTTGATTAATTCTCGTGTTTTGCAGAAATTTGTGTTTCATTTGTATGGCAGCCCCTCTTTAGAGAGGGGGGTGGAGTGTCTAAACACCATAGAAACATTTATTGCACCCTAAAACCTCCACATGCCAAATTACGTTTCATTTGCTTAATTAATTCTTGAGTCCAAAATCTCTCCCATCTCAAGTTTGGATCTATTTGCTTGATTAGTTCTCGAGTTATGCAGAAATTTGTGTTTCATTTGTATGGCAGTGGTAGTTTTGTTTTTTATCGCAAATTATTAAACCAGTATTTTTTTTTATTTTTTTGTTAGGGTGACCGTTTCCATTTTAAGTGGTCCGAAAAATCCATTTTTTTGCATTTTTGCCAAAACTGACTTTTTTCAAAAATTCATAACTTTTGACCACTGGACCAATTCAGATGTTACATAGTTACAGACATATTAAATTGAAGCCAATCAAATGGTCTTTTTTGGAAAAAATACTACAGTTGCAGAAAATTTGAATTATGTTTTCGTTATTATTATGCATTTGTTTTTTATAGTTTATATAGTTTATAGTATAGTGATAAAAAATACGGGTCTAATGTTTTGCGATAAGGAACAAAACTACCAATTTTCACGAAAATCTGAGAACCACTATATCGGTTTAGCATGGAATGGCTGTATAGATGAAGATGATTCGAATTTTAGACTTCATTATATACAGTTTGATTTATTTTGTGTGTCAAATATGACTTATTTATAAAATATGCAATATTGCAACGTTTCAACATGAATTGGCTACAGTGGAGTGAATATTGAGGTTTTGAGGATTCTAATTGAAAGCTCGTTAGGAATTGTTTAAAATTATATTGCAGTTAATTTTAAAAAGATACGAGTTAGGTGTCAAAGAACAAATTTTTAGAGTGATATGGGTTTCTATCAATTTGGTTGATAGAAACAATCAAGTTTATTATAATTTTTTTGGATAAAATTAATACGTCTTAAAAACGTCTTTTTTTTACTTTTATGATTTTTACTTAAATTTACTATTTTAGGTGTTTTACAATTGTATTCTGTATCAAATTTTTCTCATCTTTCAAATAGAAGCAACAGAATTATCCTACTAGCGTACTTTTTAAAGTAATGTTGTCTATTGCTCAAGCAAGGCATTTTGACTGCTTTTCAATTTCAATTAGAAAACTAATTATGACACAATTTCTTTCAAAGTTGTGACTTTTTGTACAACTTATTAATACGTTTATTAATACACTTCGTACACTTCGTAGTTGCTCTCCGTGATTGACTTGAACCAGCTAAATTGCACAAAGATTACACCGAATGACGCTTGGGAGTAGCAAATCATTCTCATTGTGCAAGTTTCGGTGATTCGAACTTTAAATAGTCAATAACGACGCCGGCCACGTCCTCACAGTCACCAGGGGAAGGGAAGGAATGTTAGTATGATAGAAGGGTCGACTCTATAGCGTGATTCCCTAGCGTTTGTCAAGGAAGGGATAGTTGTTAGTGGGGTAAGAATCAGGATTCACTGTGGTAAGTGATGTAATTAGGATTTTATCGATTTCCTTCTTTGCATAATAACCATGGATAACAGCTGTTACAACCATCCTCCTTAGGGGCTTTGGACACTCTGCTCTGGTTCTCAATAGTTTCAGGTTCTTTTTCGGACATGCTACTATAGAGATACGTCATTCACAGGCGGAGTTTATTAATACGTTTATTAATAAGTTGTACAAAAAGTCACAACTTTCTAAGAAATTGTCAAATTGTTTCTCTCTCTCTTTCTATTCGCGATGGGTAGACAATAAATCGTCCATTAATGGGGTGACTATTTTTTGCATCTGCAATCAAGTTTTCATTCCTCTTTACATGGACGTAAAATAAGATTGAGTACGCAGGTAACAATTTCGTACATAGAGGGGTAGGAATGTGGGTTGAAGTCAGTTGAATGAAGAGGCAGATTTGTATTCATTAGTCGAGTTAGATAGAATAACCACTGACTGGACTAGTTCATCAGTCATCCTCGCTAGTCAACGCTAGTCAATTAATTTTCTAGTCAATTCACTTTTTGTTGACGGCGACTGCCGAAGTAATTCCAGACGAAGCGAAGCTACTGAGAGTAGAGTCGGTCCTCATTTTTCACCTTCGAAGATACCAGACCCTGGACAGGACAATCAAAAACTGTTACAGTCCAGCTCAAAACGATACGTCAAGGTCAGCCTAACCAAAACTTTCTACTAAAAAATGTCGATGCATTCTAAGATAATATTCTAAGGAATAATAATTAATGTTTATAATTTTTTTTTTTTTTGCTGGGAGAGAGTTTGTGTGAGTTTTCGTGTTTTCGTGTAAAAAGTGGCAAAAAGTGCAGCGCATTTTAAGTCGGATGTGGAGAAAGTGTTTTCCAGGAGTGAGAGCCAGTGTTGCCACATTTTAATCTATACCAGAGGGGTTAAAAATCTTACCCATCTGTACTTTTTCTTCCAAAAATCTGTACCATCGAAAATATCCCATAATATTAGGCTGTCAAAAAAGTCCTGCGGTATTTCCGCGAGGTTTCGTTGTAAGCGCGTAGTTCTAGTTGTATTCATTGTATCGAGTCATACTATAGCTTGTTGGAAAGGTATTTTTGCGCGCTATAATATAGTCCTTGACAGTGTTTTGTTTGGTTAAGTCGTTCGTGAGTTATAGTGTCGCAAATATGGAGCAAAATAAAGAGAAATCCGACATATTTTACAGTACTACTATGACAAAGGCAAAAATGCATCTCAAGCTGCCAATAAAATTTGTGCAGTTTATGGATCCGATACAGTTTCCATTTCCACCGCTCAACGATGGTTTCAACGTTTTCGTTCTGGTGTAGAGGTCGTCGAAGATGCGCCACGCTCCGGAAGGCCTGTCGTCGAAAATTGCGACAAAATCGCTGAATTACCCGAGAAAGACCGGCATAGTAGCAGCCGTAGCATCGGCCAAGAGCAGGGGATAAGTCATCAAACCGTTATTAACCATTTGAAGAAGCTTGGATTCACAAAGAAGCTCGATGTATGGGTGCCACACACGTTGACGCAAAAAAACATCTTTGACCGTATCGATGCATGTGAATCGCTGCTGAATCGCAACAAAATCGACCCGTTTCTGACGCGGATGGTGACTGGCGATGAAAAGTGGGTCACTTACGACAACGTGAAGCGCAAACGGTCGTGGTCGAAGCCCGCTGAAGCGGCTCAGACGGTGACCAAGCCCTCATGTACGGACAGGAAGGTTCTGCTGTGTGTTTGGTGGGATTGTCAAGGAATAATCTATTATGAGCTACTTCCCTATGGCCAAACGCTCAATTCGGACCTGTACTGCCAACAACTGGACCGCTTGAAGGTAGCACTCATGAAGAAGAGGCCATCTTTGATAAACAGAGGCCGCATTGTCTTCCATCAGGACAACGCCAGGCCGCACACTTCTTTGGTGACGCGCCAGAAGCTCCGGGAGCTCGGATGGGAGGTTCTTTTGCATCCGCCGTATAGTCCGGACCTTGCACCAAGTGACTACCACCTGTTTTTGTCCATGGCGAACGAGCTAGGTAGTCAGAAGTTAGCCACAAAAGAGGCCTGTGAAAATTGGCTATCCGAGTTTTTTGCCAATAAGGAAGCGAGCTTCTATAACAGAGGTATTATGAAGTTGGCATCTCGTTGGGAACAAGTCATCGAACAAAACGGCGCATATTTGACTTAAAACAGATGATTGTAACTAATTTTATGAACAAATAAAAATTCAAAAAAAAATACCGCAGGACTTTTTTGACAGCCTAATACATTTATTAGCATAAAAAATACTCATTTATTTACTACAAATATCACAATTACATTTCACTCATCTTTCGTATGTATGATGATGCTTATACATAGTTTCTCTGAATCTAGATTGCATACTATAATTTATTAAAAGTTTCAAACTGCCGCATCAAGCGATACTGCGGCGTAAAAGTAGTCATGTATCTTAATGTAGCTTTGCTCAATTGTAAAAAGCTGTACCAATCTGTACTTTTTGACGAAAAGCTATACTCTGTACGGTACAGAATCTGTACCAAAAATAACGATAAAAACCTGTACCTTTCCAGATAAATACGTACGTGTGGTAACACTGGTGAGAGCTTTGTTTTCCGATGGAAAGCAGAAGGTTTGAAAATTTGTGACGCATAGGTTGCTGTCGTCGACGCCATCCCCAATCCCAATCGGTTCGGGTCAGATTTTCTGTAAACGTTGTGTGAATTATTTCTTCTTTAGTGTCTAGACAACTTCTTAAATTTTAATATACAATGACTCAAACTCGAATTCGTACCGCACTATTCACTAATTTTGAAAGTCGAAAACAAGCTTTCGAAATATTCTATTTGGATAATTCATTTTAACACTTAAACCTTGGAATATTACTTAAACTTTTTGGAATATTTTACGAACTCCCGGTGTAAAAGAGAAATAAAAAATCGATTATTTTCAGTTTCGTTTAAATTTACGATTTTTAACCCACTGTACTAATAAAATTGTATCCACTCTATTTATCAATACTACTTAAATTTCACTTTAATGTGGAAAGGTTAATTTTTTTTTCTCGAAATTATTCATATTTGAATTATAAAAAAAAACTTTTTTTTCAAACTGTATATAATCGAGTCCTAAATTTTACATAATCGAATCATATATAATCGAGTTTGTATAAAATCGAGTCCGACCTGCATGAGGAACTAGGTTAACAAAGAAAATATAGATTAAGTATGTTATTCAATCTAAATTGTAACGATCACGCAGGAACTGTTCAATCACAAAGAAATGTTCGAGTAGTTTCACAGGATCATTTTCAGTTGATTTCAATATTACGTATATATTTTTCAGGTTTGATTTAACATTCGCAGATGTAATTTGGACACAATTATCTGAACCTTCCTGAAAATTCTCCCTCTCAATAGAACTACTATCTTCAGCGTTTTCAATACTTTCCAGTATATCGTTACCTGGCATCAGATCACGTTTTGGTCCTTTTTGTACTAATCATCAAAAGATATTGAGCAATCGAACTGTATTGTACTGTCGACATCAGCAAGCTCACGACGCATTAATTATGCCAGTGGAATATCACCATCATCATTGAAGGAAAATTCGGCTTCCTTAAGCAATTTTAAATAGTCTCAGATTTAACCTTATTGATTTTAGAGGGTAAAAGTATTTCAATATGCATCCAATACCGGTATATCTGAAGGGTCCTAGGGTGCATTAAAATACAGTAAGAATGCTGAATAACATGAAGGTTGAAAAGGACAAATATCCCCCAATTTTTTGCAACCTTCGTCTAACTAATCGAACTAATTAATCGAAGATGGCGATAGTACTGATTCAGGTTCTTGATTATGTCGAAGTCCAGTCCAGTACAGTTATCAACGAACATGACCACCTTTGAGAAGAAATAGATATAAGTATGATACATTACCATAACACATAATTCCAGAAATAATACCTTTCTATTTCCATTGGAAAATTCCTCAAAAAGCATTAAGGCCATCCAGACCTTGGTGTTGCTCTCGTATATCACTGGTAATGACTTCTTCTTATTAAAACATCGTGGGTTTTTACTCTTTCCATTGATCAGTTTATCGCTCCCGTCCATATTGGTTGTACTTTAAAGTTGGAAATTCCCAGTTTTTTGACAAAATCGTAAGCCGTATCCCGAAGAATAGAACCTGAGAGAGGTAAATTATTTTCTCTGGCTTGATAAGACAAAAATCCATTAACCGCATCAACTTTTCGATTCCGAACAACCTTATATTCTTTTGGTCTAGATTCAATTTTCCATTCCGATTTCATTTTTACTTTAGTTTGAATAGTGTTGATACCGTACTTTGTGCAATACTGAAATAATTTGCAGCTTCAGACCCCTTCCGTTCATACTTTTCGACCTGCTCGATGATGCTCAATCGCACAAAAACATGTACGCGAAAATCAATCAAGTTAGGGAGGTTAAAATCCATGGAAAAATGAATCAAAACACATCGAGTAAGGGAGGCATCGAGTTATGGAGAGAATAATGCTTGTAAAATCAAAGGTGCCATGAAATCCATCGAGTTAGGGAAAATATCGAGATACAGAACATCGAGATAGGGAGAGTTAACTGTGCTATGAATATTTCCAAAAATTACGTGGTGTCGACTAATTCTGCTCAGGCCCCTCCATAAGTTCATATTTGATTATCATATGACAAATTTGCTGTTTTATCTTAAACGCAAATAACCACGTGAAGGTTGTTAAACTAAGATTAGCCATTCTTGAGATATAACAAACTTAATATATAAGAAATAGAAATTTCAAGAAAAAGAAACAGCCAAAAATTTCTCTGATTTGGTAATATTGTAATTTTTTAAGTGTTGTTTTTTTCTTTTGAAAACTTAGACTTCTTACATAACATATCAAACATACAGAAAAGTATTGTTTGAATTCGATTTATGTTTGTTTTCGTATATTAAGTTCTATGTTTTACATCCATCGATCCAATCTTGTTACATCTAACTAACGGTAGTTTTGAGACAAACATTGGGTCTAATATTTGTTTTAAACATGATGAATATATTTCGAAAACGAAAAAAAAAACATACCTTCCTGAATTATTGTTATGTTGTGTAACCATGTCAGAATGTTCCAATGAAAAAGATCTAAGCTAAGATCTCTTTCGTATGAACATCTAAAATACAATAAGAATGATATATTTTTCGATGATTCATCTAACAGTAGACAGTGCAATTCCTCAAAAAGCGCGTTGAAATATTCTCCGTTTTATGTTAAAAACAAATTGCAATTAACCATATTCAATGGTAGATTTTAGACATTTTGCAGTTAAAAGTAGAAAAGGCACTCATGGAAGCTTCTCCTAAGACTGTGAATGTTCGGAAGAATTGTTTTTGAGTTTAGTTCCTTCAATTCTTCGCTGATGATCTCTTCGGATCCGCTTTCTGTCAGCTATCAATGGCAGAAACTGATAAAATTCTGTCGAAAATTATTCATAAGTGAATTGACTAAATACTACATGGGCTGAAAAGTCCCGGGATATTTAATGAAAACAATAGTTTTTTTAGGCAAAGCTGTATTTATTCCTCAAGATAGTTTCCTTTGAGGGCAATACACTTGGCATAGCGAGTTTCCAACATTCCGATTCCCTTTCTGTAGTACGAAACGTTTAAGTCTTCGAAATATGTCTGAGTGCTACTCTGCAGACTGCCTATTGGACTCAGGAGTGTGGTAATAGACCCACGTTTCATCCATTATCAAAAAACGTCGAAAGAAGTCCACTCGGGTAGCTTTTCCATGTCCAAAATGTCGTGTAAAATGTATTCTACTTATTCTTTTGAAATGACTATGGTCTCAGCTAACTCGCGTAACTTCAAATTACGATCGTTCAAAACGAGTCGATTCACTTGTTTTACGATTTCTGGTAGCCTCTTTAGGTCTTCCAGAGCGAGGTGCATCTGCGGTGCTTGTACGGTCCATTTTAAATTCACTAAACCACCGATAATCTGTTGTTCTCGGAGGAGCAGAAGTGGAATAACATTTCGATTAATACGAGCGAGTGAAACAAAACACAAATAAGATTCCTGCATACTTTGCCACATGCACGGCCCAGACCGAGATAGATATTGCTCTCCTTCGTGCGCTCCTTTTTTACTCTTAGAAAACACTCATGTTGGTAGATTAAGAAATTATTAGTTCATACCGTGGCCTATTTCGCGAAGCTGCTTCCTAAAAACAACTAATCACCATGCATTTGTGCAGTCGAAATTGCAATATTTAGTGTATATATATGGTCTGCATCTAAATCTGTATTGAAGCAGCTACGAAACAACGCAAAATAGATGTCTCAAAATCGTATATGGCAAACCCCGACTCAAAGTAACTTTAGACCTGTACTCATATACAGCCATCTCGACTAGCCCTATATTAACTCTACGTGAACTACAAACTGTGGTGATCATGCAAAATCTTCTCCATAATCTTCTGATTGACCATAACTACTTATTTCGACAACCAACTATTCTTATGAAACAAGAAATCGTGGTAACTTAATAATGACATGTCGGAATACGGAAACCGGAAAGAGATCATTCACGTATTATGGTAACAGCCGTTATAATGCGTTACCAATGGCGTTAAAATCAGAGCACAACATAGCTTAAGTCAAACAAGCTGCAAAGCAATTTGTTAGGAGCAACTTGGTCCGATATATTTTATGAAAAAATGGTGTTGCACGAGTTAACTTTTCCGACCGGGTTTCGGGTTTTTAAAAATAAATCTAACTACACTCGTCGACACCTGACTTCAGACTAACTTTATTGATTACATTAATGTTACAGTTCCCCCCAATAATTCTGCATGCACAGCAGCTCGTGGCGACGCTCAGCAAGTTCATCGATCGCCATCGATATCGTTGAGAATGTGATATAAAAAATATGATGATCGCGGCTGTTGCCGTGTTGACGAATTCTGCTGACTCTGATGGCACCGTCGTTGGACTTTGACCAAGTCTGGCTAACAGCGTCGTTAACTCACGCACTCGTTTGGATATGCATTAGGAAGTCATGTCAGAAACAACATCGATCCTTAATTTACTGGAAGCAGCCATGTACCAGCCGTCCTGTTTGACACATCGTTCAACGTTGTCGCCGTGAAAGCCTTTCATCTGAGGTTTATAGTTTCTATTAGAATCAGCGCCAGCCTTCCTGGACAGTGACAATCTTTTTCGCACAGTTATCACCAGGCTTGTGAGCAACTCGTTCGTCCACTATGTAAAATTACTGCTTTTTCAAAAATTCATCCGCAAAGAAGTAGAAGTGCTTATAACCGTTTATAGCTAGATGAAAGCAAAATTGGATGTGAGTTGTGCTAGATCCCACTTCGTTAAAAGAGACAATGCTCTCACTGGAAGTGCGCGTGAATCGAAATGTGATGCATGTAATGTATTTTATAATCAGGTGCAATATTATCACACATTTGCTGAACAGCATCATTAGCCATGTGGGTAACATGGTCGTATAAAACAGCCTTGCATTCCAACCGGGCTTGGTTCGATCCCCGTTAACACGTCGTTTGGACTTTTTTTTGTAGGTGCAATCCCAAACAAGATGAAAAATGAAAAAAGGAAAGAGATGTCTGCTTCCATACATACAAAGCGTTGGGGGACAGATGACATTATTTGCCTATTTGACGCTTCAAGGCACGAAATGGCATGTTTTCTGTCGAAAATGAAATGCGTTCTGACAACGCTAGTTTGGGTGTATATTGCGTCGGTTTCGTCTATACATACAGTTCGACAAAACCTTCGAGAAGAAAGACTACTTCGAAAAATTTTTTCAGAGATTTTTTAGATTTCAAGATTTACAATCTTTATTACGCGATATGATATACCTACATGATAAATAACAGTTATATTGATTATTGCGGTACGATTCAAACACTTGACTTCAAAGTTATGACTAAATGTAGAGTACTTTTTTCTAGACATTATAACAAATTGTATCTTAAATTTAATCTATGGCAGCCAACAATCACGATATTTGTTCCTAATGTTTCTCTCTCTCTCTCTCTCTCTCTCTCTCTCTCTCTCTCTTTCTCTATTAACAGGTGAGTATTGAACTTATGACCTGGATCAATCCTCTTTAAATGGTATGACAATTTTTTTGGAAAAATTATATTTCGTATTTCACTTTACAAGTCGTGCTCATTTGGGTCATGTGAAGACGTCTTCGATTCATCCTCACGAAACTACATCATATTTATAGGTACATCCAGCCAATACCCAACACAAATATATACTTCTATCGAGAACCATCGCCAGTTTATCCACACCCTTCGCGAGACACCTGATTTTTGCTCTGTTTGCCACAACATCGATCGGAAGGGTAGTCAGTAAAAATACGACCGGTCGTAAAAAAGGCGGGCGAAATCGGCGGCAAACCAGCGGCAACACAGTTGCAAATAAAAAGAAGTCCTGCTCACAGGGGCAATAATAAAAATCGGAATTCACTTACCTTGTTATCACGATTTACTGTACCCCTCGTGAGATCCCCCGCCCTCGGTGTCTGCCCTAATTACAGCGTGTTATGAATCGTTAGCCTAATGTGTGATAAATACAGATTGTTCGCATCGCGAATTCCGACACTCTCTGTCTGATCTTCGGGTTGGGTTGGCCCTTCCACCAAGCCGAACATCGTCCCACCATCGCATTGTCGATGGTTTTCTGATATTTTGTTTTGCTTTTACACCACCCCCTGCCTTCACACAGCCTCCCTAGTGCTCCCGGTGCTCGCATCTTCCAGCGATAATTTATCATTGCCACGTTGACGACGTCCGTGCATCCCGCGCCTACCCGGATGATTATTGCAACCCAGGGAGATCCCGAAATGTATGGGAGAAGATAAAAACACAGTCCATCGGTTTGAATGCACGAGGAGCAGACGGGGGTGGACAACACAGAGATACACTTGAATCGGATCCCCCGATAAAAAAAACGACGAAAGTTGAAAAGCAGCGCAGCAAAGAAATCTCCCGCGCGCAACTCCGAAGGTGTGACACCTGTTTCACCACCTAAAGTCCTCCCGGGCTGCGTTCGATCTGTGTTTAATTAAGGGCAAAACATAATAAATGGGGTGCTTGCTTGCTATTTTGTGAAAAATCGACTGTCCACCCTGGAGAGACAGGAGTAGTGGTCAGTCGGAACGGAAGCCGATGATTTGCATCTTCAGAGGTGTAAAATGGACAGACATCGGTTGCAGTCACCGATCGCGCTGTATCTTTGTCGGCTGTCGGCGACGACCTTTGAGCAAATAGATCAACTCTAGCCATCACGCCGGCAGGGACGCAAGGACCACTTTAATGTGGCCACCAATCGCTCAACACTGGTAGCAGATTTGCGAAATTTTACCCCTCGTGCAATCGTGGAGATCGTTGGTTGGTATCGATCGACTACTGGAAGCATCCTAGGGCCCGGACTGGACTACATTAATTTTATTCCGAAGTTTTTTTTTCGTTTTCGCTCGATGTTCAGACAAGCCACTGGGCAATTTGGAAGATTTATAGAGTGTTGTGTTCGTGCTTTGGATGGGTTGAATGGGTGCTCAAGATTTACGGGTACATTGAAGTGGGATTATCAGGAGCACATTATTCAACTACTCGGGTGTTATAAGTACACAGGAAAAAAAACTCAACAGCAGCAAACATGCGGGTTCGGTTTTATTCAGTTGCGAAATCGCTTCGCTATTAACTTTGTAACAGATTGAGCTGGATGCTACGTGTTGGTTCGTGAAAGTTGGATTTTTTATTTGGTTTCAGCTGTACGTTATGCAAAAATTTTTCCTGTTGTTCCAATGGGGTAATTTTGTATTGGTAATGAAATATAATCAATTAAACAAAATCTCAGAATTCATGCCCTCCATTTTGTGGCCAGCCTTACCCAATTCTAATTTATTTTACCTGTTCCCTGAAAACCATCTGATAATAGTGTTCATCGCTTCCATAAGGAATAATTCTTATCCGACAACTACAAAAAACCGGAAAGTATAGCATCAGATTTCTGATTTTTCAAATGCAAGCTTTCGGACTTTACGTTTTATACTTTTCCTTAGATCCTGTACCACTGTTGTATCCACCTTATTTGATGCTAAATGCCAATTTGATTTGAACTCCTTTTCGAATGTTCTCAGAGTTTGGTTTCTTGGGGTTTGCTAAATTTATACATTTCCGAGTTTGGTGAGTTTTGGTTTTGTTTTTATCCTTGAATAATTTCGCTTTTCAGTCCATAGATGCGAATCGCCTGCCGCACCAAGTATTCGGGGACTTTAACAACTTTATCTCTTAGCCGTTTGTATATTTCTCAGTCCATTATGATGCACTCAAACTTGGTCACAATCAATATCATGTACAACACACGTGCTCTTGCTTTGATCCTAACCTGTGCGATGACTGTCCGGCTCGTTTCTACACTCTTTGCAATGTAGTGGTTAATATTCCAACGAAGTTTGTATCCAACTTCTCTGATGGATAGGTCAGGATAACGTTTGAAAACGTGAGCCGCAATTCTTCCAGTCATCGTGACATGCTAGTTTCGGTTTATTCCGCATTCTGGTCGTCAGAAGTTCCCCAAAACACCTTCATAACGTTTGTCACAACGATCAAGAAATATTAACCCTTTGCGGTCGGAATTAATTTCACCTGAAAGTGATCCTCTTATCTTCCACGCTAATAAAATTTTGTTTATACCGAGTACCGTTACCTATTATTCATAGAAAATCTGTATAAATTCGTGAAAAAGTTCATTAGACATTGAAATTCGTTCAGAAAAAAATGTGAAAATGTGAAAATGTGACATCGTTGAATAAAGCATTTAGTATGATTCCTTGCTGTGGTGACTGAGAGCAGACAAACGACCACAAAGGGTTAAAGGCATTACCAGATAATCGAATATCACTCTCCTGTGTTAGAAAGGAGTTTGATGAAAAGACAGCAAAATCTGAACGAGTTCTAGTAGTTCTCTTGGATACGAAATCTGACTGCGTCAAATACAGAGTTAAAGAAATTAACAGTGAATATGTACCGACCAAACGAGAAGCTCTGTCGCAAATAACTAGCACATGAAAGAAGAGAAAGAGGATGAAGAAGAAGAAGAAGAAGAAGAGAACTATAGCAGGAACATCTACTACTACGTATGCAAGAAAATATGGAAAAATAGAACATTTCGAGATAAGAAAATATCACCCTGGTATCAAGATGGAAACGGTGAATATTTAAATTAAAAACCGTGGCTGAACTAGAGATTCCCCGATCGTTCGTAACTGGACCTACATTAACCGTCCTATACTCACGTGCAAAATCATAACTCGTATACTCGCGACGGTGTCACGGACCGAAAGTTGAATTTCGCTGTAATGTTGTTATTGTGTGTTTTTCAGGCTTTATTGGAAGAACATGTATAATTGAATGAAAAAACGCCAGGAAATTTGTCTTCATTCAGTTTTAATAGTCATTCAGCCTCATCAAACAGAGTAATTTTTGATACTCCAACACAAATAACGAAATTCGACTTGTTTCCTGTTATTATTTAGTGAACAACTGAATATGATTCATGAAAGTGTAAAGAGCCATAAAATAACATAGAAACGTATTAATCGATTATGGTTTCATTAGTGTGATAATCAGAACATACCATAACTGCATGCTCGAGACAAACATATTTCTTACATTTCATGCAGTTGTAGCGTGTTTTTCGGGGTTTTTTTAGAAAAAAGAATGTATAATGACCTTCTGGATAGCCTGATGAACCTGATGATAAAGGTTCTGAAATTTCAAGTTTTTATATTTCTAATATTCTTTGTCTCTGTGTTCTTGGTAAACTAAGAATTAATGCCTGTTTTTTATGGGCACAAAAAGATTATATAAAAAGATTTTTAGGAACTTTCTGCGTCTTGTTTTCTGGTCGATATTTTTCTGCCCATATACCGTTTTGTCTCGAATTCCGAACACTTCATTTTTAAATGTAAATTTACTGAACTTCAAAGTTATAAATAATTGAATAATAAACACCTTGACATTCTTTGTGGTATAGGTTTCATTTTAACATCATTAACAGGTATCGATACTGCCTGTAACTTATAATACTAAGTATTTGCGAAAAAGAGACTGACAAAACCAGCGATAAAATAAAATGAGTTCGTTAGTAAATTCGAAATTTGAATCAAGTTTCGAAGCACAAAATCAAGATTCCTGGGAGTATAACATTTTCCCAAATAAGAATAGCTAATTGGCTTTGATTTGGTGTATCGATCATCTGAATCGATCTAGTAACTCAAAAGTTACGATATTTTTTAAATTGAATTTAAGCTGAGTTTCGGAATTTGAGACAAATTTTTTTTTTTTTATTAAATCGTTTATTTTTACAGGCTCAGTTACATAAGTTTAAAGGAGCCAAACTCCTATCTGTATAGTTACAAGTATACATAAACATTTTTTATTAATTCTAATGTTAATGAGGTAGAGAACCGATTACTCGCGGCTTGCTCGAGTTTAGAAGGGTGACATTTTGTTTCAGGAAAAGGATGGGATATAAGGATATGTTGACAATGTTCACACTCACATTCGCACTCACATTCATCATACTCAATTCTTAAGCCTATCTTATATCTAACATGTATTTACATTTCACCTTATTCTATTGTTAGTAAGAAGGGATTTGATTTCTCGCGAAGGAAAAGGAAAAGGAGAATATAAGGATATAAGGACAATCACACACGAAGATCGATAGCTTTTAGGAAGACATATATTTGGGACATGTAATCAAGGTCTAACCGAGCCAACACATCTCTCACCGGCACATTGGGCTGCCTTCCTCTAGCCCGAAGAAAGTTTTCTAAATTCGATCTGGCAACAAGATACTCCTCGCACGACCAAACAACGTGTTCGATGTCGTGGTAACCTTGGCCACAAGCACAGATATTGCCATCGACAAGATTAAAACGAAAGAGTAGCGCGTCTAACGAACAGTGATTGGACATGAGTCGAGAGAAGGTGCGAATAAAGTCCCGACTTAAGTCCAGACTTTTGAACCATGGTTTGAGGCTAACCTTAGGGATAATCGAGTGAAGCCACCGACCCAATTCATCTTCGTTCCACTTACGTTGCCAGTTAACGATGGTATTTTTACGGACTAAAGAATAAAATTCATTGAAGGCGATTTGACGCTGATAAATATCGCCTTCAATTGCACCTACCTTTGCCAATGAGTCAGCCCTCTCGTTACCCGGAATTGAGCAATGTGAAGGGACCCAGACAAAGGTAATGACATAACAGCGTCTGGTTAAAGCACTCAAATTTTCTCGTATTCTCTCAAGGAAGTACGGCGAGTGCTTTTCCGGCCTCACTGAACGGATAGCTTCGACAGAGCTAAGACTATCCGTTACAATGTAATAGTGTTCAACAGGTCGTGAGGCGACGCTGTCCAGCGCCCAATGTATTGCTGCCAATTCAGCAATATACACAGAGCAAGGATTCTGAAGACTGTGGGAGGTGCTAAAAATTTCGTTGAACACTCCAAATCCTGTGGACTCATTCATAGAGGACCCATCAGTAAAGTACATATTATCACAATTGACACGCCCATACTTTGCATTGAAGATCGTAGGAACGATCCCCGATCGATGATAATCTGGAATTCCATGGATTTTCTCCTTCATGAACAGATCAAAATGTACAGAGGAATTGATGTAGTCAGGAAAACAAACACGGTTGGGAGTATACGAAGAAGGATCAACCTGCATGGAGATGAATTCATGATATGAGCTCATGAATCCTGAATGAAAATTTAGCTCGATAAGCTGCTCAAAATTTCCGATCACCAATGGGTTCATAACCTTACACCGGATGAGGAACCGAAGCGATAATAAATTGAAGCGATCTTTTAGTGGGAGTAGGCCTGCCAAAACCTCGAGACTCATGGTATGCGTTGAGGGCATACATCCCAACGCAATACGGAGACAAAGATACTGAATTCGCTCGAGTTTAATGAGATGTGTTTTGGCAGCTGATTGAAAACAGAAACTGCCATACTCCATCACTGAGAGAATAGTTGTTCGATACAACATTATAAGATCTTCGGGATGGGCTCCCCACCAGGTGCCGGTAATTGTACGGAGAAAGTTTATTCTTTGTTGGCATTTTTTACTCAGATACCTAATATGGGCCCCCCAAGTACATTTGGAGTCGAACCAGACCCCAAGATACTTGAATGACATAGCATGAGTGATCGGTTTACCCAAAAGTTGAAGCTTTGGTTTTGCTGGTCTATGCTTCCTAGAAAAAACCACCATCTCTGTTTTCTCCGTGGAGAATTCGATCCCTAGCCCAATGGCCCAGGTTGAAAAATTGTTCAAAGTATCTTGTAAGGGTCCTTGCAGGTTGGATTCGTTTGATCCTACGACAGACACCACTCCGTCATCTGCAAGTTGTCTTAGGCTGCAATTTTGTGTAAGACAATTGTCGATGTCGCTTACATAGAAGTTGTACAAAAGGGGGCTTAAACATGAGCCCTGGGGGAGGCCCATGTAGGAGACCCGATTTACTGTCGAATCCCCGTGAGAAAAGTTCAACTTTTTCTCACAAAGCAAGTTATATAACATATTATTCAACAGAGGCGGCAGACCCCGAGAGTGTAATTTGTCTGACAAAACCTCTATTGAAACAGAATCAAAGGCCCCCTTTATGTCCAAGAATACTGAAGCCATTTGTTTTTTTTCGGCGTAAGCCATTTGAATTTCTGAAGAAAGCAACGCAAGACAATCATTCGTCCCCTTGCCCCTGCGGAACCCATATTGTGTATCTGAGAGTAGGCCATTCGTTTCGACCCATCGATCAAGGCGAAACAAGATCATTTTCTCCAACAATTTCCGTATACAAGACAGCATTGCTATTGGACGGTACGAATTGAAGTCGGATGCGGGTTTTCCGGGTTTTTGAATAGCTATAATTCGCACTTGTCTCCAATCATCTGGAACAATATTATGCTCCAGAAACCGATTGAATAAATTCAACAAGCGATGTTTCGCCACATCAGGGAGGTTTTTTAACAAGTTGAACTTAATTCTATCCGTTCCTGGAGCCGAATTGTTACAAGAAAGGAGAGCAAGAGAGAATTCTACCATCGAAAACTCGGAATCAAGATCGCACCTATCTTGTGGTATATCTCGAACAATTTTTTGCACAGGAACGGAATCGGGACAAACCTTCCGTGCAAAATTAAAAATCCATCGATGTGAATATTCTTCGCTTTCATTCGATGAAGAGCGATTTCTCATGTTTCGAGCCACTTTCCATAATTTTTTCATTGACGTTTCTCGTGACAAACCTCCCACGAAATTTCGCCAATAAGCACGTTTTTCCCTTTGATCAAGTTTTTAAATTGATTTTCAAGGTCCAAATACGTTTGAAAATTCTCAATGGTTCCACGTTTCCGAAAAGCTTTAAATGCGTTCGATTTATCCTGATAAAGCTTGGAACATTGGCTATCCCACCATGGATTGGGAGGCCTTTGACGAAAAGTGGAGCCTGGGATGGGTTTCGTTTGAGCGCGAACCGCGCTGTCATATATCAAACGAGAAAGGAAGTTATACTCCTCCAATGGAGGCAAACCATCTCTGGAATTGATGGCTAGAGCAATCGCGTCCGCATATTTTTTCCAGTCAATGTGTCTTGTGAGGTCATATGCCATGTTTATAGATTCAGAAGAATTCGAACCAATGGTGATGGAAATTTTGATTGGCAAGTGATCACTACCGTTGGGGTCCTGGATTACATTCCACTTGCAATCTAACGATAGTGAATTCGAGCAAAGCGAGAGGTCAAGAGCACTTGGGTTAGCAGGAGGTTTAGGAACACGTGTTGTTTCCCCAGTATTCAAAACGGTCATATTGAAGCTGTTACAAAGGTCATATATCATCGATGAACGATTGTCGTCGTACTGTTCCCCCCAGGCAGTTCCGTGAGAGTTGAAGTCTCCCAAGATCAATCGTGGCTCAGGAAGGAGTGAGCACATGTCAACAAGTTGCTTGCGGCTAACCGCAGCTCTCGGAGGCCAATACAAGCTGACAATACAAAGGTCTTTGCCTCTGATGTTTGCATGACAAGCAACAGCTTCGATCCCCCCAATAGGTGGAAGGTCAATTCTAAAAAATGAGTGGCACTTATTGATCCCCAATAGCACCCCTCCGTATCTGTCAACACGGTCCAAGCGTATAATATTAAAATCGTGGAAAGAGATATCATCTCGCGAAGAAAGCCAAGTTTCGGACAGAGCAAAAACGTCACAATTGAAGTTATGAATTAAAAATTTGAATGTATCCAATTTAGGGATAAGACTACGACAATTCCACTGTAAAACAGTGATATCTCCGACCTCTCTATTTGAATTAGACATCAAGAGAGATAATCATTGCAAGGAGGGGCCATGTTTGCATCAATTGTTGCAAAATTGTCTTTAATACTGGAAGCATTGAAATGACAATGGTTCTGATGGAGTCGGAAACATTAAAACACTTGAAGATTTGGTCCAAAAGGACAGACAACTTTATAAATCCCGATTGGGGAGTTGAGCTGGACGGAAAAATAGGGACATTTGGGGTTTTTGATGTCCCCTCGAGTGCTGGGTCGTTCGAAGGTGAACTATTCCCACGGAAGCCAGGAGGAACCTGATTTTGCTTGTCCGCTGCACTCGATTTTTTAGGCATGCTAACAGGAGGTATAACCGGAGGGGCTTGTCCTTGAACTTTGGGAGTGGTCACATTTTTGCGCCGGGGATTCCCTTGGAAAATGAACGGTGTGCCCCCGTTAGCTGTGTCCGCTTCCATTTCGTCAACGGGTAACGTGGCGAAGACATTTTGTGTGATGATTGGTTGTTGTTGTTGGGCCAGTGGAGAAGCGCCCTTTAAAATATCCGCAAAAGTGCGTTTCGAGCGTTCCTTCAAAGAGCGCTTCTGTTTCTCCCAGCGACTCTTGTAAGTTTCACAAACTGAGAGCTCGTGTGGGGATCCCCCGCAATATGGACATTTATGCTCAGTCGCACTGCAGGATTTCCCCTCATGTTGCTCTCCGCAAGTGGCACAGCGCTCCTTGTTGGCACAATAATCTGAAGTGTGACCAACTGACTTGCATTTTTGGCAAGTCATGGGCTTTGGCACGAAGAGTCGCACAGGCAGTCTTAATTTGCCCACCATGACGTAGTCAGGGAGAGCGGAACCAGCAAAAGTTACTCGAAACGAGTCTGACGGCGTGAATTTAGTTTTTCCCTTTTCTTGGGATACTTTCCCTAGTTGGCGGCTGTCCAAAATTTTAACGCCCACCAACGGGAGTCTTTTAAATTTACCAACTCCTTCCTTTATCATTTCACACGTCAGACCCGTTTCAGTTATCACCCCCGAGATTTCTACGTCATGGGAAGGCACGTAGACACGATACTCTAGGGAGAATCTCTCGTCGATCACAACTGCATTTGCGTGTTTCCGATCACTCACGACAACACGCAGTTTGTTCGGTCTAACCTTAGAGATTTCGACCACGGAGGAATAATATCTTGCCAGATCTTTCGAAACCTGAATGACATTGATGGATTTTCCGTTCGGTTTGGGCCGGAAAAAAACAACCCATGGGCCAGCTCCAGGTGAATCTTCTGGATAGACCTTGACACGAGGAGAGGAAGCAACTGAGGGGGAGGTCGAGGTCGATTGTTGAGCGGGAGCGGGATCAGTAGGGCTGGGAGGCAAGTTCGGGAGTTGAGCGGAAACGGGAGCGGGAGAATGAGGGGGTGAAGAGGAAAGGTTTGCAAATTTTCTTGAGGGAGGCTTGTTGAGGTGAGTTAACTCTTCCTGTAAAGAGACATCTTCTGAGGGGGGAACGCGTTTAAGCGACTTCCCAGCACCCGTAGCTGGGGAGGGGGAGACAGTGGATTCGATATCCATGTCAACGCTTTCTTCCCCTTCTGCCATTTAAAATGGCAGATGTACACTTTCTTATAATTTTTGCAATTTTTTTTAATAATTCCTTAACCTAATAACCTTAACCTATTAATTTGAGTATACTTATTATGCACACCAGTGCGGATTATTTATAACGGTGCTGCGTGTTGATCGTTCGGTACAGCTGAACCCGTGTATCGCACCACGCGGTGATGATGTCGAAGACGGTGCTACGGCGATAACACACCAGCACTCAGCGCTCGCGTGCAGCGTTTCTTCCTCTCGCTTGTTGTGTCTGCTCCAATGAATTCACAGGGAATCCCGTTAGTGTCCAACACTCACTTCACCAGCCACGAAAATAACGGTATCACTTCAACGATGGACGATAACGATATAAAACCGTCCGGCGGCTTCGAGCTTAGGAAGACGAATGCTTTGAGACAAATGTAATCACACAATTTTTTAGTTTTTTATCATGGATATGTATTTGTAAATCAATTTCATGGTGGGCAAATGGAAGAAAAAGCACTATTGTATCCCAAAACCACTTAAATTTCGCGAAAAAGTACCATTTTGAGTAATGAGACACTACACTACTGAATACTCTTCCATATCTGCACTAGCACAAAAAGAATCTCGTATGCTGTTCTTCTTTGTCGTAGCTAGACTTTCCGAGATCTCGCACAGCACGCAAAAGAGACAGTGTGCTTTGCGTTAACCAGTCTCGCATCTCACAAAGTCATTGGGAGCTGTCTGCAACAAATGAGCGAGGCAGAAGGCAACCGAGAGAGCAGACTTTCATTGCGCGCTTAAATTTCGAGAGACGAGTGTCGATTTTTTCTTTCTCGCAACTCTTCCATTTGCAAGCGATGAGACCGGGCACGCGAGCTTGGGATTGGCTTTTTCTCTTCTCTTACGTAAAATTTTGTGATGTGGTTAGGAATGCCTCGTCGCGTTTCGATGCGAACGATGCACATGTGTTGTATACACGAATTAGCATTAGTGCTCGCGAGACTTTCTCGTGTAACTGCCTCAAAGTGACATTCGGTTAAGCCTTCTGAGATCTCGCATAGCACGTTGTAGCAATCAGCCTTGTATCTCACACAATCATTGCAAGCTGTGTGCAATAAATTAATGAATTAATTGGATATTAGCAGCGATATTTATGTGAAACAGTTCTTTATCACTAATTGTTCTACGTGCCATATTACGAAGATTAAAAGTTTAACACCAGAAGCACAACTTCCAAATGTCACTTTGATTCAGGTACACGAGAAAGTCTCGCGTGCACCGACACGTGTGCATCGCTCATGTTGAGGTGCAACGAGGTATTATTGAACGCATCTCAATATTTTACTGAATAGAAGAGAAGGAGCCGAACCCAGGCTCGTGTGCTAAAGCCCGGTCCCATCGCTTGCTCATGGGAGGGTTGTGAGGAGGAGAAAATTAATACACGTCTCTCGAAATTTGGGCGCGCGCATAGGAAGTCTGAACACCTCTCAATCACATAATTTGTTCATGTATGTTACTTTTCTTATAAAAGTCCACTACATAGAAAAAGTGTTGTTATTAAAAGTAAAAATAAACAGATGAAATGAACGAACTATTTTTGTTTCTTAAATCAGTGCTAGCGTTCCAAATCATAAGGGACCAACTGACATTTTGGCAGAAACTGAAATTTCAGTATAATTGAGGTGTTCTAAACTTAATTTCAATTCAATTTTACTTCTTTTTACGTCGACCAAAAACGTAAATGAACAAAGTTAGATTCACAGAATATTTTTTTCGTTTGACGGAGAAACATTCGACAGTGCATGGAAAAAAGATTGCAAGTTTTTTTCATGTAAAATGCACTTGAAAAATAAATTTAATTGACTCCGTATGACCTAGATTGAGACGAAAAGTTTTCCGCTTGTGTCTTAGTTTTAAACGAATGAAGTGTTCAGCACCCTAATTGTGAAAAAAATATAGGAGGTTGTGTTCAAGACACGACCGCATTGTTGACGTAGAACTACGCTGTGGTTTAATAATGCAACGCAAATTTTGAAATAACTATTCTAACAGTTTGGCCGCCCTGAAATCATTTTGTATTGTAGAATCATTTGACGATAATTGTTTGATGATTCATTCTTGTGCACGCAGAACAATACTAAGCGCAGCTGTCATTCTTAGTGGAGAAAGTTTTGCTACTGGCAAGCGAAACCAAATCACGTACAAAATTCCAGAACGACATTTACATTCTTGATGACTAAATAAACGAAATAAACCCTATCTATTAATCTCAACAACCTCGAAAAGAGGAGCACTGCTTCATTATGATCAAGATTAGCGCAAATGCAATCCTAGTTGAAAGCAGTTCAATGCATTGATGACAGAAAACAAACAATGTTAACTGCTTGGAAAAAGGCTGAATATTTGCCTCAGCAGATATTTATTACTAATACCCTAGCGTAAATATTTTCATACCGCTTCCTTCCTCTTCCCTCCTTGTTTATATTTATAATTACGACTGCATAATTTGCAACACCAAACAATCATCAATCATAGCATACAAAATTTATGCGGTTGTTGCATTGTTACAGGGCCAATGCACACGGGAGCAGATACAAAAATGGGATTTCAGCGTAGCGAAGATGCACTATTTTACATACGTGTTATGAAGTACGCACGTACGCATACAAATATCCATATATCGACAGCTTAAAGCAACTAAATAACACGCTTATTTCCATTTTGCGCTTTTCTCAACAGAAGCCCTTTCTGTTAATATTGCCAGTCTAGATTAGCTTAGCTGTCATCTTTTGTGGAAAGAGTTTTCCTATCGTCATGCGAAACCATATCACTGACAGAATTCCAGAACATTTATTTCCCTGATGAGCTGACGATAGCCTAACTTGATGATTCCTCACACAATTGTGTAGATCAGAACCTTAATGCAATGGCGTCAGTTTGATACAATGATTGCAACGATACTGAAAGTTTGCCTTCGTTCCTTGCTTGAGACTTAAAACTTCTTCAGTTCATTCGTCTCTAACCTTCAAAAAGGACCTTGGAAAACTTTACTTTATCCATCATATTACTTCTCAACGCTCATTGCCTTGAGAAATGCATTCGATCCCTCGCCGTACAGCTCACCCAGCAACGAAGTTGTTCATTCGATTTCCTCACGAAGAATGAAAGTTTGCCTCAGCGAGATCCACTGTTTATACGTTAGGCAAATATTCCCCTCCGTTCTGCTTCTTTTCCTTTGTTCCGGGAGACTTTACATCTTACGATTTCCCCTTCGTTGCTTCTCGAAAAGTTGCTCGTTATTGACAGCTCTGTTCGGGACCGCACACAAATGGGCAGAACAAATGTATGAGGAAATGGGAATGCTTTCAGTTTTCATCAATTTAAACCAAATACAGACTATAGGATTTTAATGTATAGCACAACAAACAAATCTTAGGGAATTTCCGATTCGTTTGGTATATAAATCGCCAAAATCCGATCGCGGCAAACATAGTTATTAACGTTAACTTTATTTCATAAAAACGTGAGCTGTTTTCTGATTTGGCACCCCTAATGAAAGACGTAGTTCTACGTCAAAAGTAATTACATTTGCTGATAAGAGATAAAACTCCATGAAGTTGCTCTAAAATCCAAACATAGTAGACATTAGAATACAATTTCTGATATAAGAAGACATCAGAGAAAAATTGAAGTTCGTTACGTGTTATGTTTTTTTATAATGCGAAAATTTTTTTTTTGAAATATGTAATTAGTTTCTGTATATTCTCCTTCAACGTTATTCGTTGACACATTCAATTTTTTACCATTTGAGTAACTGACTGGTATGCCTGGTATGTGAACTTGCTATCTTCCTGGCTACTAATGCAACCAAAGTTTAACATTATCAAAACTCGTGAATCCTCCCACCTTCAATTCATCATCTCGGGCATGAATGATATCCGCTCGTTGTGTTATGCTAGCTCACTCGCATCTGTGTTTTTATTCTATTCTATTTTTGGTTTCCGCCTCTAGCCCTGAGAAGGACCCTTGTGGAAAGAAACACTTCTCCATACTCGTTCGACGCTCTGCGGTAACCATGTTGCTTCGATAACCACTAAACGAGAAGTGGTGTGGCTTCAGTTCAGTTTTCAGTTCTTGCTTTTGAGGACATCAACCCGATGGTCATTCATCCCTGTGATGTGGCTTCAAATCGCGAAAGGCTTATTTAAACCAAATATGTTGAAAACTGGCAGAAACGAATGTATCAGTTGCTCGTTATTGACAGCTCTGTTCGGGAATGCACACAAATTGGCAGAACAAATGTATGAGAAAATGAGAATGCTTCCAGTTTTCATTAATTTAAACTACTTAGGCATTAGTGTAAACTGACAAGACCTCCGGCATTTCAACAATATGTCCCGCGTAAGATTCCGTCCCGCGAAACGTCCCGCATTTGGCAAAAGAAACGAAAATGTCCCGCTATATCAATATATTTCAATAGCAATATTCTCGAATCTAAGTTAACATTTAAAGAACACGTAGCTTATATCACCAGTAAAGCATCCAGAGTCCTAGGATTCATCTTTCGTGTTACGAAAGATTTCAGGGACATACATTGTTTAAGGTCTCTATATTGTGCGTTGGTCCGCTCAATCCTCGAGTATGCTTGTGTGGTATGGTCGCCTTATCATCAAAATGGCGTTCAGCGAATCGAAGCGATTCAACGCAAATTCGTTCGTTTCGCTCTGCGAAATTTGCCTTGGAACAATCCTTTGAATCTTCCAAATTATGAAGATCGCTCTAATTTAATTGGACTAGACTCACTAATGTGCGATTCACATAGAACGTTACGGAGAAGAACGTCTACGTTCCGTCAACGTCTCCACCAATTCACACATGCAGTCAAAGCTTCCACCAGCCCGACCCGTCAAATGTCAAACGAATGATTTATTGAATGTTATTCATGGTGTTGCAATGCCCTCTTCCGAATCAGCATGCCTAGAATCAGTTCTAAATTTTGGAAAATTGAATGAAAATCATTGAATTTTAATGCTTGAACCCCGTAGTCCGACCGTTATTCAACAATAATAATATATAGACTGTTTCTCTCAGCTAATCGCGAATGATTTTCACTCTGAAATTTGGATCATAAGTACAAAGTACAGTAAGTTACTTATAATGTGACATGTCGAGGCACCAATTAATGTCGCATTGGAGGCGATTTTGACCAGTAATTGGACATTCGCAACTGGTGGCGACTTTCAATGTGGGGCCATAATTTGGACCCCGAACACAATGTTTACAAAAATCTCCGATTAGAGGTAAACATGTCCAATTAAACGTGTTGCATCACAGGTCTGTTCAATTAGCTAAATGTTGAATTAGATATAAATTACTGTACAACCAAAATCAAAACAAAAGCCGAGACACAAAGCCCAGACAAAAACCAAACGAGCCGTCCGTCTCCGTCAATATTCTTTTCTACAAACCCTGCCGGTCGTTTTCGTTGAACGTATGCTGACGGGTCGTTACGTTGCTGGTGTATGTGAATGTTTTCATGAGAATTGCATGGTAGAATCATTGACGTAACGTGACGTGACGGGACGTGAACGTAACGTGGATGTTGTATGTGAATCGCACTTAAATCTACGTAGAGACGTCGCTAAAGCGATATTCGTATCAGACCTGATCCTCTCAAACATCGACTGTTCTACTCTTCTCCAATTAATCAATTTTAATATAAGGACACGAACTTTGCGCTTTCATACATTCATTTGTGTCCCCTCTTCACGCACTAATTACGGGTATAATGAACCCGTTTCATGTATATGCCGAGTTTTCAACCGCTCGTACACTTCGTACGATTTTAACTTGACCCGTTCACATCTGAAGAGGATTTTTTCTAATGCCCATAGATATTAAGTAGAATTTAAGTTAGATTTAAGTATATCATTAGGGCACTCTTGTTCAGGCCTGTTGATAACAAACAAATAAACAATTAAACAATTAAGCAAAACTATTTTATTTGGCAAACTGTTCAAGAGCGCTTCTAATGCATCCAAAGATTAATACGTTGAGCTGGTTTCATCACACTGACATTGAGCTTTTTGTTTAGAGAGTGTCAACTGGAAGCGACGGCAACAAAATTGGAAAATGATTTTTATAAAAGTCCCCTATTGATCCACAAGGACCAACGTTAGCCAGACGAAAAGTTCAATTTTGGTCCCCTAGCTCGGTCAGGGCTTAATGTTTTAAATAAGTCGGAAGAAAAAGTGTATACTCGACAGGTAGAGTCAGGGTTGTTTGATGAAGTATCGTAAATGAAGCGCTGGGCGGTCTTACGGAAGTTGGCCGGAACCTGAACCATGGCCGATGAAAACCTTCCCAACTCCAGCAAGTACTTCGTACTATATATCTCCTCGTTCACCATATGACTCGAAAGAAGAGCGGTTCGGACATTCCCTCCACGTCTGTCAGTGAAGGAACTTCTTCGAGAACTTGATGTGGATGATATATTCGACGTCATCGCTTACCTGGGGAACGTAAAGTACTCGGTCTCCTGCCATTCGTTGAATTCTAGCATCAAGTACGTCTCGTCTTTCATTATGAGCACGAAAAAAGTTTTTCAATTCTTTCGCCGGAAAGAAGTTTTTAACCGGTACCTCAAGCTACTCCTTCTGGATTATTTGCCTGCTGCTCAGATACGGCCGATCTCGTCTGACGCTTCCGCATACAAATGTCTATTTTGGCCAGATTCTTCTCCACCGTTTGGCCGGTTGCTTCGATCTCCCGGCTTAAGGAGCAGCAAAGAGATGATATTGTAAATACCGGATCGGCTATATCTGGCGGACACAAAGTGCCTCAGGATGTCCAACTCCTTCGCTGTGGGGTGGAGCTTGCAGTATGGAAAAATCATGAAGTTGCATGACAGTACTGCTGCTGCGAATCAAGAGCTTTGAATCATTTTTGTTGTAGAAATAATAAACGTTAAAATTGAGCAAAATTTGTTCTCATAAATTATCTTTCATCGCCATCCGAAATTAGTCCATTTTTTTAATGCATACATTAACATTAAAATGGATGAAAAATGAATTGGAATTTTCGAGCATTCCATTCAGTAATTTGAAGAAAATTGAAGAATTTGAATCGTGCTTGCCAGGCGTAAATTCTCTGATTGAGCGAGTGATTTTCGGGCGTAAACAAAATCTAAACCACCGAAAAATCACAACTGAATGCCAATACTCAGAAAGAAATAATACTGATCAGTTGAGACTCGCTAAACTATGGTTTATGTTCACATAACGTATATACATAACGTTTTGTTTTGCGTGTCCCGCGTAAGACCTCTGACCATCTGGTCACTTTACATTAGTAGATTGTACTGTATAGTATATCAAACGAATCTTAGAGAATTTCAGATTCCATTGGTGTTCAAAGTATCAGAATTTGTTCACTGTGAAAATAGTTATTAACGTTAACGTTAACGTTTTCTGATTTGGCACCCTTCCTGAAAGATGTAGTTCTACGTCAAAAGTAACACACGCCCTCTGCGCACCAACACATGCGATATAGTTTCTAATCCGGTTCATTTAGAAAATAGATTTGCCGTTTCCGCTTTCAATTTTGCTCAAACTGAATTGTTCTGCAAAGTGCATTTTCGCCCGAAACCTGGTTTTTTTTTTGTTGGTATTTTCATTTCTTATGAGCTTGGATGTAATTTATATGATCGTTTTTTGAAACCGAGTTCTTTTGATTTTCCTTTATTATACTCACAAAATTTGAAAATATACTAACAACGGTCTTTATGCAATGACCATTGTTTTTCAACTACCAAGTGTAGGGATAGTATGGAATTGGTCACCCTGTGTATGATCGTTATTCTGTGTGCATCATATTTAAGACAAGGTTTACGGGACGCATCATTTTGACGCATTTCGAATTTTATAAGGAGAATTACAGAAATCGTCTACATTTTTATTCCATCTCTTGTGGTGACTTTTATGCATTGATCGAGGTGAACATTTTTTTTAAACTCCTTTTTTCCGGTGATTTTTAGGTTTTCAAAAAACCTAAATTTTAACGTTTGCGACACTAGGTAATGAAGTGCGATTGAGCTAATATTCTGCATTGGGTATACTATCGTCAGCAAATTAACTTTTTTTAGCAATTGGCACCTAAAACCATACGTTTTCTGCGTATTCCGAATAAAAGAGAGTCCCAGAGTGTCGATTTTTGACAATTTTTTTTTCGAGATGACAGTGGATCTCGATGTTTGATGCAATTTTAAGACATATTTTGAGGCAAAGCACACATGAAATCATGAAGTTGATTTATTTTTAATGGATGACTATGGTACTGCGCGTTCTTTCCATTGTCTTATTCTTATTAAAAGTCTTATTCTGAGTCATCGGGAATAGTAGCATTTTCGGTGAAATATATTCGTTTGCGTTCGACTATATTTCATGTCACACAAACTGATTCTGTGGGCCATAACCATATATCATATGGGATCGCTGAAGGATGGAGTCCGCATTGGATAAATTGTTGGAAAATTCAATCCACATCTCGTTAGAAGCAGAAGTATCCCAATTCAACAGAATTTTTGTGCTTCTTGAAAATTTCTTTATTTTATGGATATGATTTTTCATTGAGACCGTTCTATGTAGAAAATACTGAACTGATAAAATAACGGCGCCAACCAGTCTTCCGAAAAACACTTACTCGTAATCAACCGGAAATTCGTGTACCGGACGATTTATGCACCTAGAGACCGGAGGCACCGAGGACAAGGCACGATATGGACGACCAAGATCTGTGAGAACTCCAAGGCTGAAAAAGATTATACGAGACCGGGTTCGCCGGAATCCCGCCCAATCTGCAGGGAAGCTGGCCAGGAACCTTAAAATGAACCGAGAATCAATCCGCCTGCTTCTGCGCAAGGATTTAAAACTTACACCGTACAAAAAACAGGTGGTTCATGGGGTTACCAAAGCTACAAAGTCGCGGGAGTTACTCGGTTGGCGCGCAGATGACGAGAATATTTTTTCGGACCCATCCCACACCGCAAAGGTTGTTCAGGCGTGGTGTGAGGAAAACTTGACCGATTACATTTCGAAGAATGAATGGCCTCCGTCGTCTCCGGATCTGAATCCACTGGATTATTTCGTGTGGGGATACATGATGTCGAAGCTGAACGACTATAAAATAACAAATTTGGAGCAATTCAAGCGAGTTATCACGAAAATCTGGGACGAGATGCCGATGGAGCACGTGCGCGCCGCTTGCGACGACTTTCCGAGACGTCTAAAGCTGGTTCGATCAGAGAAAGGTGGTGTAATTCCGAGATATCGTCTGTGAAGTATCTTTAAGTAACTCATAATACTAATAAAGCTATGAAAGCCAGAATCAGATTTTCTTCGTATTCTTTGAAATATTGAGATTTTCCTGTGTGACCGGACTTTTTTGTCACCCTGTAGAGTATTTTTTCACAGAAACTAACTAGAAAATTAGTTCGTATTGCAAAAAGTACGTGACCTCAGAGGCTATGAGTTCATGCACGTTTTGCAAGTCTGTTTAACCCTTTCATTACGGCAGTGTGCTCCGCCGAAGTGCTACCCCTGTACGGAGCACTGCGCCGAAAAGTATGCACATCGCGCTGTTGTGATCGAAGAGCAATATGAATTTCATGTCGTCTAAAGACGACGCTCGTACACACAGCTCGTCGCGCGGATGTCGTCTATAGACGTCATTCGTACACACAGGACGTCGCGCGGATGTCGTCTATAGACGACGCTCGTAACGAAAGGGTTAAATAATCCATAGCTATTTCCCGTGAAAAGAAAACATTATCTGAATAGAAAGTAGCTTTCTATGATTTTTTTCTTCTCCGCGCATGTTGCCAATTTAAGTCTGGGGAACCGAATGCACAGCGGCGCAACGTCATACAAATACTGGCCAAATAAATAAATACCCAAAAATAAGTTTTAGGATGCAGTTTCAGGAAAGTTCACACCTATTCGTGGTATTTTGATGTGGGTAGCTAAACATCTCCGCCACGCTCTATTCAATTTTAGTACTTGTTCAAAAAGCTGGTAATAGCCGATGTTACAAAAATTCAATTTATAAATTGATGCGTGGACTAAATAATATTAATTCTGAAAAAATCTGATATCAATTGACGCTTATTTTGTTCAGAACAGATAAAGAGGTGTATTTTATTTGCCCAAAATTTTAGATGTAGCACCCATTGTCATGATAAATGCTTCCCTTCCCTTTTCATATCATCACACCAACACACCTCTTGTTGAGTGGTGGTGGTGTGGTGTCTAATTCGCTTCTTTTACTCTACACCAGTGATTTTCAACCGGTGGGGAATTCCCCCCTAATGGGGAATTTAGTCATTAAAAAGGGGGAATTCTGCAAGGGGCTATTGCACATTCACTTCGCTTTGAATTTGACAATGATTAGCAAAAATTGCCACAAAACTCGGCAAACACTTCCAAATCTGAAATGTAATATTCAATTGGACAACTTCACAATGTTTGAAAGACTTTCGTTAGGGAATGATGATGGAACAGACGACGAAACAGTACAGAAGACCATTAAAAAGGAAATTGTACAGCATTTGTTAAGATTTTTAACAACAAGTTAAACGTGAAACATATTTTACTTATATCAAAGAACAATATTTGGACATTGTTTGAAATCCCTTCCGACTGGCAGTGACGAATGTTTCGGATCAATTTCAGAAAAAACTCATCGATCTACAAATGATCGATTTTTATCCTGATATGCGAATTAAGCGTTACGAGTGTTGTTGTCTTGTGTGTAGTATTTATGTGAATCTGGATTTCTTACAACAAACCAAACCATCAACAAACAAAACATCGTAACAGATGACATGAGGTGTTATTATTTTACTGATATGCTACAGACTTTCTTTCAAAATACTGAAAGAGGGGAAGCACTGGAATTAATTTTCGGAAAGGCGGGAATGGAGCAAAGATGGTTGAAAACCACTGCTCTACACACTGCTGTTGCTTGGGATGAAAATGCGAGAGAAACTGAACATCATGTTTGAACATCATGTGAAACAAACATGTCACTTTTTTAAACAACAGGTACGAAAAAATAATGTTTGTCTGCAATCATAAAGCTGCGACAGTAGGAAGAACATTGTTCGTCTTGTACCCAGTGTTCAATGTGAAACACGGAAGACTGACACCAACTGTAAAATATACTGTGGCAATAGAAGACTTTATTGAAGAATACATTATCATCAAGCGAAAAAAGTAAATAATGTTAGATGAGCTTCCACTAATACTGGTCGGTGTATAAAATTCAAAGCTCCATTTTGTCCAATATACACTTGTCCAAAATGAAGTTTAGAATTATATACGCTGGCCGGCGTTAGTGGAAGCTCGTCTAACATGATTTGCTATTCTTACTTGATGATTATGTATTCTTCAAAGAAGTCTTTATTTAGCCATGAGATGTTCGAAAATCTTTTATTCCATTCAATTTCTGTTATTTATATATTCTAGTAGTTAAGATTTTTTCGGACAGATAAAGGAAAAGTGAAAAAGTTAGAATGAATTTACATTCTCTGTTCCTAATGACACTTTTATCGATAAATTGTATTGTTCCTTAATGTTCATTCCTCCGATATGACCTCAGTTCCAGATGCCTTTCGCTCCGTTGTCAAGCAAGTCGCCTGACACCATATATCCGCAATGCTAATTGAGAACCGATGTTCAAATTAGTGGCAAATTAAGTGTCTCTTCTGCGAAGACGATCCGTAAGCTACCCGGACACCGAATCGCTCGCGTCCGCAAAAGTAGCTTATTTTGGCTAATAAGTTACGAAAGGAAAAACAAAAAAACAATCCACGGTAGCAGCAGCAGCAATAGCATCCGCCGCAGTTCGTGTCTATGCGAAGACTGTCGGGGTGGTAATGGCCCGGGTTCAAAGGCACAACATTTCCCCATTCTTGGCATTCGCGACTTGAGCCTCTTTTCTACGTCACCCACCGGTGTTGGCTGGCTGGCTAAAGTCCGTGGGGGATTCTTCACTATAAACAACACCCGCGTGGCTCGTGGTGGAAAATCCGCTGCTTACCGCCCGCCGCATGGCGGCAATGAATTAAACGAAATGTAGATAAATTAAGCGATCTGTAAGGTGGACCCAGGTGGGCTGCGAGAAGGGGAAGAATACTTTAGCCAAAAGAAAAAGAAAACAAAAAATCGAACCACTAAAACATCGATTTACATACACTTAATTTATATCAGACACACATTATCTCCGCGCGCTGTTTTTTTCTCGCTCTCTTTCCTTTCCCCGCAGTGCTTCGCCACTCCTGCTACTGCTGCTGCACTCTAGTCCGCTAGGCCGCTACGATTCGTACGGCAGCGCGCGAGGTCCCTGCAGCATCTCCAGCATCCAAACAACAAGCAAAAACTCGTGACTTTGCTAAGCAGTCCCAACATCACAACAGCTTAAAAACTGAAGGCAGGGAGATGGCGACAAATAACACAAGTAGCGATGTTCTCGTTAAGAGCATTGGACATAAGCTCGAGCCTTCGATTTGAGCGTGGTTTCTGCCCTCGCACCGATCCCCACTCCTTTCCTCTCCAGAGACAGTTCTCACCGGCCCCGACGGTGATCCTCCGGGCGGCTAATTCATTGCTGAATATCTCTAAACAGTCATAATATTTGATAAACGAGATGTTCGCGCGGGCAGAACCGTTTTCCGATTGTGTATATAATTAATGGTCAATCTATGTACTAATGCTGCTTATGTAACTGTGGTTTCGCGCTGTCGCGTCGCGACAGTTTAGCAGAGTTTTGATGCGTCTTGGGAGCATCAAACCAATCGATCGAGTATGATGGATTTCCAGTGTCGTTAGCGTATGTTGTTTTCATTACGATTCGGGGGACGGATTGTGTTTTTCACCTTTGCGCATCTCTCGAGTCTCGAGTCTCGAACGGCTGATCTGTGTGTCTCTCGTGTGGTTGGCATTGCTTCTCGGGACGAATGTGAAAGAAGGTGGAAAAAATCAGCGTTTGTTGATGGTTTCATTTCTTTGCAACCTTTTTTTATGGGCAATAAACGAGAAAAGGAGAGAAAAAAGTTGTGGCAGGGTATTTTTTCCTCTTGCTGCGAAGAACCGAAAACAAGCGCTCGAAGGGTCTCTCGTTAAGCTGTAAATCATGTTAATTAGATAATTAATTGGGCTGTGTGATGGCAGGACGATGGCGGGATAGCGGTTGGTGGATTTGGGCGAAGGGCGAATACATCTGGGGTCCGCAGGATCGTAATAAAACGAATTGAATTGAAACAGCTGTGCAGAGTTTTTTTTATGTAAAATTGGCAGATTACAGTTATTGCAAACTGTATCCGATTGATAAGCTCAGGTTGGCTTGCTTGTAATATTCTATAACCTACAGAAAATACATCCAAAAATATAATTGTTCGATTTCTAGATGTTGCTTTTCATTCGAACCAGTTTGACATTAAAGGCCAGACAAAACATCAAATGCAATTATTTGATATAAATTCTGATAAATGAAAAGAGAACTTTAATTTCTGTGAAACCGGCACGGCACAACTGTACACCACAATTCGAAAAACAAACGTTTTTTTCACTGCGTTTGAGAACTATAGAACCACTCATTTTTTTCTGAGTTTCCAGAGATATGTAAGAAGTCGGATGAATTGGAGTATATAGTGTAGGAAATAACAACTATCTTCATTCTAAAGACTGGTCATTTGAACTTTATTGTTGTGTTCAGGCGCGAAACATTAAAAAAATAAAAATTCCAGTGTTTCAAAACTATAGAACCAGATAGAAGAACTCTCACACCTTTACAAAATTAACGTCAATTTCACATGAATTACAATATGTTTCTAGTTCGTAGGTCATCTTTAGTTCTCAATCTGTGCAAATAACCCATTCGGGGTGGTTTTGATCAAACTGCGTTAGTTGTAGTGTATATCTCGTTCTACGCAGAGGATACTGCTCGTTTAAGTTCTTCAAACCACCCATACTGCTTGTAAGCTGCATCTACTATTCGTACAATCACTCCTCATAAGTTCTTAATAAGGTTTCGATCTGGTAAACAAGCTGACCAGTACAGTATCTGAAGTCCTATTTAATAAACCATGCCTCGAGTTTCCGGATGTTACGAATTGATGCCAAATTACGGTGTTTTTGATCCAAAACAGAAGTAAACGATTCTGTGTACTACATTGTACTTCTGACTGTACATTGGCCGTTTTGAAAATATTTTCCTCAAACCATCAAACTGCCGCCTGTAAAGTTACGAGTTGAAAAATTACATGACACGTTCCGTAAGTCCTTCCAGTATGAAGAAATTCTATTCAAGTTGGATTTCTTTTTATCAGAGAAGTTCTCCTGATACAGTAAAACCCATGAGATTAGTTTCTAAATTAGTTTTTGGACCCGCAGATTTGTAGATGAGATTTTTATGGTTCGGGGAGTATTTTCTCAAAAAGGTATGGTTTAGGTAGCTTACCATCAACAAGAATGAACAGTCAGAAGTGCAAAGAAGTACTTCAGAATCATAAACTGCTGTTTTTACATCAAAAAAACAAGAAGTGGGTCATATTTGTGATATAACCGCAAGGGAGACGTAGGACTATCGTTGGCTCGGTAATCATTTATTTGAAACTGGATCAGAATCAATTCTTAATGAATGAATAAATGAATATTTTGAAACATTGCTGAAAGTTTTTCTTATTAATTTGTGGATGAATGAGTATAAGTATGGCATTGTTATTAACATAAAATTCAGCTCTTTCGAATTTGTTGGTGGTCCCGAAACGAACCGATGGAATTTGAGTGGCCTTGTAAAAGCAACTGAAAATGTTTGATACATGATTCTTTATTGTTTTCTTGAGAATAACACGAGATTTTCCATTATCACTCCATACGCAGAATAGAAACTGAGGGCGTAACTTCACGGTGAAAACGAAATAAAGTTTTAAAATCTTGCATAAAATTCATTCCGTTTTTATCGTGATGTGCCAATTTTTCATGACTGTTCCATGCGAAAGCTGAAAAGAAACTGATGCGTTAGGATTTCATCACGGGACCATCAAGCCGAATGCGTAAATGGGTGCGAATATTCCTTCGCTCGGACGCATTCACACGCAAACATTTTTTCACGATTGTTCCATGCGAAAGCAGAACAGAAACTGATGCGAGTGAAAATACTCACGCCTTGCGTGTGTCCGCTGTGGCTTCCCAAACACTCATGCAAGCGAGCAAAACAAATCACAGCTTGCATGTAACCGCTATGACGGTTTCTCCAGGTGCCTAGATTTCTCGTCCGTGTTTGGGAACACATTGCAATCACCAATCATCATCAATGAGCTAGATTGTCATGATTTCAATAGCTTGCTTTCAAAGCAATTTTAAAGCTTTGATTTTTTGGACCAATAAGTGACTATCATATAATTCGTTGACATTTTATCTTTCGAATGAAGTGATTATTATATCACTCCATTCAGCCGGTAAAGAGGTACTAACGTTCAAAACCTTGCAGTCCAGCGTCACTCACTCGAAACTTTGAACTTACACCCCGGTACAGAAATGAAAGACGTAGTCCTACGTCAACAATTTTTTTTTATTTTTTTTATCTGTATTATAGTGATTTTCAACTCATTTGGCTGGTTCGTCACTTTTTACTTCCATTTTTGGAAGAATGTCGGAAGTGAGAATTGAACTCGTGACCTTTAGCGTGAGAGGCATGGATGTTACCACTACGCCAGATCGCCTCCACTTGGTACGTCAACAATTTGATAATTGGGTAATTTGGCACCAATTCATAAAATACGGAAAATCAAGGCATGGTTTGTTGAACAGAGGCTTGTTTACCAGATCAAAACCCTATCAATAACTTATGATGAATGATTGTACGAATAGTAGATGCAGCTTACAAGCAGTATGAGTGGTTTGAAGAGCTTAAACGAGCAGTATCATCTGCGTAGAACTAGATACACACTACAACATGCCGTAGCTTGATCAGAACCACCCCGAATGGGTTATTTGAACAGATTGAGAACTAAAGATGACCTACAAATTAGAAACTTATTGTAATTCATGTGAAATTGACGTTAATTTTTTAATGAAGTGAGAGTTTTTTCTATCTGGCTTAAAACACTAGATTTTTTGTTTTTTTAATGTTTCGCGCTTGAACACAACAATAAAGTTCAAATGGCCAGTCTTTTAAATGAAGATAGTTGTTGTGTCCTAAACTATATACTTCAATTCATCCGGCTACTTACATATCTCTGGAAACCCAGAAAAAATGAGTGGTTCTATAGTTGTGAAACGCAGTGTATTCCCATTTTTAAAATCTAATGGCGGGTTAACATTAGGGATATCTATAGCTATAGATGGATTCATTCACACGAAAATAAATGTAAACGGGGCTACGTGTAAACGCTAGCTACGGCGCTAGTGTAAACGGTTGATGCGATTTCTATAAATCTCATCAAATTTCTTCACATGAATATAACACTAGTCTAAACCCACCGTAATAATCAAAAGAAAAAGAGCAACGTTCGAGCCATATTTCTTGGTTCCTTCCCTGATCTCATCGGAGAAGAACATGTTTTTCTGTCGCTCGAGAGTGGAAAGGAAGTATCAGGTTATTTTTATTTGCTGTATTCAAAATTTTATTTTTATTTGCACGCTATTCAAAATTATTATTTTTGCAAGTACAGGGTCTCTCAGATTAAAAGCTCACGCAACTAATTTTTATAACTTCTACAAAACATGTTCGATATGACCACCCCTTTTTCGATAACTCGTTTTAAACGGTGAACAAAATTCTTCATTCACCACTCTAATATAACGACTTCGATGCTGTTGAAAAACCGAGTTATTTCTTATTTAAGTTCCTCCAAATTTTGTGGTTTATTAACATAGCAACGGTCCTTCACGTACCCCCAGAGGAAGTAATCGAGGACGATCTAATCGACGACTAGCGTTCAGGATCTGAACGGTGCTTCCATCGACTACCTGGACCTCTGTCAACATCGTCACCGGCTTGCAGACAGTCATCACCGATCCCAGTCTAACGTGTGATGAAATATTACACGAAAAAAAAGGTCGGTTCAATGATGCCAATCTTGATCCTCTGAAGATACTCGCTTGTAAGAAATTGAATTCACTATCTTATTCCGAAAAAGGGAAAGGATATTTCGAATCAAGTTCGTTTCGGGTAACCTTTCCCGAAGAAGCTCTTCCACAATTCTTGGAAATTGCAAATGCTTTGCTTCCGGTGCACCTTCACGTACCTATAGTGATGAGTGGTCTGAAGTGTCAGCGATTGGAGCATACAGACTCCCACTACTGCAACAAGATACTTTGTGCAAAATATGATGGGATGCATGAGGATAAATCATGCTCTGAAGTTGCATTTATCCTCATGCATCCGTCCGATAGTTGCATTTTTTGTAAAGGTGATGTTTACGATCCTTCTTCAAATCGCGGGAGAAAAAAAGTTAGGTACTCTCTCGAACAACACTTAAAGTTGTCTTATGCTGAAATGCTCAAAAGGGCTGTGGTAAAAGAGATCCCCAATCCTGAGAAGAGAACCCTTACGCAATTCTGTAAACCGATGAAGGTGAAGATTTTACGTCCAATGAAGAAACATTCAAGTCATCACCGAAAGGTTCGAAAAAATGTACACTTCTCTTACTCCTCCGACTTCTCGCAAGAAGCAAGAAAATGTAAAACCAATGGAAAGGTCTTCTGGGAATGATACAATTCTAAAGCAAACACCTTCATCTACTGACGTTTTTGCTCTTTATGAAACATGGATTTCCCTTGTTAAGGATTTGGATTTCCACGGTTTTGATATTATCCGTATAGACCGACGAGACTCACACGGCAATGTTCTTTTGGGGATTTAAAAAATTGCCATTGTCATTTCTAGGAATCGGGGTAGTCGCTTGTCAGAGAACAATAAGGTGTATATTCTTCCCAGAGTCGGGATTTCACGCAACCAACTCGTTGGCATTATCGACATTTTACCTGAACCCAAGTTGATATTGGGTCAGTTCAATACGACACTCGAACTCCCACCTCATGAAGAATACGGTTTCTTTGCCAGCTTGATTTACAACACTGCCATTGGAGCACAAAATATAACTTTCCCTGGTGCGAAATTTTTCCGACATCCTGGTGCTCCTTGGAAGAACAAAAAGTGCTCAAATACTTATTTCGGTAAATGCTCCGCTTTCAAAAATTTTCGCAATAATGACTCAATGGCGGCGGTATGTTAATGGTTTGTCAAGGGAAGCATCTATGAGCAATCTTTTGAACACGGCAAGGTGTTCCAAGTTTGATACTCCGACGTATAGACGAATAAGTCGAAACGAAAAAAATATTATCAGATGCACAGTTCGGTTTCCGCAAGGGCAAAGGTAGAAATGATTTCTTCCCGATATTGTTGCCCACTACACACACAAAGATAAAAATATATAAAAAGTACTGCTAGATGATGGCTCTTCATCCAATTGTAGCAAATTAAATAAATAAAAGAAAAACAGCCATATTTCCTGAACAAAAATAGTAGGTGTGGTAGTAGCGCATAAACGAACCTGCATGAAGTTAGCTCATGGTAACATGATTTCGGAATAAACCTACAGAGATAAAAAATGACTCCCGCGTAGCTGAATTATGCGACCCAAAGTATTCCAAGAATTAGTTTTGTATCAATAGCACATACCTTTTGTTAGATCTGAAATGGAATATTGTAGAAGTATAGCCATCTAGTAATCTTGCGACTTGTGCAATCTAGCAACGCTGTTTTTCGCTCCTATAGGAACTTTTTTTCACCCAGTTTGTTACTTTGTATCGAACCTTCAAAAATGGAAGACGTATTGAAGGGACTGGAGTTTTGTTAAAAATTCCGCGAGTTTTTTATGAATACCCCGAAATAGTGTAACGAGTCGTTCGTTGTTCGATACTACTGCTGTATAGCAGAAGTCAAACAGTGTCCCCCGAGTGTTCCCTGTCCAAACCATCTGCGGTCCATCTAGCGATCAAGATTGGAGTCTCCCATTTGCACGAAGAAATCCCAACGATTAACCCGTTGTAGAAATCCCGCCCCATTAGTGTTCAACCCCATCAATTTTGGTGGCGTGACCAGGATAAAGGTCACACAATTCGCCCCGCAAACGAGAACGGTCACATAACATGAAAACCGACACACACCCAAAGCATCCGGTATCCGTACGATATCAAGAAGATTGACAGAGATAAACCCCGTTGTTACTAGCCCGTTGCCCGAACTTCTAAGGAAATTGGTAAAATTCGTTAATGCTGCCACGCACACCCGTGTATAGCTGCCCATTGTCCAGTTATCAAAGTCCGTTATTTCCCGTCAGTTGCTGATTTTATTAACTATGCAAGGCCTCTTTGGAAAAGGTACAAGGTGAGTACCATTCCAATAACGTCTACTCAAGTTTTCGGTACTGGTGGGTCTTTTTCGACCATTTTAGCTGCCCATTTGTGTTCGGAGCTAACGTCAATAAGTCATTTCAGAACGAGAAAAGAATGAAAGCTAAGGAGCTGAAGCGAAAAAACATTCTTGACTCGAACGCGTTTGGAGACATTCTTGCGGAATTTTGATCCTGATGAACATGGGCACGAAATTCCACTACGACTGGAGCGTATAGAGAAGTTCATGGAGTCTTTCGAACGGTACAATCAGAGTACGAAGAGCTGGATGTTGATGAAAACTTTGCACTGGAAAATGCCGGAATAAGAGCCAAGGTCGAAGAAAAATATAGAGGCGAATGAACTGCAAAGTTTAAAGCCTCTTAAAAACAAAGAAAGAAAGAAAGAAGAAAAATATTCTCAAGTGAAAGCTGGTTTGCTAGCGAAGCGCCCAACCCAACAGTTTGCTGTGGCATCAACCTCTACTCAAGTTATCCCCGCGCATCTACCATTTTCCACCCCGCTGTCGAACGTTAAACTGCCGACGATCACGCTGCCCGAGTTCGATACGATACCTTCCTTTCCAAGATTCACTCGTCAACGGAGATATCAAGTGTGCAGAAATTTCACTATCCTCGCGCTGCTCATCACCGCTGCGAACTACTCTGTTGCGTGGGACACGCTTATCAAGCGTTATTCCAATAAGAGTTTACTACGGAAAAAGCACATACGAGCGCTCCTGAAGTACCCAAAGATCCCAAATGATTCTGTGGAGGCGCTCCACCGCATTCTTGATGATTCTCAACGGCACACCAAGGTACTGCAGCAGTTAGGAGAACCTGTCGAACAATTTAGTTCCATTCTGATAGAGCTGCTGGTAGACAAATTAGATGACGCCTCACATAGCGCATGGGAGGAATCAATTGCATCAAATGAAAATCCGACCTACGAAAAAATGGTCGAGTTCCTGCAGAAAAGAACTCGAGTACTGGAGACGGTTATGGTCAACCGCCCTAGCCCATCCCAATCCAAAACTGGAAACCACAGTTCTGGAATCCAAAAGCAGAACGCCTCCCGTGTCAGCTCCAACGCTATGGCTGAAAGTGTCAACAAGGAATATCCGTTATGTCCCTCCTGTGAAAAACAGAGGCATTCGCTGATGGACTACCTCTTATTCAACGAAATGAATATTCAAGAACGTTTGAGGGTCGTAAACGACGAAAAGTTATGTAGCAATTGCTTCCGTAGCACTGCAATGCACCAATCGACACCACACGATGATACATCCCGGTTACATCGAAGTTCAATCGCATCCGGAACCTAAATCAGAGACAAACCCCAAAAACAGAAAACGAGTCCCTACCTGGTCCATCCTGCGTGGTAACTGCTATTGCCACCACCGAGACTCTGGCTGCCGACAATAATGCTCACGTAGTAGCATCCAGTGCAGCTGCAGAAGGAAACAAAATGAATGTACTTCTTTCTACCGTGGTTCTAATAATCGTAGATGCATATGGACAAGAGCACTTGTCTCGAGCCCTGTTGGACACAGGGTCGCAGCCGAACGCAATCAGTGAACGGTTGTGTCAGCAATTGCATCTTACTCGCACAACAGTCAACGTCCCATAACGGGTGTAAACGGCACCCTTACGAACGCTAAATATCAGGTGACAACTGGGCTCCGATCCAGAGTGAATGATTTCAAGCAGCGAATGAATTTTCTCGTTCTGCGAAAAGTTACCAGCGATACCCCAGCAGTTTCATATTATACTACCCATTGGAAAATCCCGGAATCAGTACCGTAGCACATTAAAAAATTCATATGAAGCATGAATTTATATACGTTTGGAAGATGCTAATAGCAACGTCAAAGTGTCCAAGTTGGAGATAGCCCCGTTGAAGCCAATCAGCTTTCCACTATTCGAGCTGAGTGCTACTCTCGTAGCATCCTGTGAGTCCAAGGAAATATGGCCAATTCAAAATCTCCCTCTCTCCGAGCTCCTAACGGAAGAACTCGAACAACGTCAAGTACTCACTCATCAAGCTACTCTCTCCCGCAAACTGTTCCTGCGGTTCTCGTCATATAATATGTTACTGAATATAGTGGATTTGGTAATCCGCTTCATCTGTACTATACGCTCAAAATATGGCCGGATCCATGTCCGAGTGCTTCTCGTCCAAGCTACGAACGCGACTAAATTGTATCTGATGAAAGTAGTGCAACCAAAGACATTCCACGACGAGGCTGTACGCAAAAAACTGTTGGTTTCAATACATTTTAAGCTCCAGCTGCTCAATCTGTATCAGGATTCGAAAGGTGTTAATCGAGCCATCTAGTAATCTTGCGACTTGTGCAATCTAGCAACTCAATGTTTTTCGCTCCTATTCGCGACTACGAAGCTGAATTTGACAGCTTGTGTGCGTGAAGCGAATGTCAACAAAGAATTGCAAAAAGAATGTGATTTTTAAACGCACCGTTTTTAACGTTTTTAGCAGAAATTTTCGTAATGGTGAGTATATATCGAAAGAACTATCCTCTAGGATGCTAATTTAGTTAAATCACATAAATTTACTGCAGGGGAAAACGTTTTCTTACCGCATCCAAAGGACACTGTCTTTACTTGTGAAAAAGTAAACAAACTTTTAGGATACTAAATTTTAATAAAAATTAATAATTGTGTGCAAAATTTATCTTCCAAACGGTTGGAAAATGAGTTTCCCTTATGCAGTGAAAAAAAACTTTGCTGTAGCTTAAGCTGAATTTAATTTATAAGTGTCATCAGTCGGAGAAAATGAAACCTGCTACGTGGCTGTGGAGTTTGCGGATGTGTTCGATTCCGCTGCGGGTGGAAGCCGTTTAGTCGTCGAAAGCGAAAGAGTATTCAAAGCTGGACATCTTTTAAAAGTTGCTGTTGAAGAAGTTCACGATGAAGGCTTCAGTATTTTCTCGTCCTGCCTCCAGTCATCATCTCCAAGCTCGGAACCCCATACAATAAAAATTGGTACGAAAATCTCCTTCTCCAAATGGTTGTTTTCTTGTTCCTTTAAAGCTGGCAAAGGGAAGTGAAAACACGTCATGGCTGTTTTGTATCATTTGCTTAAGTATGTTTTATTTTATTTCTTTATTATCGCACATTTTGCACCAAGTTGGACTGTTTCACACTTTTTCAAAAGTGCGAAAATGTGAATACTTGGAGAGTAGAAGTTCGACACGGTGAAATGGAGGCTACAAATACGGGAGGTTTTTGTAGGTTCTATCTTTAGCCGTAGTCGTAGGATCCAGTCTAGATACCGCGATTTGTCCGTTTTCGGAGGGAAGGCATGAAAAGAAATTCCGGGGCGATATCTCTGCTTACATCCGGGGACGACACAAACAATACGGCTTTTGAATTTTGCAGATTGTTCGGAGTCAGCCTCAAGCAAATTTCGTCCGACTTGCATGTTCTCCGGGCAATTTGCGCAGCTTTTGACGTCCATATTTCACACGTTCTAAGAAAAATATTTTGAAAATAATTAGAGCACTGATTGAATAGAAGCAAGATCTTTGTATTTTAGGTATTTTATGAACACTAAGCGGATATTTTTATATCAAATTTCATTAATTCGGTTTACCTCTCTCGCAGGTAGATTGACAGAGGGTGTACTTCAACGGCTTTTTTTCACTACTAAATGACAATAAATTTTGGTTCGGAGCATCGAAACAGCTAAGAAAAACTATTTTTCAACAATTTACACTAATTGTAAGATAAACACGGTACAAGTTTTCGAGAAATCAGTATATTAATTATAGAGAAAATATGCAACGGTTTGTTTACATATTTTTCACTCACATGCGAAACTTTCATAGGTGGCGACACCGTACCTTCGATGACGCGAATAGCAACTTTTTTTCACCCAGTTTGTTACTTTGTATCGAACCTTCAAAAATGGAAGACGTATTGAAGGGACTGAAGTTTTGTTAAAAATTCCGCGAGATTTTATGAATGCCCCGAAATAGTGTAACGAGTCGTTCGTTGTTCGATAAAGTGTCCCCCGAGTGTCCCCCGAATGTTCTCCGAGTGTTCCCCGTTGAAATCATCTGCGGTCCATCTAGCGATCAAGATTGGAGTCTTCCATTTGCACGAAGAAATCCCAGCGATTAACCCGTTGTAGAAATCCCGCCCCATTAGTGTTCAACCCCATCACCTTTAGTTCAACGATTCTCCTCCAGGTACACGTAACTCTTAAAACTCTCAGCGCACAAATCGATCTTACTTCATTCCACCCCCTCCCTATAACCCCTATCGAATGGACACCGTCTCGTGTTTCATTCATCAAATCCTCTAATCTTGCGTGTGTCAAATTTACCACTTGAAGTTGTATTTTTCGCGCAGAGGTCTCCATCCTCCAAATCAGCTGGAGTTGACAATGCTACAAAACACATTCACACACACCTTTCAATGGCAACGGTCGAACAAAGCTTTCCTCTCAACCACTGTTCATTTCTTTTATTTTTTTTTCCACCCCACCATTGGCTTATCTATCTCTGTGCGGCTGTTGTTGCTTGACCCATTTTAGATGGTGTTAGCTACTCATTTTGTTTTGATAATTTGATGAGTTGTAATGATGATATTCAAATTTATCGTACCGCCACCCACCCCCTCCTCTTAGTCCTACCGGTATCGACGGGTGGGTTAGCCCCGCAAGGTGTGCTGCCAGTCGCAATGAAATGCGTGATTATTTGTTCTCCTGATTGTTCACGACGGATGACCGCGTGGCTCTGGGGCATCTCATTGAGGAAAGGTAGTTTTATGTGCTTGTGTGCGCCTGTGCGTGTGTATGTACTGTTGGCATGGGGGTAAAATTGGTAGCCTGATAGGCTCGATAGGCTACTGGGACACACTCCCTTGGTCTTAAGCCGCGTACGATGACGGGTGGAAAGTACATAAATATGCAGAATAGAAAAATGTGCGCTCAAAGAGTGATTGGTGGCACCAAGCGGACCGAGGAGAGTTTGTTGATGACGCTATTTTGTTTTTTGTTGCTGTTTTTTTTTAAATGTTGCTGGAGGGAATTCAGTGAAATAACAAAAGGACAAGCTGATTGACTGGCGAACAGAAGCAAGTTTTTTTTTCTACTTCTTCTCTGATTTTGGTTGATTCAATAAGACATTGAAAGCATTGGAATGTCCGAAAACAGCGGGGAATTCGGCTTTGTTTCTTTAACAATGTTTTCTTCGTCGATTCGTTTCATGGACTCCGGGTCTGTGGACCACAGGGAGATAATGTTATGCAAATCTAAGCTGATTTGCTCGGAACGGTTGTTTTCACAGTAAACTCGATTGTTTCAGGCTGAGCATTGGGTTTTACAGCATCGGAGCCTACCACATCGACTTATTGATACTTTGCAACAATGTATATAATTTTTCTCTCCGAACGTGGACGTATGTGTCGAAATTATTTTAATCTAATGGTCGTTTTATTGAAACGATTCTAGAAATATCTCTAGAGAATTTTTATAATGAAAGAATAATTATTCCATAACAAGTTTTTTTTTTAATTTTACAAATGCCTCCAGCTCTCCGATCAACTCCAACAATCACGATGTCGTCCTCGAAACGGAGGAGCATGTGAGACTCAGTGATGATTGTATCGTTTCTTTGCACCAGTTTTTCCAAGTGTGTTTCAGCAAATTCTGGCTCTCGAAGAACAAAAAGTCAGGATTTATCTGGATATTTTCTTAAAGCAACGTTTTTAATTGTTTAAATTGGGAGTTTTGTTCGCTCATATAAAATATCTGGGCGACGTTCAAACAAATACATTTCATGACGAAAAGCGAAGGGCTTGCTCTCTTCAAGATAGTGCCTAGTTATGTTCCTGGTGACATCATATTGTTTACATCTTCTGTGCCAAATCCAATTAAGTTACTTCTGCAAAAAATCTTAACAAATGAAACATCTCAATGAAACAATGACACAACGATTCGTTTGAAATAAAAAAAAATGTGATTGAACAAACATATCATGGGCTCCCCAAGTTGGCCTTTTCTCAGAGAATTTATGAACATAAATGTTACATTAGTCCAACCAATCTTGATTTTTGGCAAACGTTCGAATCAACACATACTTGCCGCATAAATGAAGCAAATTACTCAATTTCTGTAGCCGTTGCTTTCCGTGCTTTGTTATGTGAGGCTTCCCAAGCACACAAGTGAAGTTCAGTTGCCATTCCAATGCTGGACTGTCTACCGTCCCAATGTTGAATTCCTGTGGGAAAACATTCTTTTTCCTGGTACTTCTCGGCTTCAGCAAATCTTTCGAGCCACAGAGAAACTGGATGTCCTTATTACAAACAGCATACTTGACTTTACTTTGAGCATGCCGACTAAGTCTAGTCTCTCAATCATTGGTGTATTTTTTGTCAACATATTCGATGTCCGAGTTGTATAAATAGTATTGTTTGTGGCATTGTGGAAGAATACGAGTGGCGAGTTTAATAAAAAATATTCCTATTAATTCAGTAAAATTGTTCAACTAGAGCCTCTATATGTTTTTCCGCCATGAAAATGCTGGATAGATTCCTTGATTTATGCTATACTACCAACGTAACAAATATTCTGTTTTGATGCACAAAAATCAATAGCCTGTTCTTAACAGCAACATGCATCAATCGATGAAACTAATGAACAAAAGCTTGTAAAACGATAACTCAAATAGTTTTCCCTGTTGTCAAAATAGCATCATAGTCTGCTTAACAGTAAAATCAGCTATGCCATTGACTAATTTCTATAAATGTTATTTGGAAAAGCTGGAGAAATCTGGACAAATCATGAGTAGTCTGGACTACACAAAGAATAGTCTGGATGTCTGAATATTCCGAAAAGTCTGTATCGCCCCTTCGAGTGCTATTACGAACAGAAGGTTGGAGAGTTCATGGCGCTGCTTCAATTTAGCCGTTGTTACGAAGGAATTTGACATTTTACCAGCTATTCTGACGTTTGGCTTTTATCTATCCAGTGTTTTAGGATTCATGAAAAAAGCCGTGTACTACCTGTAACAATACATTCATTTTTACCAAATCATAACCGCCTACAAATCTACAAACAGATGAACGGTTTACGGTAGAATATGTTATATGAAGAGTTGGTTAGTATAATTCCCCAATAATTACCCCAATCAAGTCGATTTCCTTTTTTGAATAGTGAAACAATGAGGCCATTCAGCTACAACGGAACGATTTCTTCTACCAACTAGGTCTCTTCTATCGTATAATGGATTGCTTCGTGCAGCGGCTCACTTTCCACTCTAAGAAGATCTACCAGAGTTCCGACTTTCTCAGCAACCTTCTCATTTTTGACTTCATGTTGCATGGTTTTTTTTACTTCTACTAGCGTGGGCGACTTCACAGCCTGACCAGCATACTCAATTCGTGTTCGGTTTCAGAAATTATCTCCATCAGGGCATTACAATTTCAATTCAATTGACATATCGTTACTCAATAATGAGCCTATTGCCTTTCAATTTCATGCAAACTCATGCAGGCTGAAAATAGTGGTTCTCTCTTTTCATGCTCAATAAAAATTATTTCACTTCACCTCCGTACATTCTAGTTTCATTTCACGTTCATTTCTTTCATTCTTCACACTGAAGCGAAGTTATCAAATCGTCAAATGAAAATGATAGGATTCCATATCAAATGGAAGCGTCTTATTTCGAATGAAAATTTTGTTGGAGCTCGAACCGTGATGATGAAAATGACGATGTGGAAGAATGTGCACTATGCCAGCAGGCGTAATCAGTTGTCGGCGCTGGTTGTAAGACTAATATGACCTCATATGTCTCTTTTAATTCAATTTTTTTTTTCTTTTTGAAAGACGGTCAGGGAAAATACAGTTTCGAGAAATGAAATCGAATGAAACTTTCAATTGAAAGCAGTGATCGTTCTCTCACATGTGAAACTGGAAGTGATGTATAGCCCATTCAAATGACCCTCATCTCCATTACCCGGTCAAGCCCTGATCTCCATTACCCGGTCCATTCAGTAACAGTATCAGTGTTCCTTACACCTGGCAGCCAAGATAGCTCCATCAGTCAACAAATTTTCATCCTTGTCGTTGTACATCACTGGTTGCGGGATGGCGAACAAGATCTTTGCATCATTTCTTGAATAACATTCTTCTGTCTCGGTAAGCACCTACGTCTGGTATTAACGCGTGAATTTAGGGAAACAATCAAGTAAACAAATACTTGCTAACATAAGTTACGCTTTTTGGAGATCTTTTAAAATGCATATGTTGAATATCGATTTCCTGAATTTTCTTTTGAGTATATGCCACGTTATATGCCCCGAATATATGCAGAAGAGAAGTGTAACAATGAATAGAACTCAAGGTTGCAACATTTTTTTGGTCAGAAGTTTTAGGTACGATATATTTTATAAGCACTAAGCTATTGTTTAATGAAATGTGGAGAGATTCCCTCAATTGAAGCAATCTAGGTGGATTAGGGTCTTAAAATGCATGGTGGGACAGTTATACGTAGAATATCAACATGGGACATTTGAACTTGATTTTGTTTTTTTTAATACTGGGAACAAATAATAAGTTTTTTGTGTTTTTCCAAAAGATTATGCATAAAAATATTCTTTTATGAAGCAAAAGTGAAAATTGTCAAAAAGTAACATATGAGAACTATGCGTAAAACGACACTGTCATAATTGGTGCCTTAGCAAGTGGCATCGGTGTGTAGTATATAGTAATGTAGTATCCCTAGTATCAGTACTGGAACTTTTTCCTACATCTTGTTCTCCTATTGAACGACGATAAAGTTGACGTTAAGGAGATTGTATTGAAATACTTCGAATCCGGTCATACGTTCATGGCGGCTGACAGTTTTCATGCTGCTGTTGAAACTGCGACACGACCGAGTAGTGGATTTCGAAGAATTCAAAAAGGCTGTTGGAGGGGCCAAGAAGCGCGTCGATGTGATGGACATGCAAAGCATACATTTTTTTAAAACTGAATTTGCCGTTACTCAATACACTCTCAATAAATTAAATCCGCGGCTATATATTGAGAATATTAGATGGGTCAGAATTGCTAAAGGTCGGTATGATATCGGCTATTCTGATGTTGTTGACAGCAAGCAACTGAATTATTGTGTTTTGCTATCTAAGAAACAGCAAAAGATGCTTGCAGCTGGTCACTTTTCGTTAGATGGCAGCATGAAGTGGCAAAAAGTTCCGAGAGGAATTCAAAAGCAACGGAAGAAATTGTTATTGGCAGCAATATTTATAGTTGTTCCAGAAGCCAAGAAGGTTTTTTTCGAGAACATGCCAACAAATTAATGCTTATATACTTCTTCATTTACAAAGCGTTTTATTTACCATGTGATAGAGCTTAAAATGATAGATATACTAAAAATAAAAATTTAAAAAAACTATACCAAAATATTTCAATGTTTATTATGCTGCCATCACATTCAATTTACACATTAAACTTCCATTAGATTATATCAATTGGGGCTATTCATAAACCACGTAAGTTCATTTTCAGTCAATTCAGTCCTTCTCTTCTTCTCTCTTGATGCATACATTTCTGGATTTTTTTTACAAATCGTTACAAATCGACCAAACCTCCTCTTTTCCTGAAAATGTACGTGGTTTATGGATGACCCTTTTCTTTCAAAAGCACTCCTAGCAGTTTATGTTATTATATGAATAATGCACATAACATTCCTGTACTTGAATCGATTCATTTATTATAGATCTACAAAAAATACATAGTGGGACAGTTATGCCTAGAATATCAACATGGGACAATTGAACTTGATGTTGTTTTTTTAAATACTGGGAACAAACAATAAGGTTTTTTGTGTTTTTCCGGAAGATTATGCATAAAAACATCGTTTTATGAAGAAAAGTGAAAATTGCCAAAAAGTAACATGGGACAACTATGCGTAGAACGGCAGTATAACTTTTCACGAAAATCTGAGAACCTCTATATTGGTTTGACATGGAACTATAACAGAAAAGTTTTTTTAGATAACTGTAAATCTCGTCGTGTCATTCAATTTTAAGACATTTGGGATCATAATTTTTTTTTGATAGCCTCGATTTTCGTTGATTTTTCGGTTTTCAAAAAACTCAAATTTTAACGATTTTTTACGTAATTTTAATGTAGTACGAAAGAGCTATTATTTTGCATAGGGTATATTATCATGCAAATCAACATTTCGCAGCAAGTTACGAATGAAAAATCGAGATAACTATAATCGAGATAACCATACGTTTCGTCTCGTAGTTCCAAAACAAACTTAGCCCCAGAGTTTTGCCCGATTGAGCTTAAATTTTGCATAGGGTCTTTTTTCGAGGTGACGAACATTTTGTATGAGATAACTTCTGGGTCATTTTTTCCCATACATTCATTGGCACCAAGATATTGTCTTACGCCACAATTAATCTGAGCAAATAAAAGAATTTATATATATAAAAATGGATTTCTGTCTGTCTGTCTGTCTGTCTGTCTGTCTGTCTGTCTGTCTGTCTGTCTGTCTGATTCTTATGGACTCGAAAACTACTGAACCGATCAACGTGAAAATTGGTATTTAGGGGTTTTTGGGACCGGAAAAGGTTTTCGTGATAATTTGAGACCCCTCCCCCTCTCTAAGGGAGGCTACCGTACAAATGAAACACAAATTTCTGCATTACTCGAGAAATAATCAAGCAAATGAAACCTAATTAGGCATATTGAAGTTTTAGGGTGCAATAAATGTTTCTATGATGGTTAGACTCACCACCCCCTTTCTAAGGGGGGGCTGCCATACAAATGAAACACAAATTTCTGCATTACACGAGAATTAATCAAGCAAATGAAACCAAATTAGACATATGGAGATTTTAGAGTGCAATAAATGTTTCTATGATGGTTAGGATCACCACCCCCCTCTCTAAGGGGGGGCTGCCATACAAATGAAACACAAATTTCAGCACTACTCGAGAATTAATCAAGCAAATGAAACCAAATTTGGCACGTGAAGGTTTTAGGGTGCAATAAATGTTTCTATGGTGGTTAGACTGTTTTATGGTGTTTATGGTGGTGGTTAGATACTCTGGTGGTTAAATACTCCTCCCCCTTCTCTTAGGTGGGACTGCCATAAAAACGAAACACAAATTTCTGCATAACTCGAAAATAAATCAAGCAAATGAAACCAAATTTGGCATGTGCAGGTTTTAGGTTTTCAATAAATGTTTTTACGGTGGTTAGACACTACACTCCCCTCTCTGATGGGTTTTGTTAGAAATACTAGGAATTTTATAGTAAAGGGTAAATTCAACGGGGTCGATTAGAAGATCAAACAATGAACAGCTCTGCGATTAGACCCATGAACTTGCTCATAGTACGAAAACGTGAATGTTTGAAGGTATCGATAACAAAAAACAAATGTTGGGCGGAAGGAAGTTTGCCGGGTCAGCTGGTAAAAAATAAAATAACATACGAGATCTGTTCAAAAAGTATCATACATAGTTACGTATATTCGATTCTTGATTTTTATGGCATTATGTTGGTACTTATGTCTCTCACCGATTTTGCTTCAGCACTACGAAAGGATTTCTCTAGAGATAGGCAATAGGCAAAAATCGAAGAAGAACCAACACACGTGTAAGAAAAGTAGTTGTCAAAAATTAACTGAACATTCAAAATAGCCGTACTTGTCAGCATAAGTGAGAGACATGAGTACCAAAATAATACACCCATACCTCGCTATACGGCTGCTCTTTATATGGCTTTTCGTTGAACAAGCATGGAACCGATCCGATAGAGTTCGTATGAATTTGTATTGGAATAATTGATTTGTTATACGGCTTTTCTCTTAGCGGCACAGGGACGTATCTAGGCCGTAAAGCAAGGTATAGGTGTACCACTAAAAATCTAGAATCGAATATACGTAACCTGCATAAATTCGAAAGTCGCGATACTTTTTGAACAGACCTCGTATATGCTATAGCAATATAAGAACAATATGAGTGAGCGAGACACATTGCAAATAAGCACGCATTGAAGCTTTTCGCATACTTTGACACACGACCCAGACAGAGAAAAAAGAATCTATATCTCCATGCTCTCCTTTTTGCTCTTAGAAAACACATTCCAACTTCATGGTATAATGAGGTGTAATGTAATCACACATTTATGCAACAGTCCAGTGGCTATGTGATTAGCGTAGTCGTGTGGAACAGCCTTCGATCCCCGTTGGCATCGTTTGGACTTTTTTTCGGGTACAATCCTAAAAGAGAAGAAAAAAGAAAGAAGAAAGAGATGTGTGCCCCCATACAAACAAACATTTTAAAGCTTTTTAAACAGATGCTTTTATTTGGTCACTTCACCCTTCAGCACACGAAAACGCATTTTTTTCTGCCGAAGATGAAATATTTTCTGCCATCGCTAGTTTGGGTGTATACGATAATATTTGATAAAAAAATTCTTCTGGGTCTAATTTCAACAATGACAGAAATATAGACCTTTTTTGGGCTATGTTCGCCTCAAACTGGCTCTACATTAAAAAGTACACAACGTAAGACGATTCTGTTGCTTACCTTTGAACGACGAGAAAAATGTAGTTATTAAACATTAAAATAACGTTTTGGAAGTGAATAACTTAAAAGATAGCGGCATTGAAGGTGTTATTATTTTTTTCCACAAAAAAAATATAATAGACTTGATTTTTTCTATCAACCAAATTAATCTCTAACTGCTCTACAATTTGTTCTATGACACCCAACTGCTATTTTCACACTACTGTACTTGTAATGGCCAATTAAATTTCATCTTAAGGTTGAATTATAAAAAAAAATATATAATCGAGTGTATTCAGACGTAAAAAAGCGCACGAACACAGGTTTTACTGCATCTACATTACGGATCAATTCATCGATATTCGAAAATAATGAATTCGTAATGAATTATTTGAAATCAATTATAATTTGGATACGAATAGTGAATGTTCCGAAATTTTTGCATTTATTTTCCTTTGGATTGCCTACCAATATCCACTTAAACACAGCTTATAATAGTGCATAATTGATTGCCAATGTTTCATCCAATACTGAACTTCGCACGAATACTGCCTTTCAAAAAACAATCTGAATTGATTTGCTTCTTGTGAATGTTGGTTCACCATCGGTTATTCAGATTGACATATTTCCCAAGACGGCCGAATCAAAAACCTCTATTTACCTAAATAAATAGTAATGAATCGACGTTTGATCTTTCAAAAAGCAGTGTTCAGCTAAATAATAGAGGTTATGACGCACATCAGATGTTAAATCCATTATCAACCGACTTCTCTGCTGATAGGTGATTTCAATTAACGTATAGATACTTTCACCTCATCAATTAGCCAAAGATTTCCCCAGCGATAAGCTTTCTAATAGCCTCGAGACCCTTAAAATACAAAAAAAAACATAATGTAAAAACGTCTTGTCATCCAGTCGAACACAACGAGTTCACACCTGTATGTGCCCCTTCTTTCATACTAGTCCGAGCCAAAACAATATCTAATTACCGGACAATACACAAACTAATCATGAAGTTAAATAGTCTACGCTCCTAACAAGATTTCGATATGCCAGTATCGATGCCCGTAAGCCAGAGAGACGAGGCTCCACTGCTGGGCTATCCCAAAGACGGCAGCATCCGCAGCCACAAAAGAAAATGATAATACATCATCAAATTGCCAAAAAGTGTGAAACACTCTGCAGCCTACAGGAATGGGACCGAGGTGCGACAGAAAAGAGAGAGATGAGCCCAAGCAAAAGAAACCACCAAAATAAAAGATAGCGCAACAAACAAGTCGCGTTTCACCGCATGACGTATGATTCTTTACCTCTCCCGCTGTCTCCCGCTCCGATCATCTTCCCACATCAGCCACACATACACACACACACACACATCGTCCAGCGGCCCTTTGTACCTCTCCTCGCGACACCCCCCCCCCCCACCGACCAAACCCAACTGTCGCTTTCGATCACACTCACGATCTTGCGGCGAACTAGATTCGACAATTCGGCGCAATCTGGATGCTACCATCTGGCACATTTTTCGGCGATTTTTCACGCCCGCGGCAGAGTTTTCCCAAATCTGACCAGCCCGGATCCTGGGGAACACTGTAACTGACCGATTGGCTCAGGTGCGTGTTCGCAAAATCTTCGATCCTGTGGCTGCATCGCATCGGCATTGCCTAGCTCGGGAAAACATGTGCCGGGTTTTGGTGCAAACAGCTGGTAACTCGCCGCGTAAGCTGCTGCTCTTGCTCTTGGTGGTGTTAAGCGATGGCAGCGTTGACATCAATCCCGCATCGGCTCACTACAACTGACTGAGCGATCGATCCTCGGCTAAGCACAGAAAAGCTCGCACCAATATGCACAAACCCATCGGACCCGAACGCCGAGCTTTCAAAGTGGTAGTAAGCCTTCGGCTTTTATGATTGTATTCGGTGTCTAGCCTATGGTCATCTCTTTCGCTCTTCCAGTTCTTCATCTCGTTTAGGCCGATCGTGATAATAGCCATTCCAAAAGTGGGCGTGCTTGAGGCTCTTACTTCCCCTCCAAGTCCAAAGCGGTGGAGATTGAGCTGCGATAGTGCTCGCAATCAGCTTCAATTACCGCGACTTATCTCACCGGACAACCGTATCTCCCTCCGTGCGCGCTCGGCTATGTCTCACAGGTAGGAGACCACGCAATTTATTTATCAATGCAATTTTATTACGCAGCGAACGAATCACGATAGCGCGCACCTTCACCGGTCCATTTCCCTCCATTGGCCAACTTACAGATCTTCCCGAACGTCGCAGTCGTCTTCGTGGTCGTCCTACCAGCTACCGTTCGCCGCCCTGTCGTCGTAACGTATGCCCATTTACGGTGACCTCTCCAAATATGGTCCCCACTGGGGGCCTCTCTCACACACCGGCTCTCGGTTGGTCCAGCTACTGATAGATATGTCGTCGCCGTGTCTCTTACGTAAAGCAAGCAGCACGCATCCACTAACGGCTAGCGGCCGCAGCATCAGTAGCCCCCACTGATAGTAGCGAAATAGAACGTCGCTTCGCTACTGACTGAGACTAAGCACCACGGGTCTTAGTAACAAAGCTTCAGCCCGGCCAGCCAGAGTTATGCCTGAGAACTTGCGTAGGTGGGCCAGTTTTTGCTGACGCTTTGTTTTGCGCGCGCGCCTTTTAAGGCCACCCCGATTGGCGGTGTTCTTTCAACGCCACCACTTTTTACGGGCAGCGATCGCCGCAGGAACAACGGCAAACTCCCTCCCTGTTTAATGAAATTATGACGGCGAGATAACCATTTCTCAATCGACGCCGGAGACAAGTTCAATGGGGCCATAAATTTCTATCGGACCCGGTTTTTTTCAGCTGGGATCATGAATTGAATTTTAAAATCTTTGGTTGGCTGTTGGTCCAGTCATCCAGACTGTGATGATGATTTTGAGTGATTTGTACAATGATGAACGTGAATTATGGTTAAGAAAATCAATGATGAAAGCAATCGGAAGAAGATTCTTAGTTATTCTATAAAAGAAGTGATTCCAAGCTCCACAGTCATTATTTGATACGATTTGATTATTAGCGCTAAGCAAATCCCAATGCGCACGAATTATTTTTTCCCAATCTTCCATATAATTAAACATTTTTTCAATTGATGGTTGGACACCTAAATATAAATTTAGGATATGTAAAATAATCATAAAATGAAAACCAATGAAATATCATTTTTATACCATACTATTTATTAATTTATATTTCGGATGGTATGTGCTACTGTTTTTTACGAAATCTTTTCATTTATAATATTGACCTTATTTTGATTGTCAGTTTCAAAAGGCTAAATCATGTAGAAGTTGTCTATAAATGCTATAAATAGTCGACGGCTGATTTTTGCGGAATCGTGCAGTGTCGACATCTATCAACCAAATATTGCTTTGAAGTCTTTGCGTTTTGCACAACAAGTCCAATTTTTACTGCGTTGAAAATGTCGAGTTTCATTGCAAATAAGCATACAGAATCATTGGGAGTAACTCGACAAACTATTTCTAAACGACTCAAAGCCGCAAAATACATCCAAAAGCAAGGAAATTATGCTCAATACGAATTAAAAGCGAGAGATGTCGAACGACGATTTTGCATGTACAAAATGTTGCTTAAATTGCACAGAAGGAAGTCTTTTTGTTCAGGTTAAAAACTATTTGGAGAATAGCGGATGGGAAATTCTGGTTCACTTGCCTTATAGCCCAGCCCTTGCCCCTTCCGACTACCATTTGTTCCGATCGACGCAGAACACTCTGATTGGGAATCAACAATTGGCTGGATTTATTCTTGGCTTCAAAAGATGAACGCTTCTTTCGCGACAGAATCCGTAAATTGCCAGAAAGACGGGAACAAGTAGTGGCTAGCGATGACCAATACTTAGAATAATGTATTAAATGAATTATTTTTTCAAACAAATAAGTTTATCATGCAAAAAAAAACACGGCCCAAATCAAACTCACCCTCCACTTGACGAAAGTTGAGAGTATGTGAAATCAAATGGAAGTTCGCACACGGGACAAGGTTTTATCGTTTTCGCTCGAGCTAAAAAAACCGAATTTATCGAATCGAATTATTCGTATTGGTTTGTGATTAGGTTTTCGGGACATTAAAATTCGTTCAGAAAAAGTGTAAACAGATGATGGTTGTATATAATATAAGATTAGTATAGGCCCTAGCTTTGGCGAGTAAGAGCAGCCATACGACCGCAAAGGGTTAATCAACCAATGTAACTTTTTTCATGTTTTGTAAACACATCTTATAATTAACCAACATTTTTACACATTTTTCTAATGACTTTTACTTTGATAATTGTTTGTCTGTTTCTACTCCAATAATCGATTTCTATATCAAGGCATTATTCTAGTTTAGAAATCTGAAAAAAATCAAAAAAATAAATTCTTTCATATTTCTGTAGTTGAGGAATTCAAGAATATACCCTAGATAGGACCTATCGAAAATCCTATTATTTACCGAGTTATAGCCATTTTAGTGATGCGGTATCTAACAAAGTACAGCCATAACAATGATCTTCAAACGCGTTTTTCTCGGAATTATTTTTTCAAACTGGCGTACACGATATCTCAAGTTTTAGCTATACTATTATTAATATTACTAATACTATTAAGTATTAAGTACCCATGAACGACCAAGCTGAAAAAATATTTTTTTGACGAAAGCCATTGTTGTATTTTCGATTATAAAAAAGGAACTCCAATGTTCAAGAATTATTTTTTTCCCATCTTCCATTTTCCGGGAAATGACTGTTCGAAAAATCGAACATTGGCCGAAACCCGCACTTTTTTTTGCAAGTACAAACATACTACGAACTAAAAGTCACTTCAATTAGCAAATATACGGTATTCATAGATGCATCAATTTTGGATTCCCGGAAGAACAAGAACAAGAGAATGGAGGTCTCTAAGTATAAATCCAAATTAATCCACCTAAGGTGAGATGTAGCATTTCTTATTTCATGTAATTTTAACACATTACTGACAGGCTTTTTCTTTCAAACGAAAGCATATGCTGTTATTTTTTATTGTTAACTGTGGAGAAATGTCAATGCTTAAAAACTAACCTCTCCAATTATCGATTTCCCGAAATAATCGAACATTTTCCAAAACCTGCCAGAGTACTGCTAAAAAACAATGGCATAGAGGGTTGGGAGGTTATTATTCTGTCCGGCGGAAGAATATTCACACAAACAATCTCATTAGAATCCTCGTTACACGTACTGATCATTTCCTCCAGCTCCCCCACAAAAATAATCCTACGGGCCGCCATCACCTAAGGTTGTTACGGACAAAAAATCATAAAGATTTTCAATAATATTTGCTAAATTAATCGATATTCGCAAACATTCACAACTGAAAATGCAAGAATAAAGGAAACACCTTCCATCTTCTAAAGTAAACAAATCAAAATGCGCAGCGGAGGTTAGATGTGTTGGTATTGATTCAGCAGAAAAAAAATGTTCGTAATGGCCAACGTACCGGCTGTTGTTTTCCTGTATGCGGCTCAATCGAATGATTTTCGCTCTATATCACAATGTATGTTCTTTTATCAAAGCAATATTGTAGAAAACTTCACATATTTTTGTCTTTTATTGGGGTTTTTAATTGAAATTGAAAACACCTTCCGAACATACTCGTTTTAAATCGAATTTATTATCCAATAAAGTTACTCAAAACTGAATGAAATCGATATAAGTGGTAGCTAATAAGTTGAGCTACTTTTTGGTGCAAAAACATTACCATATGGTTCCTGTCCAAAAACATGAAAAATTATCAAAGTTGCTGTTCGATTTTTCGAACGTTTGGCCTAAAATGGGTTAATAAAACAACAATGGAAGCCTCATATCATCAGTCCCGCTGTGTTCATTCCAACTGCGAACATTCGAACAATACGAATATTCCCACGCCGAAAATAAGGCGACATGTGTAATCGAATAGGAATACTCTTACGCTAAAAAAATGGCTACTGTGTAATATACAACAAACTTATCGTGAGATAAAAATGTACACAAAATAATTCGGCTCTGTTACAGCTAAATTGTTAAATGAGCCTAATAAAATAAACAGATGGGATAAAAAAATCGGCTTTACAAAAAATAAATAACACTGTTTATCTTTTTTCCTACTAAAACACAGTGAATGCGAATTTTTAAGTGGAGACTATCAACATCGTCAAATTCATAATAACTATGGCAATCAATGATACTGAAGCTAAGATTATACTTTAGAAGTGAAATTAAAAATTTAACCCTTTGCGGTCGTATCAAATTTCGACATGTATGTCGTACCGGTCGCTATTATTGTTACTTGGAAAACCAGAGATGTTAGATTATGAAAGATGAACAAGATTCCTTTGTTTTTTTGTAAACTTCTGATAAGTATTTACCGTTTTGGTCCGTGAGTAAGTTCACAAGACATGAAAATTCGTTTAGAAAAAGCTGATACATTGTTGTATAAAGTAAAATGGCAGTATACTTCTTTGCTGTGATGGTTGAGAGCAGACAAACGACCGCAAAGGGTCATACAGATTTCAATACAGGTTTTCCGAGAAAAAATTCAGATAAAAAGATGTTTTGAAACCAAAAACCCAGATTTTATAATGGCAACCCTGATTCAGAATCTGTCTGGGCTAGAATCGTGTAAACCATGGCACAACTTTTTTTTTATCACTTCATCAGCTTTTTACTATTCTCGTTGTGAAATTTCTTTTTCTTCGTTCAATTTTTGTTTTATGGTTAATACGTTAAGCCCCGACCGAAATAGGGGACCGACAATGAACTTTTCGTCAGGCTCGTGTCGGTTCCAGACACTCTCCGAAAGAAAAGTCTACTGTCAGTCCGGTGAGATCGGCGCGAAAAAGATGAAAAATTCAGTGTCAGTCTCTAGGGACCGACGCGGGGCTTAACGTGTTGAAAGATAAAATGCTGCTCAATATTTTTCAATTTCAATCTGAGGGGGGGGTTTGTGGTTCATGTCCTTGGGTACGAAAATGACCCCGTACCACTCCATGACATCTTTAAAACGATTCGGAGCCTACTGCACTTTTTACGTAAGTAGTCCCTCCCGGTCTTTGCCCCTCTCAACGAAAGACTTGGACAGATTCAACATTTTAAGCATATCCCTGACCGAAACATTGGGATTCCGCTTAAACGCTTTCACGACACGCTTGTGATCCTTATCATTTGATTTCATTCATTTATAGAACATCCATTTTGACCGCATTCCTCCTTCCGTTCGATGCTCAGAGTTTCGTAATAACGTTTAATCGCACGATTCACTGTTGACTGCACGATTCCGAGTTGCTCTCTGATGTCCCGATGAAAGAGTTGAGGATTTTCCAGGTGCTTGCACAAAACTAATTCGCGACGTTGCTTTTCGGATGACGCAATTTTATTCAATTTTCGAAAAACTGACAGCGGCAAAAATACAGTGTGAACAATACGCTCTACTTCTACCCAAATTTTCAAAAGAAATTACCCTACGGGTATGAACTTCTTGAACTTGAATGAATTTCTTTCCCACTGATCCTCGGCAGCTCTCTTTCGACGCGCATTTTTGACGAAAAAGTTTCCGGTGCCTTTTCAATAATTTGTATTATTTTTCGCTTTTCTCTATTCGGAGACAATTTTCTTCAACTTAAATAAGTTAATTTTTTTTTCGTTCCCCTGCCATAGTTTCTTTACTTTCTCCACCAATTCTATTTACATTCAAATAAAGATTGCACGAAAACAACCGATTTTAGCTACCAGTAACAAAAGTGAATGAGATATGTTAGTGTCACGCATAATTAGTGCCCCCAGATATTCCTAAGTAGAGAGGAAAGTTCTCCCAAGTTCACTCAAAAATGTGAAACTTAACCATTGTTGTTCCCAGAAATATCGATGTTCTTGTTGTAGTTATCAGATAAAGAAGATTTCTCACAACCTTTTTAAATTGAATAATTCAATGGATATCACAAGCACCAGAATAAATCAAAGATACCCTAACTGAGACTTTTCCACATGGCTCGAATGCTGGTATGTTTGGGTTTTGAGATATATTTTTAATAAATAAAATAAAATTTAGAAATTAGAGCATTATTTCGGTAGTAATTTTTTCATCACATTTCTGTATGCAAACTTTCCATGCCACACCGATATAGTGGATCTCAGATTTTCGTGAAAAATTGTAGTTTTGTTCTTCATCGCAAAAAATACTAGAGCCATATTTCATTCATTATTTTACGGTTGTCGTCCTATTTTCGTATTTTTCCAAAAATGACTTTTCTCAAAAATTCATAACTTTTTAACTACTGGACCGATTCAAATGAAGTGAAAATGAAGCATACATTTCTGCATAATTCAAGAACTATACAAGCACACGGAACCAACTTTAGCATGTGAAGGGAACAAGAACTGTTTTTATTGTGGTACGACACTCCTCCCCCTTCTCTAAGGGGAAGGGGCCACCATACAAATGAAACACGAATTTCTGCATAACATGAGGACCAAGCAAGCAAACGGAACCAAATTTGGCATGTTTTTAGGTTTTAGGAGGTTTTAGGGGACAAGAAATGTTTTTATTGTGATACGACTTTCTTCATAATTTTGGGCGGGACGAAGTTTTCCGGGTCAGCTGGCATAATAAAAAATGTAAAAAGTGGTTTCTGGAAATGAAATCCGTTTTAAGAACATATAATTCGAAAGGATCTCTGGATCCCGAGTCGAAAACCAGAACCTACAGTATGTTCTCCAGAATCCAAAAGTGGAATCAAAATCATGGATCTAAACTTGTGTTATTAAATTGAAATAAATTTAAATTCGAAATTTTCGACTCGATACTTGAATGTGAAATTGGTTGACTGAATATGGGATTTGTATTTGTAATCCCAACCCAGAATCTTGAACGTAAATCAGAATGACTGAAATACGGGAGCAAGGTCAAGTGTCTTGAATCTTAAATATATACATAAAATACGAACCTGGAACAATGAATCTAATTCTACAATCCGGTATATGGCATTGAACATCTGCAACATAAGATCGGAACCTCAGAATTTTGCGAATACATAATTTGAAATCAAAAGTTGGAAGTTGTGAGGCTGAAACTGATAGCAAAGTTTCAAAGTTCTGCGCTCCTTCCATATGGATTCGGCGTTTCAAACGGTTGTTGCACACGTTTTTTTTTTTGTAGATTTTATAATGAAAGCTCCAACAGCATTTCTTTTCCACGAATAATTGCGCTCTGCAAAAGTGATATCAGAAATTCTTTATGTTCGTCTTGTTCTCTCTAGTTATAGTTGAAGTACTGAAGTACATATGCATTCCGCGATTTGTGGCATTCTGTTCGTCGAAGCCCTTGTATTACAGAACCCTTGGAACCTAAAACCAATTTGCTTCTAGTAAATCATTTGCATATGTTTGCCGGATGTCAGTTGTTTCACCATCCCAAACGGGTCGTTACCTACGTGCTCGCGAACTCAACAAACAACAAACGTCATAAGGCCCCATTGTAGAGCAAACTAGTGCACTGTTTTTTTTTTTCGTTTCATTTCTTGCCGTTTGCTCTCAATTTCCTCCATACCATAATTTCGCAAGAACGTGCATCGCGACTACCGGTAATGTATTCCAAGTCAATTAAATTAAATTAACTGAACCAATAGGAAATTATAAACGAATTTCAATTGAGCTGCTGTGCCGCTTCTACCGCAGCTGCTACGTTTGCCAAAGTGCAATTACTTTCCTCCGCTTCCGAACTGCGAAGTCGGGAGGCAATTGCGCATTTCATTCTTTTGCTTGTATCTCGCCGTGAACAAGAGAGGAAGACGAGGCGAAACAACATGCACAATCCTGATGGCAGTTTCTTATTTTTAAATTTCTTTAATAAATAAATTTAATTCAATTTAATTCTTATTATTCAATTTTTGCCCTTCTCACCCCGAGTCAACCCTCCGTTTTCCGCCGGCAGTTTCATCCCAAGCTGGAAGATGCATGAAATGAAATCGTTTTATTCTACTCCTACGCCGCGCGCTGGAGGATTTTCGCTGTTGCGCTCGCCTATTGCACGCTCCTAATGTGAATCGAATTGAATGTATATTCCAAGACTGGGATCGGGAAAAGATACCCCGCGAGGGGGTAAGAACCGTGGGTCAGAGCAAGCATATGCCAGCATATGCACCGCACCGCGCGCCATGGGGACGGCACTTATCGTTTTGTGTGCATACCTATATGCTTGCTTCCGTTGGAGGTCACACACGCTAATGGAAGTCAGCAGCGTGCGGCGTGCGATGAAAACACACATATATCGCGCCGCAATTCAGGCACCGAAAAGCGTAACATAGCCTGCAAAGATCTTTACAAACATTTCCATCGGTTGGATGATGCAGAAGAAGTGAAGCGAGGGAGGTCTCGCGGAAAGGCTGGCAAAACAATAGCTACCGGTATACATATCGCGCTTCTGTTTGCGAAGAGATTCGCAGAGTTCGCCTTTGATCCTCTCCGGCGATCGATCGGATTCTCAACCGCCACGGCTGGAATTGCGGGGAATATCGCGCATAACCAAGGTTCGTGTCCGTTTCGCTGCCCTTCGCTTTGTCCCGCTGCGGTTGGTTGCTGGTTTGTCTGTTATTATTCCGCGTGCGCATATTAAAAGTAGATTATTGTTTGTTACTATTTTTGTTATCCAATTTAGCTATATGGTAAAGCATGCAGGGCTTAGGGACCGGATGTCACGCTGGAAGTGGTAGCGATATCTACTGCCGCTTGACCATTGTGCAGCAGTAGGGTAACACAGTTGACTCAGCTGAATGTATTCCCTCGATACGCTCTATGGGGAATGTAGCAGAGACTAAATCGCGGTAGGTTTGTTCGAAAGAAGCGCCAGTTTGTTAATTTGCAAATAAAAAAGGTTCCTATCAGATGAGTTTTATTGGCGCATGCGACAAATGTGCTGAATCGTTTGCTATTGATTCCAGAAGCAGATTTGATAACAACAATTCGTACCGAAAACTAATTTTTTTTTCCAAGATAATGACTTTTTTTTTGCAAATTAGTGATCCATCTATACAAAGTGTCCAATATAACTATTACATTTTCGTTTTGCTTCCATCATTCTTAATTCAAGATTTGTCTGTGGGACTGTTTATCGTGGCCTACACGGGGTCAGTTCACGTTCTCACATAACATTCACACATTTACCATTCGAACATTTACCATTCACACCTTTACCATTCACACATTCACCATTCACACATCCACCCACAAATCCCTTACCCATTTCTTTATTGAACTGACAATCTTAACCTAACTTAAAATTTAATGGTAGGCCGTTTACCCGCGGCCTACTCGGGATTATACTAACTTAACCTATCTAAACCTACATTAACAAACATTCAAGTAATTTCCGAAGTGCTTTCTAAACAATAATTGGCTGTTCCATCTTTTTTCTCTTATGGTTTTGCGGAAATGGTACATTGAACCAGATTCAAAATATATCAAATTATAAGCAATAGCCTCTGTGCATAGCCATAGAGCTGACTTTTCGCTAGTTGATTTGCCATTAATTTTTCTAACAATCATTTCTTCTGGGTCACAAATTCTTGTCCTCATTTTTTCATTGATTATATATAATACCCAGTTCCAAATAATTTTGGATATTGTACACTTTTTTATGCGATGCATGGATGAATCTTCGGTTCCACAGGTGTCACAAAGTTGAGAGACTGTGTCACGTATAGAATGACGAAACAATTTATTTTTACATGATACAATGCCATTTAGAACTATAAATAGGGCATTTTTTCCACTTGTGGATAAGAAACTCTGGTGCACATTCTTCCAAATAATCTCCCATTCAAGACTTGGCAATTCTAATTCTATCCTCGGAACGATTTTCAGTCCATATATCAAGCTTTCATATATAAGACTACATGTGTTAGATCTTGTGTATTTCCTTTTTTCCTCTGCCAATATTATCCATTCACGAGTGTTGCGTGTTAGTAGTTGGTTAGATTTTTGTGCCATCATGAACTTGTCAACTTGCTGATCATTTTGCATGAAAACTATGTTTTTAATGAACAAAGCTTTCATTTTATTTTCCACATCGATCAAGGATAAGCCTCCATTTTCTACATCTAGATATAGTTGCTGCAATTGAACCTTGAAAATCATTGAATTGAAAATGAATTTCTGGCAAATTCTTCGAATTTGTGCAATTTGTTTATTATCAGCCGGGAATATTTGAGCAACATACCAAATTTTAGATAAAATATAGCAGTTAAGAATATGAACTTTTTGAAACAAATTTAAATTTCTTCTAGAGTGGATTTTTATGGCGTGTTTCAGTTTATTAATAATGTCATCATAGTTTTCTGTTATCATAGTTTTGAAGCTCGAAGTGAATGAAACACCTAAAATTTTCATTTTGTTAACTTCGTTTAACTGATGTGGACCAGAAAAACAGTTGTTAAATCACAAAAAGTTTGATTTTTGCATGTTCAATCTAATCTTTGAATAAATACTGAAATAGTTTATGAGAGTAAGAACAGTATCAAATTCCATATCATTGAGAACAAAGATATTGATATCGTCAGCAAAGGCTATATTGATGAAATTGTTGTCTATGAAGCATCCATTAATGTTTTCATATATCATGCGAATCAAAGGTTCGCAGGTGGTGTTACACTTTCAACGAGATACATGTTGAATATTTTTATCATGCCATTTTTCAGATGTTCTTTGTAAGTGTTGTAAAACTCGTACGTTAGCCCGTCTGGACCAGGGCTTCATTTTTTGCCACCTGCCTTAGAGCTATTTCAAACTCGTCGTCTGAAATTGGAGATGATAATCTATTTTGATCAGCCATATTCAGGGATCTATTAACGTGACTTAAAACTTGTTCAACACCTGTTGCATCAAATTCTTTTCTGTCAAAAAGTTCTTGGAAATGATTTTCTAAAAAAGTTTTCAAGATTGCATTGTTGGTGGTTACTGCACCATTTACTTCCAGTTTTAACAAATTGGATTTGCTATCTCGGTTTATTCTAGATGAAATTTGAAAAAAAAACCCTAGCTTTTCATCCTCAAGCAGAGTGTTTGGTTGGTATTTTTGGCGGTAACTTTGAATGCGTCTGTTTTCTATTTCTATTAGTTTGGATTTTACATATATCATTTCATCTGGATGAGATTGTCCGTTCATCATAGATGCAGAAATTTGTTTTAGGCATGCGTACAAAAACGATTTTTCCATTCGTATTTCTTCATTCATTTTAAACGTCTCTGATTTGAAAAAATATTTAGTTTTATTCTTAAAATTCATAAAAAAAATCACACATTGAAATTTTCAGTAAAGCTGTGATGCTTCAAACTATCGTATATTTGAATATATCGGTTAGTGACATCTGGAATATCCATTATAGTTGGATTAATTTTCCAATATCCCCTTCCGGAAAATGTCATGCAGCTTGAATCAGATACTTTATATTTCATGATCACTGAATGGTGATCAGAAAATGCTGTTGGTAGAATGTCAATCGATATTACTTGTTTCAAAAATTCTTCCGGACAATACATTCTGTCTAGTCTAGACTTCGAATTTGCTCTAAAAAAGGTATATGATGTTGAATTATTAACTGATTTCTCAATATCTTTCATATCCATTGACAATACAAGGTTGTTCAATCCTGCACAGAAATTTTCCACGGCTGAATTAGAATCGTTTGAATCTAGAATACAATTGAAATCTCCCGATAAAATATTTGGATGTTCATTAGATAAATGGGGTATTATGTCTTCATTGAACAAAAGATCTCTTTGTTTCTTGTACTGGGAGCCTGAGTGCGCGTAAATGTTTATAAAATTCACGTTATCAAAAATAATAGACGATATTCTCCCATTAGGATTAAGAAGAATGTTCCGGGGATCAATATTCTTACGTAGAAGAATGGCTGTGCCTTTGTGTGTCGAACTAATGTTAACAAAAGCTTGGTGCGTCAAAATGAAACCGAAACACTCAAATGACACTTCCTGGAGAAATATAACATCCAAGTCATTGTCCCATATGAAATCTTTAAGTAATGAATTTATTATTTTATTATTTAAGTTATGGTACCATCGTCGTAGTGGAACATGTATGTCTCCTCGATATTTCTCACAAAATCCGAAAACTTTATTTCATCGATAAACTTCATATAAAATCTGTTTTTATTTTCATCCCGGTATATGGAATGAAGGTCTGCTGGGGGAACTTTCAGGTGCTGTAGCGCGAACTTCAGTACTTCCAGATGCGTGGGGGTCTTGCTTCCTGATGAGCACACCAGTTTAACCGTATTCTTTCGAACTCTGGTTTCCATTTCTATTTTTTTGTTTTCAAAAGATTCCACTTATTGTTTGTTTAGCACAATAGGTGCCAATGAGACTATTGTCATGCACTATTTTTCTCACAATATTATCTCGATCAGGTCGAGTGATCGTCCAAGAAATGCACTGAATTACCAACTTTAATTTTCTTCATAATTTTTTTTGTCAAGCTTTTTAGAGCTTGACATTTTTTCCGGCAGAAAAAAAAACCACGTCAACCATCGGGCGTGGCTTGCTGCGATACGCATTGAAACTAATACTGAGCGAAATAATTTCTTCTGATTCAATTACAAATAAAACGAATAAAGGGACATATAAAGTAATGAATCAATATTACTGGGGGCAGAATTTAAAGCTTCAAAAATTTAGGGAAATTGGTAGTCGTCTAGGGATTTTTTATAATTTTTTCTATGAAATCAATTCATCTAAATGTTATATCAATGAACGAATCATTGATATATCATTTAGATAAATTGACTTTTTGGGAACGATGCCCAAATGTTGTTGGTTATATATCAAGCTTATTAAATAAAGTAGAACTTGACTTAGCTGACATTTTGAAAAGCTATAAGCAACAAAATACGAAATGTTAAATACAATAGAGCAATTCCACGTCAAAACAGCAGTAAAACAGTTAATTCTCCTCCGACCCTTTCCTTTATTTTCGAACTTGCAATGAAAATTCCTTTTTTTTTTTATTAACCTATTTATTTGCAACTTTGTTTTTAACAGCATTCCTCCAATGACCTATTTTCATAAATCACACCTCAAAAGCCAACGGTCAAATTAAATTATATATTGGGTTGGGGAAAAAGAGATGTCGTATATAGTCAATATTTGGCAACACTTAAACATATCTTGTGTTGTACTTATCGCATCGGGTCATACTATACGGCTATTTAAAGACGACAATCTGTGCTACATGTTTCGTTTTGACAGTGTTGTGATTGTCCTTTTCAATCTCAAGTTATAGCGCGTCAAAGATGGAGTCCACCAAGCAAGAAAGTCGCTATATTTTACGTTTTTACTACATGCGAAGTAAAACAGCAACGAAAAAAAATGGTGTAGTTTATGGACCCGATACTGTAACGATTCGCAAAGCACAGCGTTGGTTTGATCGATTTCGTTCTGGTGTAGTGGCTGTCGAAGATACACCCCGTACTGGCCAATCGTCGTGGAAACCGATAAAATCGTTGAAATTATCCAAGTAGACCGGCATGTGAGCACTCGCTCGATTGGCCAGGAACTTGGTATAGACCATAAAACCGTTTGGAACCATTTGCAGAAGATTGGATCCCAAAAAAAAGCTAGATGTATGGGTCCCCAACCCTATATTATGCTGAAAAATCAATAAAATTTCTAGGTACAATTTATTTTATTCACACTGTCTACGACAAGTCGCACAGACTGTAATTTTCCTATAACTATGGTAAACTTCTTATTTTATTTTTAAATGCGTTTTTCGTCAGATTAAAATCGTACTCGTTATTTGTCAGATTGAACTGGCGAAGACAGGAATCGAACGGGTTGTTATAGGCATAGTTCGTTCTATGGTATGGCACTGCTAATTGTGGGGAGTTCCGAAATCGTCTAGGAGAAATGTTGAACGGGATCTGTGCAAGCAATTCAGCACAGTCCATAGATCCTATGAGAATATCGAACATAAATAATTTTTTTCTGAACCCGCTCGATAGATATAACAGGAGCAGTGTGGTAAGGGGACCAAACAGGCGCTGCATACTTCAGCGTGCTACGAACTAGCGAACAAGTGTTTTCAGTGCGTGTATATCTGTAAACTCCGCTGCGTGGCGTCGTATGAAGCCTAGTACGGAGAAAGCTTTCGCCGTCGTAGCGGCCACGTGCATACCGAATCTGAGTTTGAAGTCGATTGTGACTCCAAGGTCGTAAATGGACGATACACGGTCCAATACTTCCGTTTCCATCTAATATTGATGACTGGCAGGGCTCTGACACCGGGCGAAGGAAATGACTGAATTTATTACTGTTCACATGCATCCCATTGTCGCTAGGTTGCATCGAAAACCTATATATTCCAAACGAAAATTAAAATGACAGATCCAGGCAACCATTGAATATGAGCAAATGAACTTTTGTCCTTCAATATGTTTCGATGATTATTTTTTCCACCCAGTGTCATTTTCATTTTGATTATCGGAAACGTTAGAACTGAATTTCATTTCAGCCAAATGAACATCAGCTTTTATTAACTTCTAACCTGAAACTGCTGTTTGCGGTTGTGTTTTGCAGTTGCCGGATGCCGTAATCGGAAATACCTTTTGAAATTCCCGATGTCGCAAATGACTTGACGGTAGCTAAAACCACTCGTTGTATCCATTCTGCATATGCCGTTGCTACCGTCTTGCCAAATAAAATTTATTTTGAACTTAAATTCACTGCCAGAACGAATATCGTTTCGGATGTGATGAAGATCAATTTGTTGCTTTTGATATTCAATGTATAAACAACAGCGAAGTTATGAACCCCACTCAATGTCGCATTCATTCAATAGCAAATTTGCTCATGCAACAGCGCATGAACTCGTTTGTTATTGTCATCAAAATAATGAGGGCACTGTGTTTCAAGCTGGAACAAAATCATATTCGTTTCTCGTGAATATTTGTTGATATTCTAAGACACTGATGCCAACATAATGATGATGTCTGCCTGGAGCGCATCACAATCTGAAGACGAATCGATGGTGCGGAAGATTTTTAGGTCGTCGGAGAATGAAAGTCTGGACGAAGAAAGCAAAAAGTACAAGTCGTTAATAAACATGTTGAACAACATCGGCCCAAGAACGCTGCCCTGCGGTACTCCAGACGTGATGTTCAAGACACGGGATCGAGTTGAGTAAAGGGCGACATATGCGGTTCTGTCACACAAGTACGAGGAAATCCAATTCGTAAGTGAATCCGGAAATTCCATGTGTTTCAACTTCTCGATGAGAAGGACATGTGGAACCGTGTCGAATGCTTTCGCGAAATCAACATATACTGCGTCAACTTGTCGTCTCTCGTCTACTTCGCGAGACAAGGCAGTAACGTAGCACATGATATTCGATGTTGTAGATCGACGCCCCATGAACCCGTGTTGGCCTTCAAAAATAATGGCAGACATTACGCTATACAAAACATTGTGCACCAGTCTTTCGAATACTTTGCCAATGGAGCATAGTATTGTAACACCCCGATAATGTTCCACCATCTTGCAGCTACCAGATTTGTGGATGGGAACGATGTAAGCAGCTTTCCAGGCATCCGGAAAGGTCATTTGGCAAAGTGACTGGATGAGTAAATGTGTAATCGGAGCCGCTAACTCTTTGGAACAGTTTTTAAGCAGTATGGGAGGTATTCCATCCATCTCGCATCCTTTTTTGATATCCAAGTCGTCGATAGCTCTCACAATTTCGTTTTCGGTAAACTGGATGACAGGGAGGTCGATGTTGTACGCAGGAATGTGAGCGAAACAGTCCCCTCTTGGTACGGGTGATGCTTTGCTGAATACGCCCTCGAAAAACGTAGCGAAAAGGTTTGCGGTTTCCTCGATTGAGTTGGCTTGGGCACCATTAAAGCTCGCACTACGTGGTATGCGAGTGGATGATTATCTTTTCTTCACAAAGTCCCAGGAGCACGCCGGGTTTTGCTTAACTCTGGTTTGAATAGTGGCTATATGGTTGCCGTAGGTGTCTGATAGCGTTGTTTTATACTATAGTTCAATCTATTGGAGGTAGTTTCGATCGTTTGTAGACTTCGAATTGAAGAAGCGGTAACGAGCTTTCCTGAGAATGTTGCACAAGTTTCGGAGTTCATGGGTCCACCACGGTCTACTGGACATTGAGCTGAATGAACGTTTTCTGCGAGGCACATTGTCATTAAGCACTGCATAGAGCTTTTCATAGAATGCTGAAAGTGGTAGATTTACTGATCCGGTTTGCAGTGGAGTTTCCCAGTCAACAGCCTACAGAGCCATTTTCAGCTGTGCGAAATTGCATAGCTTAAAATCGTAGGAAGAATTGTCGTCTATTTCATTGTGCTCAATAAGATCGTCGCTGTCCACGTCGAATAGCAGAACGAACGGTGGATAGTGATTGTCCACTGCCAATAGAGGCGAGTTGGGTTCGATTATGTCTAATTGGTCTGGTAGGCTTACGAATGCCAAATCAAGAAGCCTGCCGTTCGCATTCAGATATCGGTTGGTCTGTTGCAGTCCAATTGCAAGCAACGAACAAGAATTTCAAACATCTACACACATATAGCAGTGTTGCGGAAATTTATAAATTATTTCATTGTTCAAAAAAGGAAAATACATGGGCAGTACGCAAAGCAGCTTTTGGGAATGATTTATTTTTTTTTACTTTTTTTTACGATAAGAACACAAAAAACTGAAAAAACTGAAACAGTTTTGAAATAACGACCTAAATAAATACAGTATTTACAAAAAATTTTGAAAAATTTAGAATTTTGGATTTATTTTCTGATAAATGGGTCAGATTGGTCGCGTCGCTAACAGTGAAAATATAAACTTTATCTAATGATTTTAACCAGTAATGAAAAGCTTAACGCCAATCCCTAGGGGCCGAAACGGGGCTCGACGTGTTAATTCTTTACGGTCAGTGTCTCCGTAAGAAAAACCTCGTAGAAATAAGCGTCTCCGTCCCGGAGACATTTCGGAGACACTAGCTGTCAAGGGCTAAATTCTTTATCAAAAAAGCCACCACTAATTCGTCAGTAGGGCTAACAAAAATAGTTTGTTCTAGATGCGATGCGAGGTATTTATATCATATCATGGAATACTTGCTTGATTTTTTGTTCCAATACTGAACAAAATTATGAGTTATTTACTGAACCATTTATTGTTGAGCTAAATATTAAAATTTTGTTTTTTCCTATTCGTTATTTCATTTCAATTTTCCCATTTTCACGTAAGGGCTCGTTAATTTACCCACTTCTACATTTTCTGCTGAGCAACATCAGCTGTTTTTAGCTACATTTTGCAAGTGACTGTTATTATTGTCTTTACTTTTTTCTAATATTTTGAGTTTGATCCATCGACAAGTAATGTCAATAATTGGCAATGGCTATGTCAATATTTAATTTTGAAATTCACTATTTCACTGTTGAATGCGAAGAGTTGATTTCGTCATAGCAACGTGTTCTACAGGATTGCTTATTTTAAGAGATATATCATTTATTAGGTAGTCACTGATATCTGAATAAGTTATATCGTTTTTTGTGAAAGCGAGATATTCATTCGACTATTTGGATTTTATTGAATTTATCATTGAAATCTGTATCTCAAAACATCATGCTTCGATGTTTTGTTATTAGAATACTAATTTGATTTGCGGAGGCGATCTGGCGTAGTGGTAATATCCATACCTCTCACGCTCAAGATCACGAGTTCAATTCTCACTCCCGATATTCTTCCAAAAATGGAAGCAAAAGTGACGAACCAGCCAAAAGTGTTGAAAATCACTATAATTCAGAAAAAAAACTAATTTGATTTCAATGTAAAACGGCTAGTGGAGCCACATGAAAATAGAAATAGAAATTTAAAAAAAAGGATGAATCTCAAATACTGCCAAATTGAAGCTTTATGAACAATGCTATGCAAAACATAGATTGTGTACGCAATTTATATGAAAAAAAATATGTAGATTATTATTATGTTTAATTAATATCATCTTTGGTATATTCGGTAAAATTTCGAAACTTCAGCGGTGATTTCCAGTTGCAGTAAACATTTTCTATTATTCAGAATGAAAAAACGAACAAATCACGCCCAGATATCAAAGCTTTCGGTTTTAAACATTCAGTTTCACATTGAATTTGCGTGAGTAAATATTCTCATTGTCATTCCGTAACAAAAACATTAATTTCTCTAGTATTATACAGGGTGCTGGGTTACTCAGGGTTAAAAATATTGCAAATTGTTAGAGAAGGATATATTAGCCTGTCAAAAAAGTCCTGCGGTATTTTTTTTTTTGAATTTTCATTTGTTCATAAAATTAGTTACAATCATCTGTTTTAAGTCAAATATGCGCCGTTTTGTTCGATGACTTGTTCCCAGCGAGATGCCAACTTCATAATACCTCTGTTATAGAAGCTCGCTTCCTTATTGGCAAAAAACTCGGATAGCCAATTTTCACAGGCCTCTTTCGTGGCTAACTTCTGACTACCTAGCTCGTTCGCCATGGACAAAAACAGGTGGTAGTCACTTGGTGCAAGGTCCGGACTATACAGCGGATGCAAAAGAACCTCCCATCCGAGCTCCCGGAGCTTCTGGCGCGTCACCAAAGAAGTGTGTGGCCTGGCGTTGTCATGATGGAAGACAATGCGGCCTCTGTTTATCAAAGATGGCCTCTTCTTCATGAGTGCTACCTTCAAGCGGTCCAGTTGTTGGCAGTACAGGTCCGAATTGAACGTTTGGCCATAGGGAAGCAGCTCATAATAGATTATTCCTTGACAATCCCACCAAACACACAACAGAACCTTCCTGGCCGTTAATGAGGGCTTGGCCACCGTCTGAGCCGCTTCAGCGGGCTTCGACCACGATCGTTTGCGCTTCACGTTGTCGTAAGTGACCCACTTTTCATCGCCAGTCACCATCCGCTTCAGAAACGGGTCGATTTTGTTGCGATTCAGCAGCGATTCACATGCGTCGATACGGTCAAAGATGTTTTTTTGCGTCAACGTGTGTGGCACCCATACATCGAGCTTCTTTGTGAATCCAAGCTTCTTCAAATGGTTAATAACGGTTTGATGACTTATCCCCAGTTCTTGGCCGACGCTACGGCTGCTACTATGCCGGTCTTTCTCGGCTAATTCAGCGATTTTGTCGCAATTTTCGACGACAGGCCTTCCGGAGCGTGGCGCATCTTCGACGACCTCTACACCAGAACGAAAACGTTGAAACCATCGTTGTGCGGTGGAAATGGAAACTGTATCGGGTCCATAAACTGCACAAATTTTATTGGCAGCTTGAGATGCATTTTTGCCTTTGTCATAGTAGTACTGTAAAATATGTCGGATTTTCTCTTTATTTTGCTCCATATTTGCGACACTATAACTCACGAACGACTTAACCAAACAAAACACTGTCAAGGACTCTATTATAGCGCGCAAAAATACATTTCCAACAAGCTATAGTATGACTCGATACAATGAATACAACTAGAACTACGCGCTTACAACGACACCTCGCAGAAATACCGCAGGACTTTTTTGACAGCCTAATATATACAGCAGAGTGCCAATAGATGTATGGGAAAAAAGTGACCTTCGAATTTTTAAAGCGAACTTGCTCCCCCCTCCAGTGATTTTTTGGTTTTCAAAAAACTCAAATTTTAACGCCTGCGACACTAGAAAATGAAGTCCGATTGAGCTGATATTTTTGTTTTCTACAAGAAATCCATTGACCATTGAACGGAAATGGAGGATGGTTCAGCTGAAGGAGGCCGCAATGCTGATAGCTCGGGAATCGGATAAATCTGATACTTTGGTCTTGAGTAAGACTGTTTGGTTGTGGCTTGCACTGAAGAATGAATGAAATTAGAATTAAAAAAAAACACTTAAATATAAATCAAATATAAAATTCACGTTTATGCTCTCTTTTTTACCCTTAGAAAACTCTTTCCTACTTTTTTGAAGTGGTGTGATTTTATCACGGATTTATGCAACAACACCAGTGGCTATGTGGATAGCGTGGTCGCGTAAAACAGCCTTGCATTCCAGCCGGCCTTGGTTCGATCACCGTTGACATCGTTTGTACTTTTTTTGGGTACAATCCCAAGCTGACGTTCAGTCTAAGAGAAATAGATGTCTGCTCATACATACAAACATTTTAAAGCTTTTGAAAAATGCGCTTTTATTTGTTCATGTCACCCTCCAGTACATGAAAAAGCATTTTTTCGGCTGAAGATGAAATATTTTCTGTCAATTCAAATGAGTCTGAGCAAAGAGCAAAGAGCAAAAACCCTAAATTCATACAACAAAAGTGAGGGTTTGCGCTGGTTAATATTTGTCTATAGTCTCCAAGTACCCTAGCATTGGTATAATGTCTAGAGAATGAAACAGTTAACTCGCTCCATGATCATTTAATTTATTTTTTTTTAATTTTGCTTTTGACCTTGAGCGAGACACCGCCACTTCCGATGGCGGGTCGGCGGTGGACTCGGATCGGAACCGACTTTAAAACGAAAGAAATCACATCTTTGATATTTGAATACGTTATGTAAAAAATCATGAGTTTTAAAGAAAAAATATAAAAAAATATAGCGCCCTCTAGCCATGAAAACAACAAAAAACGAGTACAATAAATAATTACAAAAACAAAATCCATTTTTTTTGCAAGCGTAATATTTTTTTCAAAAAAGAATAGGATAGGTAATTCGCTTTAATTTGATAGATCGATCATCCGAATAGGTTCAGTAGTTCAAAAATTTTGGATTTTCGAATAAAGTTATTTTCGAGAAAAAAGACGAAAACTACTCTAAAATGGAAATGGGCACGGGTCCAATATTTTGTAATAAGAAACATATCTGCCACTTTACGCGAAAATCTGAGAACCACTATATCGGTTTGGCATGGAATATACAGTCATTCCATGCCAAACCGATAGTTACTCTTCAAACAACCTGGATTAAGCCCTCGTGATATTCTCAAATTCAGCTCGCAAAAATTGCCACAAATTATAATACACCGACAATCGACATAATTAAATGGCGCTACGCATCCCCAACTTCACATGTTTTCCATCGCAATAATACAGTATCGACCTCTACACCGGAACGCACCTTCTCCAAATGCACATGACAATCGTAATAAATGCCTATCTGAATATTGAATTAGCCCATGCGGAGCTTTGATCCGCAGCGCGCGGTACGAACCCCCGTTTGGCCAACTCCCAGCGCGTGCACCTTCCCCCCTCCCACACTGCTATCGAAATTTAAATATCGTCGTTTATTTGATTGCACCAGGCGGCCGTACAATTGTTTTCACAATTGCAGCGACAGAGCGCCCAGCGCAATTGTTTGTAGCTGCAAACACACAACACACCGAGCGTTCGCTTCATTCATTTGCTATTTATTAAATGCAAATTGCGGAAAGAGTTACTTTCAGTCCGCCATCGTCTGCGTCGTCGTCATCGACTGCGTCGCGCCAACCCGGGGTATCGCCAGCGAAATTCGATCAATTTCCACGCGGGACAATCGAAGAAATTCACTTAGCTGGAGCGGAAATTATAGGGCGGTGGCTGTGGTGAATAGAATGTCACGTTCAATGTATGCACTTAATCCTCGAGAGTTAATTTATGCTTCGGAGGTTCGTCGCTTGCAGGGCGCGAACCCTGTTGGATCTATTTTGCCCGCGCGCACTTCTCACTTGCGGCTAACGACTGCTCGTTCCGCCAAATGCCTTCCTAAATTACTTTCCTGACGCGCTCTTTCTCTGCGCTTGCTGCCAGTGAGCCAGTGAGACAAATGGGTAACATTTTCCGCGTGGTCCTGCTGTGCAACTGCTGCCGCATTGAAGATAGTATTCTCACAGACTCCACTGGTATCGTAATGTATCGAAATCCGGACACTTACGTGCTTACGATAATAACTTCAACTGCAAAAAATATTAATACTTTGGCGTCCGGCGACACCACAGTGGTTACATGCGCATAGTATCTAAGCGGCCGGCGATTGCTCTTTAGTATCGTTTGCATTCTGTTGGGGTTTTGTTTAGGTATCATTAACTTACACACGCCAACAAGTTTTATGTTTTTTATAAGTAGGGAAGGTGGGGAAATACGAACATATTAAGAAGAACTTCAATTATATCTTTCGAAACTCATGTTTCTCCAAACTTAAATGCAGTTTCTTGCATTCCAATATACTGTTTTTCGAATTAATCGGCCGAAAATTTTTCAATGTTTTTACTAAAATTAAAACAGTCCGAAAAGTAGATTTTTTTTCATGATTACCCTCATGGACATATAGTGGGGGAATATGGACAGGTTTGTAATATATACGTAAAGGGTGTGTCACATCAAATTGCATCACGGAAAAAACGCTGTAGAAATTCGCCGAGTAGACCGATCCTTTTGAAAATTTTAGACAGTAAAATAAAAACTATTAAACAACTTTTGGCATTTTCTTTTTATTCATACTTCGAGCCCAAGCCCGTATGCTCGCACCTTCCTCTTTACCCCGTCCATAAGGTTCTGTACAACGTCAGGTTGTAGTTTTTTTGAACAGAAATCCATTTTCTCTTGAAGTCCGCCTCCGATTTGACAACTTTTGGGTTCTTCCGGAGGGCCTGCTTCATAATCGCCCAATATTTCTCTATTGGGCGAAGCTCCGGCGCGTTGGGCGGGTTCATTTCCTTTGGCACGAAGGTGACCCCGTTGGCTTCGTACAACTCCAACACGTCCTTTGAATAGTGGCACGAAGCGAGATCCGGCCAGAAGATGGTCGGGCCCTCGTGCTGCTTCAATAGTGGTAGTAAGCGCTTCTGTAGGCATTCCTTAAGGTAAACCTGCCCGTTTACCATGCCGGTCATCACGAAGAGGGCGCTCCGCTTTCCGCAAGAGCAGATCGCTTGCCACACCATGTACTTTTTGGCAAACTTGGATAGTTTCTGCTTGCGAATCTCCTCCGGAACGCTGAATTTGTCCTCTGCGGAGAAGAACAACAGGCCCGGCAGCTGACAAAAGTCCGCTTTGACGTAGGTTTCGTCGTCCATTACCAGGCAATGCAGCTTCGTCAGCATTTCGGTGTACAGCTTCCGGGCTCGCGTCTTCCCCACCATGTTTTGCCTTTCGTCGCGGTTAGGAGCCTTCTGAACCTTGTATGTACGCAGGCCCTCCCGCTGATTGGGCCGCTGGACGAATGAACTTGACAAATTCAGCTTATTGGCGACATCCCGGACCGAACTTCTCGGATCACGTCTAAACTGCTTAACTACGCGCTTGTGATCTTTTTCACTGACCGAGCATCCATTTTTGCCGTTCTTCACCTTCCGGTCGATGGTTAGGTTCTCGAAGTATCGTTTTAGTACTCTGCTGACCGTGGATTGGACGATTCCCAGCATCTTACGGATGTCCCGATGTGACAACTCCGGATTCTCGAAATGAGTGCGCAGGATTAATTCACGACGCTCTTTTTCGTTCGACGACATTTTTTCAAATTTACGAAAAATTGACAGTGAAGCATGGCCAACGTGATCTATACACTCTTATCTGATTATAAGCGAAAGCTGAAGATATAATTCCTAAAAATTAAATTTCTACAGCGTTTTTTCCGTGATGCAATTTGATGTGACACACCCTTTATATACACTATGTAAAAAAATTATACACACCCCCTATTGACTGTTTTTAGTCTAGCTGGCATCTTTTGAATGGCAATGAATAAAACTCAAAAAACAGTATGAACATACTCGTTTATTACTTGACGTTTATTCAGTAACATAAAAACATTTCAAACTTATCTCATACTTCAGAAGGTAAATGTTAGAAAAAATAACAAGAGAAATCAACACCAAAAAATTAAACACACCCTTAGATATTTGCGCATTTAAAATCGTGTGTGGCCTCCTTTTGCCTGGATTACGGCCTGGCATCGATCCGGCATGGATTCCACAAGCTTAAGGGAAACGGATGGCTCGGTTTTGTTCCATTCATCAACGATGACCTGCTTTAGCTCCCCCAGATTCGTTGGGATTTGTTCTCGAACTTTTATCTTGAGAATGGACCATATATGTTCGATAGGGCTAAGGTCTGGAGATTGAGGAACCCAATCCAGGACCTTTATTTTATTTTTCTCAAGCCATTGCGTTACTAGTTTCGAGGTGTGTTTAGGATCACCATCATGTTGAAAGATGAAATTCCGAGACATCTTCAACTTTATGGCACTGGTGTGGAGTTTACGTTCCAGAATGTCCAAGTAAACTTCCTTTGTCATGATCTTGTCAATGAATCCAACGTTCCGCAACCATTCCAGGACATAGAACCCCACACCATCACTCGTCCTGCAATATAACCTATCAATAAAGCTTCACTCCTTCAATAAATATTATTCAAATAGTCATACCTCCTCCGTGCTTCACGGTAGGTCGCAAACACTTCAAGTTCAAGCGATCTCCTGATTTTCTCCACGTCCGAATGATTCCGTCAGAGCCAAACAAGGTGATTTTTGTCTCATCAGACCACAACACATGCTTCCAGTCATCAATTGTCCAAGTTGCATGTTCTTTGGCCCATTTCAAGCGAAGTTTTATGTTTTTCTTCGACAACCATGGCTTTTTTACAGCTACATGCCCTCCAAACCCCAACTCCTTTATTCTGTTCCGGACAGTTTGAGGGTGTACTGCAACATTGTAGAAGGTTTGAAGCTCAGCTGCCAGTTTTGGAGCAGATAGTTGCCGATTTTCCTGAATCCTTCGTTTGATGAATCTGTCAATATTAGGTGTTGTTTTACGTTTTCGTCCTTGTCCCTTCTGGCGAGCAATTGTACCCAATCGTTTATACTTTTGGATGATCGACGCAATTGTATTTTTGTTCAAATTGACCATTTGACTTATTGTTTGGTAACCATTATCAATTGCTTGATATTCAAAGGAACTTCGCGTCTTTTTCCCATTATTGCCACACCAAATTGTCCAACACTTTGGCAAATCACAGAAAATGATCTAGACTTCCACTTTCAACTTGTTTATCGTTGGTTGTTTACTTATCAAAACAAAGCTCTACCATCTAATGTCATTTTTCAAGGGGTGTGCATAATTTTTTGGCATCATATGTAGGGATGGCCATGTTTATTTGCTGCGCCTTTAAATAAATACTACTACAAAAATTTATTTATTCTGCTCATTTTGCTTTACTCAATAGGGACATCACTTACAGCTAAAAGAAAAATTGAATAATAGGAGTGTGTTAATATCTTAAACAAAAATGCTGATACTATTACGAGGGTGTCTATATTTGTTTTACATAGTGTATATATCTTCGAAATTTCATGAAAGTAAGGGAACAGGGTCGAGAGCTAATGGAAACTAACGGTGAGATTAGTAGAACTAAACAATTTATAATTTCCCGATAATGTCAAGAACCGGCGGTGACAGGCCAAATAATCCGAATTAGCGCTGCCTGCGCCAAGCGAATATTTTTTTACGAAACGTGCGGACGTCAAAGTGTTAACATATCATAGCATGAAAAATTACCGTTCCTATAGAATTAGAAGACATTCATGACATTATGAATCACAGAATTCCACAAAAGCATCTTATATTTGTACAAAATTTCAAAATTTCTACATTAAATCCGGACTATTTCGACGTTGGACTATGTCTAACCGGAAGCTAAAGAGGATTAAAATCTATTCACTGAACAAGCAGGAAAAAATGAAAAATTTCGAACGCTTGCAACTCGAGTATTTCTTGATAGATGTTTGCATCAATTGATAGGAAATATTTTGCCGCATATATCACAATGAATAACATTTGATTTTTCTTGACATAAACAAATGAATAATTGTGAAATGTTTGACATTATCCGAACGCGCTATGCGCCTAGTTTTGATTGGTCAAATTTGTGCTCCTCAAATTGTTCTGACTAAAAGGAGTAACTAGAGTAACATCGGAATATAATTTAAATACTTCAATACCACTGCGAAACATTCGTAGTAAGCAACCGCGCATATCGTTCTTCCAAAGCAAATGAGCAAAAATAGAAGGGAAAAATGATGTCGCTAGCCACACCTCATGTATTTCTCCAGTCAGCCAGCCAGGTTAGAAAATCCCGCTTCGCACCAAAAGCGACCATTTTCGTAGATACTGTTTTTTTCTTCAGATCCAGACGGCTCTACAAGCAACAGTTTTTAAATAAAACATAAAAAGGCTGGGCTTTTTCCATTAATGGTAACGTAACGTGTTGCTGAAAACATTTTATCTTCCTTTGCACCAGAATCAAAAATCCACATGTAGGGGAACCGCGGGTAATACGGACAGTGGGGGTAAAATGGACAGGTGTTTGATTTGTATAGTTACATTTTGAATTTAAGATTTATGTTAATGAGAATACCTTCTACATGTTATTCTATAATATTTAAGTCACCCTATGGCAATGAATACTGATCAAAAGTGGAAAAGGGAAACAAAACCCGAAAATCATACATGATTCCGCGTGTGGATGTAATTTTAGCTACTTCGATATTAAGCATTTTGAGTGGTTTACAATTCGCTAACAGTTATGTTTCGGTTTGTGAGTTTACAGAGAAGCGATATCAGGTGTGTACGGAAAAGTAAATTCATTTTTGAGTAGAAAATTTAAATTATTGAAATAATTGTACTGGTGGGGTAAAACGGACAGTTGCCAGTGGGAGTGAGATGAACTGTGAAAAGTCTGTTTAACCTATTCCTGAGGAATGCCCTGCGTCTGCGTCTAATGGAAATTAAATCGCCAAATGTGGACTGTTTAGAAGCTGACTGGAACCAGAAGCAAAATAGGTAAGGGCCTGTCCGTTTACTGCTGAAGAGCACAATATCACTTCTTGGCGGATTAATTAGATTTTTTAATCATTTGACGGACATTCGTGGTGAGTTCCTTGGTTGAATAAAATTATTCCTCTTGCGATCGATAAACCTCTACGCTTCATGTATTACAAACCTGTCCATATTACCCGCATCGAAAAAAATGTTGTACTTTTCGGTCTGTTTTAATTTCAGTGAAAAACATTGAAAAACGCTTTTTTTTGTAAAATATTTGCCAATTAAGTAAAAAAACAGTATATTGAATTGCAAGAAACTGCATCAAAGTTTTGGGAAACATGAGTTTCTAATAATATAATTGAAGTTCTTCTTAACATGACCGTTTTACCCCCACCTCCCCTACGGAGATTCCAATCAACGAAATGCGGATTTTATCACTGATTTCGATAATGAATTTATTTTGTTTCCAGTTGCTGATGAGAATAAGACTCTGCAACATATAGATAAAATAGCGAGAAGTGTTTATAATCGCCAGAAATAATTGTTAGATTTCTTGTTGACAAATATGACCGAAGATTTCTGTGTGACTGAATCATTAACACCACCATGGAAAAATGAAGCTTCCCACAAAGCTATCGAATGCTCTATATTTATAGATAACATCCAAAAACCATTTGATTATGAATTTGAGGGAGTCTCTAATTACACTAAAAGCAAACTACCAATCAATTAGGTGTAAACTTAATTATATCAATTGGCAGGGTTTGTTTAGAAATATGGAAAACATTGAAGAAGCAGTGACGCTTTTTTCCACGATAATCAATGAAATCACAAGGCAGGAGATACCAACAAGACAAAAGAGAAGAAACATAGACACAAAATATTCGGTTTGATTCAATCAATACAATACAATCAATACAAAACATACAGAATCTGAAAAATGACAAAAACCAGAAACTAAACCTAAACCTAAACCTAAAACTTATAAGAAATAGAAATCTGACGCTAATCCCGAAAATTATCTGAACATTTGCGAACAGCTCAACTCAACTGCTGTTAAAAACACTTTTGACGTAGGACTACGTCTAACCGGAAGATATAGGGGGTGAAATGGAAATCTAGGCACTGAACAAGTAGGAAAAAATGCAAGATTTAGAACGCTTATAACTCGAGCATTTCTCAAAAGATCGCAAAGGTTTTTGCATCAATTGATAGGAAATATATCTACGCATCTATCATAACGAATAACATTTAATTTTTCTTGAGATAAATAATTGAATAATTGTGAAATATCAAGCATTGTCCAAATGCACTATGTGCCCATTTTTGATTGGTCCATTTTGTGCTCCTCAAATCGTACCGACCAAAACGGGCAACCAGAGCAGCAGCGAAATAGAATGAAGCACGATTGGAAAGGAAAAAGAAAAAAATGAACGAAACATTGGTCGCAGGCTCTCCATGCGTAATTCTCTAGCCAGCCTGTCAGCTTAAAAATCCCCGCTCCTCTGCCGTAACGATCATTCTCATTCAAACCGTACACCACATCGGTTCGCATCATAACACATCAACAAACAAACACAAGCAGCCATGTCTGGACATGGTAAAGGAGGAAAAGTGAAGGGAAAGGCAAAATCCCGCTCGAACCGTGTTGATCTGAAGTTCCCCGCAAGGGTAGCTAGGCCGAGCGTGTTAGTACCAGTGCACCAGTCCACCTAGTCGGCGTTATATAGTTTCGGCCGCCGAAGTGATCGAGTTAGCTGGTAAAGCTGCTCGCGACGATAAGAAAACCCGCATTCGGAACAGAACACATTCGGTTCGGTGGACATCAAGACAACAGGCAGTTGCAGCGAGTGGCGAGTGACAAACGCAAAACGGCATCAGGTAGCAGAAGAAAAAAGTTTGTTCTTTATACAAACTGCTTTGGTGGCAAATCCAGAACAGGGCGGCATCGAGGGCGTTCGAAATGGGTTTTTTTCAAAACCACGAGTACTAAGTTTTCTAAATTGGAACCATTCCATAAAACAAGGCGCTTTTCAGGGCCATTAAACCTTCCAAAAAAGAGTTTAGGAAATACAGTTCAATGCTTTCTAAAACATTATCCAAAATAATAATAAAACACAAATTGATTTTTTCATAATTTGTTTGCCAGGATCTGATGAATATGTGAATTTGGCAGTTGTTCTGAGCTTATTGATAGTTGGGGACTTTCCTGATTATTCAATTTTCACCAATTCTTAAATTGTTTCCAGATTGAAAGTACAGTAATTTACAATTAGTTCGACATTTAGCTAATTGAACGGGCATGTAATGCGACTTATTTAGTTGGACATTTTTGTAAACATAGAGATCCAAATTATGACCCCACATTGAAAGTCGACACTGTACCACTGTCATCGCAAATGTTCAATTACAGGTTAAAATCGCCTCCAATGCGACACTGAGTGGCGCTTCGGCACGTCGCATTGAATGTAATTTACTGTACAACATGTCACAAGCTGGATGGGAAGAAATTTTCCAACTGTGAAAGCTGTGGCGAGTGGCAAACGCAATAGCTAAACAGGAAGGTTTAACCGAACAAGATGGGAATATCGAGTGTTCAGGATCGTCACAGCTGCAGAATCCAGTTCCGATTAGGCCAACTAATCGCAATGCGAATATCGATTGTTTCGTTCAAACTGCACACTTACACTTAGAACACTACGCACTGTAATCTTATAACTAGAAATAAATATTCAGTCGTTATCAATAGTCCAATCTATCCAGACGTGTTTATTCAATCTGCAAACGAAACGATTTTGTGTGAATTTGGTCCATCAATGACCAAGTGATCGTTGAAGTGGTGAGTCGCTGCCAATCCTGTAGGGTCCGCCAAGCCATATCCTGGCACTCTTGAGCCGTTGCCTCAACATAAATTTGGTGCCGTGACCAGGATAGCGGCATTTACGTGAGTGAAAAGTCGCCGACTGTTTCTATCATTACGCCCCGGAACAACGAGTTCCCGTTCGACTCGCCATTTTGGACGCCACGCTCGGAACAAAGAACTTCATTGTGTCCTTTTAAGTGGAACAATTTGAATACCATCGCCATCCTGCGTATTGACCTGAATAGGAACAAAGGCCTCCTATTGTGAACTGGAGTAGCGCCAACCGCCATCATTACCACATCGATCTGGATCATTGAATACCAGCAATTATTCCCGTTCTGGTTCCTGATTTATAAAAATTCAAGGCCTGATTAGATCAGGCAGAAGGTAATTGCAGGTCCAATTGCCCTTCTTTGTATTTCGGGTGCTTTTAGATTTTCTATTTTGCATGTGCATGCTGATTCGCTGCTAATCGATCTGCTACGGTGGAAGTGAACATCCGCCTTCTTCAATCTGCTCCTACGTCGAGCGGTCAACATTTTCCTGCTAGTTGCCGACGATACCCAACCACGCCGTGGTTCTACGTAATCCTAAATTGGACACTGCCAGTTCCAAATTCCGACGACAACCAGTTGTGAATCCTGAAGTTTCTGTGCATGCTGACATCAAGTAGTGGATACGTGTTGACGACCTCTACCTTCCAGTAGAATTATTCCGTGATCTGTGGAGCAAATATTTCGTTGGCGTTCCGCTGTGTTGCTGCGTACTATAAATATACAAGGCAAATTCTCTGCCTTTGTCAGATTTCGCTGCCATACCAGACGTCGGACCATCAGCATCATGGCTGATGCTCAGAGGAAGCAAGTTTTAATATCCCGTCGCGCTATCCTACTCGCCTCGCTGGACCGTGCGGAGCGTTTCATGACGGAATACCAGGAGGAATGGGACATGCTCGAGGTGGAAGTAAGGCTGGAGAACTTGGACGTGATCTGGAAGGGGTTGGAGGATGCGCAATCCGGATTGGAGGAGATGGAGGAAGGCAATGAAGATATGGTGAACAATTTGTCTTATCGTTCTAATTTTGAATCGCTGCTCTTTAAAATAAAAGCTTTTCAACGCTCTAAGCTTCCCACTCTTACTGTCATGCACGCAAACAATCCTCAAACTACTACTACTGGGGCTCCTTCCACTCTAAAGGGTCTGAAACTGCCAACTATCTCTTTGCCCGAGTTTTCGGGTGACTACAAAGATTGGCTAGCTTTCCACGACACTTTTCTAGCACTAATACACAATAATGCGGATGTGGCGGACATCCAAAAATTTCACTATTTAAGGGCTGCTGTCAAAGGTGAAGCAGCCCAACTTATTGAATCGATAGGCATCAGCACAGCCAATTATCCTTTGGCTTGGGATGCTCTGGTAAGTCGTTATGCGAACGAATACCTCCTCAAAAAGCGCCACTTGCAAGCCTTGTTGGACTGTCCAAAGATGAAGCGAGAATCTGCGTCCGCTCTGCATGCCATAGTCGACGACTTCGAAAGGCATGTGAAAATTCTCGGTCAGTTGGGTGAAGCTGTTGATGCGTGGAGCACCATCCTGGAACATATATTATGTACGCGACTTCACGACGATACACTGAAAGTTTGGGAGGATTATGCGTCTACTTTGAATTCCGTTACCTACAAACATCTCATCGAATTTCTTCAGCGTCGTATGCGGGTCCTCGAATCGATCTCGGTGAATCAACATCATCAACCAGCGTCTATGCAGACTCAAGTTTCGTATCCCAGAAAGCCGTTCCCAACGAAAGTTTCCTCCCATGCTGTTGTAGAAAGTTCGTCGTTGAAATGTCACGCCTGCAATCAACGTCATCCGCTAGTAAAGTGCAATAAATTCGAGAAGTTGCCGATCTCAGAGAAGCTGAATATACTTAACTCCAAACGACTTTGTCTCAACTGTTTCAGCAGAGATCATTTCGCCCGGAATTGTGTTTCAAAATATAACTGTAAGGTTTGCCAGAAACGTCACCATTCATTAATTCATGCTGCGTACACTGAGAGTTCCATCCGTTCCAACGTCGATTCGTCATCGTCAAGTTCACCTAGGTCCACCGTGCAAACTAATGCGACCACTTCCGAAGAAACATCGCTATTATCAGCATCCACTTTAACGAAACCAGAGAAGCGTGTATGCTGTGTGCCAATGCAAAGTTGCAATCGGAACGTTTTTATGTTGACTGTTGTTCTCAAAGTCATCGATTGCTATGTTCAGGAGCATCTCGCGAGAGCTCTGCTCGATTGTGCATCCCAGCCGAATATAATCTCCGAAATATGGCGCAAATTCTACGTTTACGACGTAACAAGGTGAATGTTATGATTCATGGAGTTGGTGAAAATCCGCAGCTCGCACAAAATTCCGTCCGAACCTAAATCCGTTCACGAAAAGAAGAGTTCTCACTCGATGTTGATTTTCTGGTACTGAAAAACGTCATCCCTAAGCTTCCTGCCTACAATGTATCCGTTGATGATTGGAATCTACCACAGGACTTATTTTACGCTGATCCATACTTCAACAAAAGCTCCAGTATCGATATGATAATCGGAAATGAGCATTTCTTCTCCTGCTTCAAAACTGCTGCTCAGATCCATTTGTCGGAACATTTACCACGGCTAATAGACAGCACTTTTGGTTGGATAGTTTCTGGTGCTGCCAGCATTCCCAAAAATTCCCGAGAAGCATCCGCTTGCTCCATTACGACCGTATCTCTAGTTACCCTCGAAGAAAGTCTGAAAAAGTTTTGGGAGATAGAAGAGCTTAAATCCAGGTCTGCTTATTCGTTGGAAGAGAAAAGATGCGAAGAAATATACGCCTCTACAGTTAGTCGAAACTCTGAGGGCCGATATGTAGTTCGCTTGCCGCGAAAGCCCAATTTCGACGAGATGATTGGAAAATCTAAAGCCATCGCGCTACGTCGTTTCGAGCTGCTTGAGCGCAGACTTGATAAGGATATTCAACTGAAAAGAGAATACAATAAATTCATGCGCGAATATTTGGATTTAGGCCACATGAGTTTAGTTTCCGAGGAGGAAGCTACCGATTCAATGCAATGCTTTCTTCCCCATCACCCTGTGCTGAAGGAGGCCAGCACAACGACAAAAGTACGTGTCGTTTTTAATGCTTCAGCCAAGATGTCTTCAGGTTACTCATTGAATGAGGCACTTCTTGTGGGACCTGTAGTGCAGGATGACCTGCTTTCCATCAGTCTTCGTTTCCGAACATTCCCAGTGGCAGTGGTAGGTGACGTTGAAAAAATGTACCGCCAGGTTCTTCATCATCCTGACGACACATCGCTGCAGCAAATACTGTTCAGATTTGACAAAACTGAGAAGGTGCAAACCTATCGTCTTCTGACCGTAACCTACGGCATGGCACCGTCTGCTTTCCTAGCTACACGCACTTTAGTGCAGCTAGCCAATGATGAAGGAGATGCCTTTCCACTGGGAGGACCAGCACTCAGGATAGGATTTTATGTTGATGATTCGATCAGCGGAGCTCAAACTATTCCTGAAGCAATTCAATTGAGGACCGAACTGGGAGAACTTATGGCAAAGGGTGGATTCTCCTTGAGGAAATGGACTTCCAACAAGCTCGAAGTATTGCAGGGGCTCGAACCTGACCAAATCGGAACGCAATCTGCGATCCAATTCAACAAGGATGACACGATAAAGACGCTGGGAATCAGCTGGATGCCCGAGGCGGATGTATTCCGATTCGAGTCCGCACTGCGACCACTACAAGGACCTATCACGAAGAGAGCCATCTTATCCGGAATCTCTCAGCTTTTTGACCCTTTGGGAATTGTCTCACCTGTGGTCATTCGTGCAAAAATTATGATGCAGCTCCTGTGGTTGCAGCCTTACGGCTGGGATGACGAAGTTTCAAAATCGATCACTGAGAAGTGGGAAAACAACACAAAACAGCTGCCGAGACTATCCGAGTTCCGTGTACCACGCTACGCTCTGCTTCCAAATGCCAACATCCAGTTGCACACATTCTCAGACGCGTCAGAAGCAGCATACGGTGCATGCACGTACGCTCGATCTGTAGATACCGAGGGCAATGTAGCTGTTCATCTACTAGCATCCAAATCACGGGTCGCTCCCCTGAAACGCATCAGCCTTCCACGGTTAGAGCTTTGTGCTGCCGATCTGGCAACGAAACTTCACGCTAAAATAACCGATGCACTCCACATCGAAATTTCTGATTCCTACTTCTGGTGTGACTCCACAGTAACGCTTCAATGGATTCGCGCTCCACCCAACTGTTGGAAGACATTCGTGGCTAATCGCGTTTCTGCCATCCAGTCAGCAACCATCGGGGCACACTGGAACCACGTAGCCGGCAAACAAAATCCAGCTGACTTGGTATCCAGAGGCATGGAGATTGACGATTTCATTAAATGCCAGGAATGGAAGCACGGACCGAAATGGCTATTCCTACCCACACAACAATGGCCATGTCAAAGAGTACCAGAGTACCCTGAAGACGGGAAAGAGCGTCGTAAAGCCGTAGTGGCCGCAGCAATCAGAAACGAATCTCGCGTAAATCCCTACTTTGATCGCTTCTCGACGTATACAGGAATGGTTAGCATCACTGCATACTGCCTTCGATTTGTCCGCCACTGTCGTGAGAAAATTCGAACACAACCCTCTAGTAGTAGTCCACTCCACAGCAAACTACTTACACGAGATGAGTTTGCCGCTGCCGAATCAGTACTCGTAAAGCTAGCCCAGTTCGATGGATTTAAGGAAGAATTAAAAGACCTCCGCAGCAGCAATGCAGTTTCCAAAAAATCGCCAATTCGCCGTCTTTGCCCCATACTCGACCCAGAAGGCATCATCAGAGTGGGAGGTAGATTGAATTTGCTAGAGCAGCCATACATAACAAAGCATCCCATCCTCCTACCTAATCCTCACCCCTATACACGTCTTCTCACTATACTTCACCACCTACGACTAATTCACGGTGGCGGCCGCCTCACCCTGGCCTCCAGCGTGAAAAATTTTGGCCCATCCGCGGGCGACAGTTTCATATCATACAGTCATATTTGACTGACCGTATGCAAATAGTAAGATTTAATGGAAAAAATTCGAAACTAATATTTGTTACATCTGGAGTTCCTCAAGGGTCTCATTTGGGACCTCTTTTGTTCATTCTATTTGTTAATGATGTTTGCGTTTTTCTCAAAAGTGTTAAGACATTTATCTACGTAGATGATATGAAGCTGTATATGGAAATAAAGAATGAACTACTTGGTGCACTAGGAGTTTATTACAGCTCAACATTAGAATATCAAGAAATCATCTCCCTCCATATGAAGCACGTTGCAGGCTAACCAATATAAAAGCTAATTTAACGGAGAAAAAATATTCATAACTAGAATAGTTAAGAGCTGATGAAGTGAGAGGATTTAAAAAAAAGTTGTGCTATGGCGTACACGATTCCACCACTTATGGTTATCTGAAACAAGAAAATCGAACAGATTCTGAATCAGTAAAGATGTCGCTATCGCATGAACCTCGGACAAGTCTAAAACATCTTTTTTGACAAAATGGCGACCGTTTGAAAAACAAAATGCGGTTCAAAACGTTTTTTCTTACGTGTCCCGATTTTTTGAAAATAGTAATTTTTTAAATATTTTTTTAGAGGTTCATGCGATAGAGAGATACCTGTAGATTGTATCCATATAAATCGGACATGAATCGGTTCAGTAGAACTTGAGATATCGTGTACGCCAGTTTAAAACAACTAGTTTCGAGAAAAACGCGTTTCAAGTTAATTGTTATGGCCGTAGCAGGTTAGATACCGCATCACCAAAATGGCTCCAACTCGGTAAATAATAGGATTTTCGATAAGTCCTTTCTATGGTATATTCTTGAAAGCCTAAACTACAGAAATAAGAAAGAAAAAAAAAAGTTTTTTTTTCAAATTTCTAGACTAGAATACTGCCTTTAAAGAACGTCGGAACTCTGCAATGACTCTAGTTATTATTGACATCATATCACAACGAGTGGAATCAGAAGAAATATTAGGAAACCTAAATTTTTGCACAACCATTAGGCATCTGAGAAACTCTAACATTTTTACATAGACTACCGAAGAAAAAATTATGCCAAATGTGGTCCTATTAATCGTGTGACGAACCTCTGTTTCGAACACAGTGAAATAATTTATATAACCATGTCAAAGTTAATGCTTGAAGACTATCTGAATAGAATGAGATACAGTTAAGGTTACCATCATTATTGTATTTGAGCAACATATGTTGTCTATGCTGGTTTAAAATCAAAGTCATTACGTATGATAAAGCGCTCATTTTAATGTTGTCAAAAATAGGGTGATCATGATTTTAAGTGAAACCAAAAATCTAACTTTTATATCACTATAAACAGGGGTAAACATAGTTCGATAATGTTGTAGCTCCAGTTATTTAAGGCATCTTTGTATAATTTTTTTTCTATCCTTCAAAACAACTGATTTAGCGCTTTTGTACTCAGTTACATTTGGGTCACCATGAAAAACCCAGTTTTTTGGGATAACAGGCACTTATTGGGTCATCAAATGTGTACACAACTTCAACAACCTTGAGATACAAACCTACTGCTTGAAACCATGTACCTATTAATCCATTCTCAGATGAGATGTTGAGTGGACAAGTCGAACTTGAATTATATACAAAAACAATTTTTTTTACGTAGGATTACGTCTTTCGGGAACATATTGGGATACAAATTGAAAATCGAAAATCGAGTACATCATGAAAATTGTCCAATTTCAAACGCTTATTGCTCAATCAGTTCATGATGGATTGATGAAATTTTTGCGTCAATCGATTTCGGCACTCCATAACATTTTTTATATTGAAGAAAATAATATATGTCGTGACACTAACTATCGAACAATTGAAAAATCTCAACCCCTGTCCTAACGGAAATACCCACTTCTGATTGGTCGAAATTGACGACACATGCGGCGGGTCCCTAACAGAGACATCAAAATCAAGCTGCCTGGGGGAAATCGACATTGCAAATACATGAAAGTAGGGGGAACTTCTGTTCCTACCGAAATGTGTTCCCTAACAGAGACATCAAAACCAAGCTGCCTTGGGAAATCGGCATTTCAAATACATTAAAGTAGGGGGGGGGGGGTTGTTCCTACCGAAATGTGTTCCCTAACAGAGACATCAAAACCAAGCTGCCTGGGGGAAATCGGCATTACTAATATATGTAAGTCGGAGATTGCTTCGTTAAATTTCATATTAATGACCGATCGTTTATTGTGAAAAATTTAGCACAAGTGTAATTGTAAAATTGTATAAGGTAGCAGTTGTGTTAAAAATGACTCGATGTGTGAAACGATTTATTTTAATTTCCTAAAATTAAAAACCAAGGTGTGTTCCAGCTCGAGAACGGGTCGATTGGTTTAAATTGTTTGTTTTGTTGTGTTCATTTTCACCCAAGGGAAGTTTCTATGGTGAGAAAAATTGGAAAAGGGAATATTAGAAAAAGTGATTTCCCATATCCTCTACATATAGTATTAGGTGTTGTTAAGCCATTTAAAATTCGCATTGGGTTGAATAAACACTCAGGAAGTAAAAATTATAAAAAACTACCTTTTCCTTTTCAAATATGTTTTCTCTATATTAAATGAACATGTTTTACTGATGAGAAAAAAATCATAATTGTGTTCGGTATTGGTAATTATCTTATATTAAATTGGGGAGTTATTTTTATTTATTTCATCCATACATATCACAAGAGGCATCTCGTCTAGGATCACAAAGGACGGTTTTCATCATATCTCGTTCCACTTCGGTATCTTTTATCTGATACGCACCATCCAACGACTGTTTACCATCCTTCTGTCATCATCACTCGGTAAACACTGGTGGAGTTAACAAACAATACCCAACAACCAAATAAAACGGCCCTTTTCAGGGCTACCAAACCATTATCAAAGAGTTTAACGATGTAATTCTTCAAACACATCCAAAATCAACAGATAGTCTAACGAAATCCTACGTCAACTATGCGGTCGTGTCTCGGACACAACCCTCCTGTGACTTTTTATATTTCAAATAATCGGTGTTAAGTCAGACCGAACCATCTGACATTTTTATGATTTCGAGAAAAACGAACTTGAAGTTTGGGGTTTTCATTGAGCATTCGAAACAATTTCGATACGTTATTCCTGCTGCAAGCGTGATTTTCCGAATCTGATCAGTGTGATATGTAGCTCACGAAATCCTTGACCTAATGCAATCAATAACTCGAAATTTTCAATTTTGCGACTTGGGCCCCTCTGGTCCCCTCTTAACACCGATCAAATGTAGATATTTAAAAATATATTTCAATTTAATTAAAAAATATTAAAAATTCAATTATCTAAAAAAAGGTAATATTTCAAAGTTAAGGTGAAAGTAAATTGGTGATTATAAGTAAAGAAAAAATCGAAATTTTTGAAGAATTTAAATGAAGAATCACCGCAAACTATTCAACATGACATGTCAGCGAAATTAAGAAAAATGGAAGTTAGGTGCCATAGAGCAAATTGTAGAGGGGTTAGAGAGCTTTAATTTGGTTGATAGAAGCAATCAAGTTTATCAGGCATTCTTGGGGTAATAGTACAACCACTAACTTCTTAATTTTTCACTTCCAAAATGTTATTTAAATCCACAAATTTAGAGGTTATCCAAATTTTCTCGTCTTTCAAATGGAAGCAACAGAATTCTTCTACGTAGCTGACTCTTTGATGTAGAACCAGTTTAAACAAACAGAACTCGGAACAAAAAAGAATTTCAATAACTCTGTCATTGCTGAAATTCAATCATATGCTTAGGAGGATTTTCTTCATCAAATATGATTCTCTATCACATTCTGAAAGAACACACAGGGGCAAGTTGAAATTCGGGGTAAGTTAAAACGGAAAACATAACTTTTACAAGGAATGATAGATTGACGTGATAAAAATATATATAGTAAACATTATCTTTCAACCCACCTTATGATACCCATTGCCAGAATTTTGAGATGCTTTAACGCAATCCGCGCCTTTGTTTACTTTTCCTTGTTCTGTGAAATCAAAACAAACATTTTTACGCGCTGACTGAATCGGTTCGAAAACACTGATTTTTTCAAAAATATCGCCAGAATCGCACGTGGTTTTGAAAACTAAACTTAAAAATCTTTTTTCGTGAAGCTCTGAGCATTTGAACTCAACCCATGTTTTTTCAACCCTGGGATAAGTTGAAACCAGTGAAAATCGACTATTTTTTAAACATTGCTGCAAATTTCGGACGTTATTTGTCAGTGATTGTTATATGAATGAATGATGATAAATTAAAAAAAGGCACAGGAGGGTTGTGTCTGAGACACGACCGCATAGACGTAGGATTCCGTTAGGCTGTTTATCTGTTTATTTTGGATATGTTTGAAGAATTAAACTCTTTGATAATGATTTGGTGGTTCTGAAAAGGGCCGTTTTGTTTGGTTGTTGGATATTGTTTGTTCACTCCACCAGTGTTTACAACCGAGTGATGATGATAGAAGGATGATAATTAGTCGTTAGATGGTGCGTATCAGATAAAAGATGCCGAAGTGGAATGATATACACTAAAGTCGCTTTTTACGCGGTTTTTTTTTGCGCGGTTTTTTTTTTACGCGGCTTTTTTTACGCGGTTTTAGGGATTTACGCGGTTTTTTTTTACGCGGATTTTGGAATTTACGCGGTTTTTTTTACGCGGATTTCGGAATTTACGCGGTTTTTTTTTACGCGGATTTCGGAATTTACGCGGTTTTTTTTTACGCGGATTTCGGAATTTACGCGGTTTTTTTTACGCGGATTTCGGAATTTACGCGGTTTTTCCAAAAGAATCGATTTATACGCGGTATGTTGTATTTTCTTCTCAATTTGTTCATTTGTAAGACTTAAGTACGTTTGCTTCAATATTTGGAGCCAAATTCATTTTTTCTATGTTTGTCTCCTGGGAATTGAGTTAAATAACTGTGGTTTGCTCGAGGTTAACACGGTATATCTGAGGGATAAGATTTAGTATTCTCGTGATAACGTTGTCGCAATCTTGGCGAAATTGGTACCTGATTCTGGGTTCGATTTCAGCTAGCGTTGAAACGATTTTGGTAACCGAATGGAAAAAGAATAAACAACAATAGTGTAAGTAATGTGAGCTTGATCCCCTTTTTTTGTTTCGGATGTATTTCAGCGAAATTTTATATGTTTCAACACAAATTTAATATGAAATATCTTTTGTAAATTTTACTCAAAAGACTCCAAGCGATATGAATTCAAAAAAAATTTCAAGAGATGTCAAACACCAATCTAAAAAATGTGAAAGATATGTCCCCGTTTTTTATTTTTATTTATGACACTCAGCCTTTGGCTAGTTCGTCATTTGGACCAACGTCCTTACTGTTTTTTTAATTAAATCGTTTATTTTTACAGGCTCAGTTGCATAAGTTTAAAGGAGCCAAATTCATCACTATATTTTAACTAGAATATATTAACATGTTTCCTTAATTCTATGGTTAATAAAATAGGAAACCGATTACTCGCGGTCGACTCGAGTTTAGAAGGGTGACACATTTTCATTAGGAAAAGGATGGGATGTAAGGACATTTTAACAATGTTCACATTCATACATTCATACATTCTCATTCACACTCACACTTCACACTCAATTCTTGAAAACTATCCTTACATCTAAAATGTATTGCGTCCTTACTTGATTTCCGTAGAAAGCAATGATCGAAAATTCTCCTCTGGTGACATATTTGTTGGAGGGGAAAATGTTATGATTGTTAAATAGGAATTTATTTGTTCATTTAGGAAAAACCAGTTCTACATTTTCTTTTTTTGCGCTATTTGCTTTCCCAGATTAAACGTGGGCGTTAAGTGTTAAATTTACTCACAGTACCGGACAGAAGTATGTAACATCGTATATTTTTTGACTGTCACTTTACAATATGTCAAAAGATTTGTCGGATATTTTGATCAATGGTTGAATAAGTATTCGAAATTCATTTGTGTAATTTTGAAAATAATCTATTGAACGAATGAGAGATACCACTTTTAAGCAATGTAATTCCTTTTGAAAAGCCTAATTTGAAAATTGAGTTACTTGAAGCACCCTTAACCATATGTGGTGAAGTTTTTTGCCGTAGTAATCGAGATGGTTTGTTTCAAATGTTTGTATAGAAATAAATACAGTTTCGAGGGTTCAAGTTTTTTTTTACTATTCTGGAGAAAAGGATGCTATCTATTTGCGTCCGATCTTAGCGATTGTTCTTCATCTACCAGTAAAAATATGTATATTCGTGATTCACAAAGGCTATTTACTTTTTCCAAAGAAAGACTGCCCCAATCGGACATAAGACAACCTAATATTTCTCCACGGTGAAAAAGTTCAAACGCTTTTTGCTTTTTTCTGAACTGAATTTGTTCATGCATATTATAGCATTTCATAGAAGCAGATATCATTTACTACGACTCAAAAGATAGACACATTTGGTTGATGGAGCTCAAAGTACTGTTTTGTCTCAAATTCCGAACACTTAATTTTCAAATGTAAATTTACTAAACTTTAATGTTATAAATAATAGAATAATGAAAGCCTTGACATTGTTTGAGGTATTGGCTACATTCAAATAACATTTACAGGTATCGATACAGCTTATAATTCATAAGACTAAGCATTTGCAAAAAATGTGTCGAAACCAATAACACATTGTTTGCGTTAGCAAATTCCGCAGTTTTTCAGTTTTTGTAGTTGTATAACTATTTTGTATGCTGTTTTCATGTTAAGTGCTATAAAAGGTATGGATCTACTAGAAATCTTTTATGCAGACATCTTCTTTAAAATTAGTATTAAAGTAGTGATCGGAATTTGAATCAAGTTTCGACGCATGATTCATATTCCGAACTGTAGTTTGGATACTCTATTTTCAGGCAAATACAGCAATAGTCCACAAATTAGGATGCAAGTACAGTCCAATTGTGGAGCAACTGATGTAAAGATGTTTGTAAGCTCCGTTCTTGTAGCACATAGTTCGCAGGCGCAATCCAACGAAAGCAAAATGAATTTTCTTGGTCAGGTTTTCAACTAAAACCACAATAATGAAACCGGATTTCTGAAGTAATATATTCACTCTATTATATACAGAGTCGATTATATACTGACACGATTATCTATGGTTCGATTATATACAATTTTGGACTATAATACACTCAGTTTGAAAAAAAAGTCTTATATCTCAAATAGCCTTTTTTCAAGAAAGAAAAAAAGTAATATTTCAAAGTTAAGGTGAAAGTTTATTGGATATTATAAGTACAATGGAGTAAAAACCGTGGTAATTAGGAAATTCTAATTGAAGACTCACCAGGAATTGTTTAAAATGATATTGCTGCGGAATAAGAAAATATAGGAGCTAGATGTCGAAGAACAAATTATAGAGCGTTCAGAAAGCTTCAATTAAATTTCAAGAAACAATCAAGTTTATTATGCATTTTTTTTTTTTTGATAAAATTAATAACAAATTAAAAACTTTAGAGTTTTTGTCGCTCTAATTGTTGATAAAATTTACCAATTTAGATGTTTCATATAAAATACAAAATATAGAAACATAGAGTAACATTTTTTCTCATTTTTCGAACAGTACAACCAATTTTGCCAAGTTTTCGTAACTATTGATTGTACTTGTTTTTTATAGTTTATATGGTTGCGTGACCAAGGGCACTATATTTTAAATATTTTTTTCTTGAAAGCTTCTTCTTTCTAGAAAAAAGTTATTTATAGAAAAAGAGAAAAATCTGATTTTTCGGACCATCGGCAAACTCATAACTCGAAAACGATAAAAATCACATTTCTGATTTTCGATTATCTTGTGTGGAAAAACCAGAACTTTCAAGAAACATAAAAAAATATAGCGTCCTTGGATCATGTAAACTATAAGCAAACAAATACAATCAATAATTACGAAAACAAAATCCAACTGTTTTGCTAGTATAACATTTTTTCAAGAAAGACTAGCTAATTGGCTTTAATTTGATATATCGATCATGTGAAGCGGTCCAGTAGTTCGAAAGTAATTTTTTCAAATTGCATTTTTGCAATTTGAAAAAATTACAATACAAACAAATGTTTTCGGAATTTAGACAAATTTAATTAAACATATTTTTAGTTTTTTACCATGATATTTTTACCAATGTATTCATAAATCAATTTTATTGTAGTCAAGTGGAAAAAAGAATTTCTTTTATTGATCTAATCACTATCATTAGCAACACGTGGATGTTTGCGGTTAGATGATGTGGCGATATCTTCCTCATCCGAAGAAATCGGACGAGATCGTCTGCGTTCCAATGGTAAGCTGAAATCCTCGTCATCTGTAAAGATATTATTAAAATACTTTTCACTTTAAACATCAATGTCACTACCTTCATCGATAACTGTTGGCTGTGTTTTTTCGTTCAATCTATTGTAGCGAAGCATACACAGTTTCAAATCATTCCGAAATGAAACGGCTCTCTCAACACAAGGATCCTTTTCCATAAAATGTTTTACGAGGGTATCCGCTAATTTATTCCCGTCTTCGATATCACATGGCTTGATATCCCGGTCTTCATCGTCCTCTAAAGGCTCCGATGTGACTAAACTCTGCATCAGTTCATCATCTTCAATTTCGGTGTCTTCAAGAAGCTCTTCAACGTCTCTACTATCCATATCTTTGAATCCTTTCCCTCCAATTGCATGTGCCAGAATGAGAATTTCTGATTCTTCCACATTTGAAGGGTCTGTTGAACCAGCTTTCACGCATTCTGGCCATAGTGGCTTCCAGCACGAATTCAATGTTTTAGATTTCATAGAAGACAGAGCCTTTCCTATGAACGTCAGAGCGTCTCTTATCTTAAATTCTTTCCACGCTTGAATTACCGTCATCGTTTCATCGCTTTCAAGCTTTTCGAGGATGTACCGAAGACATTGTTTAATGTACAACTTCTTGAAAGCAGCAATTATTCCTTGATCTTGAGGCTGTAACAAAGAAGTTGTATTCGGTGGAAGAAACACAACTTGAACGTTTGGGTGCTTGATAACTAGGTGTCCTGGAGCGTTATCCAAAATCAAAAGCACGTGGAACTCCAAACCTTTTCCTTCCAAGTATGTTTTCACTTCCGGAATAAACATATCGTAAAACCATTCCTCAAAAACGGCTTTTGTGACCCACGCTTTAGTGTTAGCTTTCCAGTGCACTGGCAGTTTGTTGAAATCAGCCCCCTTCAACGAGCGGGGCGTCATAGCACGATTGATCAATAGCGGTTTCAACATAAGGTCGCCTGAAGCATTACTGCAAAATAACAGGGTAACCCTGTCTTTGGCCGCTTTGAAACCACTGGCATATTGCTCCTGCTGCGTAATGTAGGTACGAGACGGCATTCTTTTCCAAAAAAGACCCGTTTCATCTCCATTGAACACTTGGTCACCATGATACGCACCTTCTTTTATGATCTTAGCGAGCTTTGGAGGAAAACTATTTGCAGCCGAAACATCGGCCGATGCGGATTCACCCTTGATTTTAACGTTGCGAATGGAATTACTACGTATAAAGTTATAAAACCATCCCTTACTCGCGGTAAAGTCTTTCTTTTTACTTGAAGACGGCTCATTCTTCTCTAACCAAAGGTAAAGGCTCAAAGCTTTCTCCCTTATTAATTCCTGATCCAAGGGTATTTTCTTCTGCGCGTGATCTTCGATCCACATATGAAGTGCCTTTTCCATCTTGACCATCAATGGATCTCGTGTATATGATGAGGATTTTGTTGCATAGATAGTGCCCTGAGCTGCTGTCTGTCTGATGCTATCTTGATTCTTTTTAATTGTACGCACAGTCGATTCGTTGATTTTTAAATTCCTGCCGACGTTTGCAACAGATTTCCCATCTTGAAGGGCATCCAAAATATTGAGCTTCATTTCCAAAGAAAGAGACACTCTTGATCTGTTTTTTTTGAAGGCGGTTTTTTGCGAAGCCATTTTAGAGTATGCCTTTAATCAAAAATTTTGAATACTGCTGACGTCTTCAGCTAACTGTCGAAAAGCGGAACTGCACACGATTACCCCCAAGGTTGGGTAACTCGCTGGGAACTGGCCGAACTCGACCGAACACAAACTGGCTAGACTCTACAACCACCACGGTTCAGGAACTGCACTTTCACTTTAACTTTCACTGCAAGGTTAAATCACGAATAACTTCTTAATGCGATTTCGTCCTTTTATATGTGTTCAGTTCCACACCGAACGAACTGAAGCGACAGCATCTAGCAGCACACATAATTTGCACACGACCCCACAAACCACGAGTACCCCGCCCACAGCGCAACTATGAGCTAGCCATCACCAACACACGCTGTGCCCGACTGCATAAAAATAAAATTGGTTCACTCCGACTGAACGGATCAGTGAAAAATGCAGTGTGAATGATCGCAAAATATACTATTTCAGAGTGCGATTTAGGCTGTAACGATGACAATGAGTTCAAATTTGACGATATATTGACGAATACTGTTCGGAATTGTTCAGTCATAGTGAACCAACTCTCAAAAAATACATCATTTAGTTCAGTCAGAGCGGACTTTGTACGTATAGGCAGCCAAATAACAGCCTTTTTTGGCATGATACTTGATGTTTTTTTACAACTATCATACATCACAGTATTGGCAGAGAGTAGCTCAAACTTCTGAGAACAATATTGAACGAAAAAATTAAATGCTTTGTAAATTGCAGAGCATTAAACTTTATGTTCGTTTTCTCGAAATCATAAAAATGTCACATGGCCCGGTCTGACTTAACACCGACCATATAACAGATAGGTATGCTTTTAGAACAATTCAATGTAGCCAATACATATATAAGATACTGTAGAAACAGTTTGTATACTCTTACATTTGAAATTTGTTGTTAAAATAGTAATTTGAGGCAGGGTTAAAATATGCTTCTACGTATTTTGGTCATGCCACCTAACCAAACAGCTCTTTACTTACCACTCGGTTGTTGCACGTTGGACGGAACAACAACTTGTAGCGATTTACAGATAATTCAAAGATAAAACAGGCATAAAATGCGTAAAAACCTACTTGTAACTACTTTCTAGTTGAATCTCTGACTGTTTTTTATTTATACAATAAGTATCTTCGGGAGCTGGGACCGACACTTATATTGTTCAAACGCTCTTGATGCGCGCTGAATGGGAAGCAGAGCACGAAAAAATCGGGGCTTAACGTGTTAAATCCATCGAAAAATGGATGAGCAATAAGCGGTAGAATCTGGACATTTTCAATCTGTACCCCCAACATGTTCCAGAAAGACAAAATCCTATGTTTAAAGGTGCTCCCCGCAGAAACAAGAGGAGCGCTATCGCGCTTCTCCGCACTCAAACGGTTAAACAGGTATTTACATGCAATCGGCCAAGGAGCTACCTTCGTGAAGCCTTGTGTCACGCAATATATGCACACAATATACAAATTGTTTGAATATGGGTTGCATTTTATATCAATAATTCACTGACTATTAGTTTTTTACGTGTATTTTAAAATTTAGGGTGGTTTATTTTTACGCGGATTTTGGAATTTACGCGGTTTTTTTTTACGCGGATTTTGGAATTTACGCGGTTTTTTTTTACGCGGATTTTGGAATTTACGCGGTTTTTTTTACGCGGATTTTGGAATTTACGCGGTTTTTTTTTACGCGGATTTTGGAATTTACGCGGTTTTTTTTTACGCGGTTTTCGTTTACGCGGCACGTATCCCCCGCGTAAAAAGCGACTCCAGTGTATGATGAAAATCGCCCTCTGTGACTCTAGACGAGATGCCTCCTTGTGTTATATATGGATGAAATAATGAAAAAAAAACTCAAAAACTCATAATCAATGTAATATAAGATAATTATCAATATCGAAAACAATTATCAATTTTTCTCATCAGTAAAAACATGTTACATCAATATAGCGAAAAGATATTTGAAATGGGAAAGGTAATTTTCTTTTATAATTTTTACTTTCTGAGTGTTTATTCAACCCAATGCGAAACTAAATTGGACTAACAACACCTAATACTATATGTAAAGCAAATGGGAAATAATTTTTTCGAATATTTCTTTACTTTTCCAACTTTTCTCGCTGTATGAACTTTCCTTGGATGAAAATGAACACAACTAAAGTTGCAGCTTAAACCGAACGACAAGTTCTCGAGCGGGAACACACCTTGGTTTCTATTTAGGAAAATTGAAGTAAATCGCTTCATATATCAAGTCATTTTTACCACAAATGCCACCATATACAATTTTACACTTACACTTGTGCTAAATTTTTCACAATACATGATCGGTCATTGATATGAAATTTCACGAAGCAACCAACATTAAAGTTTCAAATTCACATTTTATTTGCTAGAATTTATCGTGTCACTCACCTCACTTGCAACATAAAATGGGCCGCAACATGCATATATGTGCAATGCCGATTTCTCCCGGGCACCTTGGTTTAGATGTATCTGTTAGGGAACACATTTCGGTGACAACAAAAGCTACCCCTACTTTCATGTATTTCCAATGCTGATTTTCCCCAGGTAGCTTGGTTTAGATGTCTCTATTAGGGAACCGCCGCATGTGTCGTCAATTTCGACCAATCAGATGTGGGTACTTCCGTTAGGATAGGGGTTGAGATTTTTCACTTGTTCGATAGTTAGTTTCATGACATATATTATTTTATTCAATATAAAAAATTGTTATGGAGTGCCGAAATCGATTGACGCAAAAATTTCATCAATCCATCATGAAGTGACTGAGCAATACGCGTTTGAAATTGGACAATTTTTAAGATGTGCTCGATTTTTGATTTTCAATTTGTACCCCAATATGTTCCTGAAAGACGTAATCCTACGTCAAAAAATAAATACATTTAAATTTTATCAATTCAAAACTGCCTTCGGGCCTGCTAGTTCGATTGGAGATTAATCTGCCTCCCTAAATGAATATTGCTCATGGCGTCGCTTGGTGCCGCCGAAAGCAGACTCCTTTGCTAAGGAGTGCTGAGCGACAATGAAAATGTCTTTCTAAAGGTAGGTCGAGAAAGAGTATGAACTAGTTTTCTTAGCAAGGGCCCTTCTCAGGGCTAGAGACGAATGAACGTAAAGTTTAAAGCCTCTATAATTCAAAAGAAGAAAAATATTGCTACCAGATGTCACGAACTTCGACATTTTTTGCTACTATGGTGCTACTCGCCCGTGTAGTTGGCGCAAAGGCACCGCAAAAATATTATTTTATAGAATTCCTTCATGCATTTGTCTGATACGGGCTGTGTATCGTTCGTTCTTGTTTTTGAAGGGACTTTAACCCAAAGGTCATTCGTCCCTAACGGGCTGTGTATTTTTTTGACGTGATACGTTCCATGTTAGTTGTTAGCAGAAAATGTAAAAATAAACAGTATTTTTGATCGGTTTTATATAGTTTTTGTGTTAAGTGGAAAACAGTAAAATAAACTCTTTTGTTTCAAAACAAATTGATAGTCCTGAGAAGGACTGGAATGGGTTGTACGGAATCTGCTGCGTTTCAGTCGGATGTAGCAGTTTAGTTTTGGGAGCGGTAGCTTTTACGGATTCGCTGATGCTTTCCTTGACTTTGGCGCCATCGGCTTCTGTGCGTCGATTTGCGAGGGTTTGATTGGCACCACGAGCTAAACGACGGATAGCGGGTGTGATACGATGCGATGCAATGCACTTCGCTCCTCTGCCTCCTTTGCCGCATCCAATTGTTGATGTGAAGAGGAGCACACCAGCAATGCACACTAGATTTAATTCGATGCTCTCCGCTGCTTCCTCTTCTTTGCTCCCTTTGCCGCACCGCATCCATCGTTGGTTTCCGATGGCTTTCTCTCCTTTGCCGCACCGTATGGTGTTGGTTGATTTGTAGAGCACTGCCCAGGTCCAGTAGTTCAAAAGTTATGAATTATTGAAAAAGGTCATTTTTGGAAAAAAGGAGAAGTTGATTTTTCGTACCACCATAAAATGGAAATGGCCACTCTGATGAAAAAATAAAAAATACGGGTCTAATATTTTACGATGAGGAATAAAACTACCAATTTTCATGAAAATCTGACAATCACTATATCGGTATGGCATGGAATTCAATTTTGTGCTTAACCCATTCTCACCCTCATTCAGTGTAAATAAGAGATTATTTCGAAAATATTGAAATTCGAATGGAAAAAAAATTGATGTTCAAAATCAGTAATGACTCATACGATTTTTACTGTGGTGTTATTTGATGGATATTTACATACCAAACTTTGATGAATTATTAAATGATACAGTTAAGTATTACGCACTGGAAGTTGTGGAAATATGTCCCCTATTAAACGGTTCACAGCTTTCAAAAATATTCGCAATGTTTGTCAAGCTACTAATAATAGTAACTTTCTCCATTTTTGACCCAATTTCACCCCCATTATTTTCACCCTCATCGACGGTATATGAAATATTGTTTTGTTTTGCTCGATTATATACAAGATTTGATTATCTACAGTGAACAGAAATAGGAGACTGTAGATAATCGAGTCCGTCCTGTATACCGAAGAGTTTTGCGGTCTCCTGGATCGAAAATCTTTGCTCCATAATCCATACTCCATACTAGGGCTTCTAACATACTCTTATGCAACTCCTTCAATAAGAAATTTAATCGTTAGCTTCTGATCCCTTCGGATTTAAAATAATTTTCTGAATGTGCTTTTTATTCCGGACATGGGTTGTGAAACACAAATATTCATTTTGATTTTTGACATTTTGTTTTTGTCAACTGCTAGGTACTACACTCTGTCCAACTTCTATAAGATCAGGTGATGATCTTGCTGCTTTGTGTCATTGTAAACAAACAATGCTATAATTTATATTCTAGTGTGTAGGTATTGGTAACTACCTTCCACTGCATGAATTTCAAATGTGTATGTGCAAGCGCTTGTTTTTGTATTTTTCAAGTGTCAAGTTTCTATAAGACCATTTCCGTTGTTTTAGTTGTTTTGATCAATAAATCTGGAAAATACCGAATACCGAATACCACGTAAATCGAAGCTCTCAAGCCGGGATAAGTAGGAAATAGCTAGAACTGCGAGGAATACCTCAAAATCGTTTATGCAAATAAAGTAATATTTCAATTTAAATGTTTCTTGGGAGATAATTCGTCAAGTTATGGTAAAAAATGACTTTAAAGATTAATGCTCTTCATCTTACACCATCTCACATCGGAAGACGTCTGAGTTTTGCCAAAGCTCACATGAACCGACAGTGGGACATTGTATGTTGTGACAAAGAATATTTCCAAAAGAATACATTTTGCTATATACCATAACGAAAAGTTCTTCAATGTATAGGTTATCTTCAGTGATGGAAAATAGTTCAATTTGGTTGGTTGTGATGGTTTCAACTGGTACTGGCGTGATTTACGGAAGGAGGACCAACGAGGAATTTCGGTGGAGGCTCGTGCGTGGTTTGGGCGGGATTCTGTGCAACCGGAAAGCTCAAGATAACTTCACATCATCCAAGGATCTGATACATGATCTGGGAACCTTTCTCCTGCCATTTTTGCGTGGATATCGTCACAAATAATCACATTCCAGCAGAACAATGCTACTATTTATACCAGCAAGGAAACCGAGCAATGGATTGAGGACTAAGAACTTATTTTTTTGGACTGGCCGGCTCACTCTCCAGACTTGAATTCTGTTGAAAATCTTAAGGGGATCCTTGTACGCAGAATCTACACTGAGGGGAAGCGGTACACCACAATTGAAGAGCTCAAGATCGCAATTTCGGAAACATGGAAAAATATCGAGAAATCCGTTCAGCAGAATTTGGTAAATAGTATTCCAACACGAATTTTCCAGGTTATCAGCCGAAATGCCAAGGTTTCCAATTATTGACATGTAAATCAGCCGATCGTTGTGAATTTTTCACTGATAATACTTGAAACAGTTGAAATTATCGCATTTAAGCACACAAATAAACAATCAACTCTTTTGAACGGAATTAACGTTAAATATACTTTATTTTAAACATTCAACAATGTATGAATGTATCTTGTTGAAATTCTAACTGTTTGTGTTGCAACGAAAAAAAAAATTTATGGTTGTAATGTAATGTAATGTAATGAAAAAGTGTCCGGATTCAAAAACATCACTATACTCGTTGGAAAGTTCCTGCAAGACGAGAGAGAGAAATACGTGGGTGGCGCTTGTGGTGAAAGATAATTATTGGACCCCTGCTGTTGATAAAGGGTGCCTTATTTGCATTCCACACGATCCGCGGGGTCGGAGTAATGCTGTGTACGAATTGCCCACACTTTAGAACAAATAACAATCGAGCGGAAGGGACCACTCCGCTGTGAAAAAGTAGCTTATCTAAAGCAGCTGCACGCGGCCGGTTAGGAGCTTTGGGGTCACTATCTAAACGCGCATTTGCTTGTGAACATGCGGTGTTTTTAATGAACAGCAGTTGAACTTAAGCAGTGGGAGGCCGTTCAGAATAGGTTAGCAAGATGGGGTTCATAAACTGCCTCGTAGTACGAATATAAGGCAAACAATTAAGCAACATCTGAATCGTATCAAACCAATTGAGATTAAAATAAAAAGGGCAGATTGTAAACATTTTTCGATTGTCTGACAACCATCTGCCAACATGGCCCGGGAAAGATTATCTTCGATCATCGGGAGAGCACATTATAAATGCATGTTGTTCATTGTCACACGCAATGCATAAATTTGTCAATTGTCCAGCAGCGACGACAATTTGTCGCGTCGACGAATGCATTGAACCTGGGTTGTGCAAGCGCCCCAATATTGAGACCTCATAAATCTTCACGCTGTCGGGGCGGCAAGAAAATGCATTCATCGGTCCACTTCCTGTTCGTCTGCGGACATCTGACGGCGCACGACAAGTCCTGTGTGCCTTCAAATGATTGTTTAATCGTTTTCGCTAGAACTTGTCTTCGTTTCGCAACCTTTCGCCAAGCGAGTTCGAGTGAACGAGGTTCCTGTGACTCAGCCCCATCTGGAACTATTTTAATGCAAATTATTGGAATAACGTAAGGCGTCACAATAATCGCTGCCCCGACGCCATCGGCCCGACCGCGTTGCATCAACGCCGTTGCTAAGTGGACCCATAAAGTTCGACGCGTATCTCGTCCCGGCGCAGTCTTCAACTCGTCACTTGGGTACATTTCTCACCCACCTTCTCGTCGATGCCTCCGCCGATGTAACCATTAAACTAATTAATTAACTGCAAAAAGTACATAATAAATAAATTTTCGAGATTGATAAACGCGGAGTAAAATATTATTGAACCGCCGGGAGTTAAGCGGCTTGCTCTGGGCATCGACATGTCTGCCTATTAAAAACGAGCTTCCATTTTTGCACACACTGCGAGCTGTGGAAGCGCTGAGCCGCTTTCTTCGCGAATCGTCATTTTATTACCACCGTTAATTGAAAAGCTTAAATATTTGCTCTGCTAGTGCCACTTGGGGACCCGTTCAGAATCATTGAAATCGAGGTAACATTCGCATCGATTAGCTGCCCGTTAACTTCGTCACTGCCTTGGGGAGAGATGGAAATAAATAATGTCTCGCCTTCATTGCCCGATGGCATTGCGCGATATTTTGCTTTTTCGCGGTGCGCAGACGGCTCATAAAAGTGCTTTCAGTTCCTTTCGGCAGGTACACTCTGTTTAGCATCCAGTTTGTTGAAACTTTAGCTCGCAGAATACACCGCTGACAACTTTCTAATAAATCCTCGGCCCGATTGTGTATGAATGATCACTGAAACCCTCTTTGAATTTACTCGTTGACGTGGGATATTAAAAGGAAAATTGATTGTTACCGTTTGTCTGCTGCGAGTCGTCCCGTTGCGGGTGTGCCATTCTCTGGGCGCATTAATTACCTTCAAGTATAGCCACCGACAACAATTGAGGCTGTCTATTTGTGATTTAGTGTTGAACAGGGTTTAGCAAGTATAAAAACCATTTAATAGCTGTAAATTGCCAACAAATGATACCCATTCTCACTATTTACATGTTTTATTTGCTGTGATGATCGAACGATTGTTAATTGGATTGTTATGGACGAGAAATTGAATGCCGCCAATATTTGCTCTGCGATTGCGGGGGAGCGGTCGTTCGATTTAATGTTTGTATTCTGTATGTTTTTCTCACTAATGCGTGATTTACATTTATTGCATGCAGTAAATATGAAGGGACAAAACAGAGAGACATATGAGTATTATTTTGAATTCATCTAGAAGTCTATACTCCAATATCCTTTTACGAACCAATTGTTGCTTTATCATTGTATCTATCTATATATATATAAATAGATTTCTGTCTGCCTGTCTGTCTGATTCTTATGGACTCGGAAACTACTGAACCGATCAACATGAAAATTGGTATGTAGGGGTTTTTGGGGCCGGGGAAGGTTTTTGGTTATAGTTTGAGACCCCTCCCCTCTTTCGTTTTAGGTGCAATAAATGTTTCTATCGTAGTTAGACTCTCCACCCCACTCTCCAAGGGGGGGCTGCCATACAAATGAAACACAAATTTCAGCACAATTCGAAAACTAATCAAGCTAATGGAGTCAGATTTGTCATGCGAATGTTTTAGGGGACACGAAACATGAATAGTGGTTAATACACACTCCTCCTCTCTCTCTGAGGGGGAGAAGTACTGCCATACAAATGAAACATACATTTCTGCATAATTCAAGAACTAATCAAGCAAACTGAACCAAATTTGGCATATGGAGGGTTTAGGGGGCAAGAAACATTTCTAAAGTGGTTCAATACTCCTCTCACATTTCCGAGGGGGGGGGGGGTGGTCGGTCTGTCATAGAAATGAAACAGAAATTTCTGTATGACTCGAGAACCAATCAAGCAAATGGAACCAAATTTTGCATATGGAGGTTTTAGGGTACAATAAATGTTTCTATGGTGGTTAAACACCCCCTCCCCCCGCCTCTATGAGGGGGGGGGTCTGCCATACAAATGAAATACAAATTACAGGGGACGTCTTTATTCTATCATATTTTCTATATAACATTTATTTCATGTAACGGAGAAATATGTTATTTGCAAGTGGTTCAAAAATATTGAACGAGAATTGTAAATAATCTGATATTATAATGTTGATTTTTGTTAGAAATACTAGGAATTTTATAGTAAAAGGTAAATTCAACAGGGTTTATAAGAATAGTTCTGCGATTGGACTCATAAACTTGCTCATAGTAAGAAAATGTGAATGGTTGAAGGTATTTATAACAAATAACATATGTTGGGCGGGACAAAGTTTGCCGGGTCAGCTAGTTACTTATATAACTCATCATTTGTATTGATTTCCCTAACACTTTGTTTTAATAAAATTTGGTTCAAATTTACAGCATTTCGAAAATTACTTAAAATTTTCAACTTCATTTTTTTTTCGACTGTAGTTTCTAAACTGATTATTTCGTTGTGTTGTACCTTACTATGTGTTTTTTAATCTAGAAAGCTATTCTAAGTGCCATGTCCACGTCAATATACAGAGTATGTGTGTTTCTGAATATGAAAATTGCTATTCTTTGCGTAACAGAAACGTGGCTTACCAACGATAGAATTTTATATCCATATGATTTATTTGCTGTATTTTATTATTCAAATCCTACGGAATATATTTTCCATGAGTCGGCTATGAATGATATTTTTTGTTGGCAACTATTCCCTGGAATTGTCTTGATAAGTAACCTGAGTTTGATATTGCGGTTGATTCATTCAATGGTATAATAGTTAACTAATATGACACTCCTGTTCCCGTTCGCTATTGTAAACCTAGGCTTGATCCATGGTTTTCTTCAAAATAGCTGCCCTTATCATATGTGGGTATCGAATCGTTCCTCTAGCAATCATGTACAGTATAAAAATTAAGTAATAGAGTTACTAATTCATTAAATGTAGCTGAATCAGACTATGTTATTAGTCGAATTAATTCTTAAAGTTCCAGTAAAAAATTATTAAATAAGTTCGTAAGGATCAATGTTTAACTTCGTTTTCCTGCGCTGCTCATTTCAGTCATCCTAGTGAAGAAATTAATTAAAACATCTGATGCCGTTGTCTTAATAATGTGTTTATTTCTTCATCTGATATCATCTCACTTTTTGTCAACAGTAACATAATATTTCTTCTTCTTCAATGGCACTAACGTTCCTAGAGGAACTTCGCCGTCTCAACGTAGTATTACTTGCGTCATTTTTATTAGTACTGTCTTAACAAACTGACAAAGTTGTTACTTATGATAGAGCGCTCATTTGTATGTTATCAAACAGCCATTCCATGCCAAACCGATCTAGTGGTTTTCAGATTTTCGTCAAAAGTGGTATTTTAGTTCTTTGTCGCAAATTATTAGACTCGTTTTTTTTTATTTTTTGTTATGGTGACTATTTCCATTTTGGGGTGATCCGAAAAATCTATTTTTTTCGTATTCTTGCCAAAAATTATTTTTTCTAAAAATTCATAACCTTCGAACCACTGGACCAATTCAGATGTTCGACATATTAAATTAAAGCCAATTAGCCGGTCTGCATTTTTCACATAACATGTCTCGAAACCAGGGAGGCGTTTCTTTCGTTTTTGAGTTATGATTTTTCAAAGAGAACCGATGATTCGCAAAATCATTTTTTCCCATTTTTCCACCACAAAAAATCATAACTTTCGATCTACTGGACCGATTCAGATAATCGAGATATCAAATTAAAGCCAATGAGCTTGTCTTGTTTGAGAAAGTATTGCACTCTGAATAAAAATGGATTTTGTTTTCGTTATTATTGATTATATGAGGAGTTTAGAATGAAAGGGGTGTAAGTGATTTGATCGATTTCTCTACTTCGACTCACTCTTTTGGTCATAATTTAGCTGCAAATACATTCCCAGCTGTATTTGGCAATGTGGAAGATAGGTCAGAACCTCATCGATCGGATTCCATCACAAACTTAAATTGAAACGTTTTTGCAGTTGAGTTATGAAATAAATAAAAAGTTGATGAAGAGAAATCGATCAAATCACTTACACCCCTTGCATTCTGAGCCCCTCATATTTGTTTTTTATGGCTTACATCGTTTCGCGACCAAGGGTGCCATATTTTTTATATTTTTTCCTGAAAGCTGAGGTTTTTTCACATAATGTATCCGAATACCAGAGAGATGTTATTTTTCGTTTTTAAGTTATTTTTCAAAGTTAACATGTTTTTAGTTTTCGTTCAATATTTCTATGCGACTAGACTGGATTTATGTGACAATAATGCAATTAATTGGCAAGTGCGTTATTTTTTCAAAAAAAACTAGTAGGCTTTAATTTGATATGCCGATCATCTAAATCGGTCTAGTAGTTCAAAAATGCAGAATTTTTGAAAAAAAGTCATTCGAGTAACTTTGAAGAATCATAACTCAAAAACGAAAAAAACGCTTCCCTGGTTTTCTTTGGTCCCGAGACTAAAAAAGAAACAAATACAATCAATAATGACAAAACCAAAACCTGAAATTTTTGCAAGCCTAGCATTTTTTCAAGAATGACTAGCTAATTAGCTTTAATTTGATATGTCGACCATATAAATCGGTTCAGTAGTTCACACACACATATATATATATATATATATATATATATATATATATATATATATATATATATATATATATATATATATATATATATATATATATATATATATATAAATCGGTTCAGTAACTCACAAGTTCTGAATCATTGTAAAGTGTCATTTTTGGCAAAAAAGGGGAAAAGATATTTCGATATTTCGGATCACCCTAAAAAGAAAATGGGCACCCTAACAAAAAAAATACGGGTCTAATAGTTTGCGATAAACAACGAAACTACTACTTTTTACGACAATCTGAGAACCACTATATCAGTTTGACATGGAATGGCTGAAAAAATAGGGTGACCAAAACTGTCGATGAAAAAAAAAATATGACTTTCTTTTCTTCATACATAGAGGTAAACATAGTTCAACAATTTTATGCAGTTATTTGAGACATCTTTGTAGAGCAATTTTTTTCTATCTCTTGAAATAACCAATACAGCGCCTTTTTTCTAGATTGCATTAGGGTCACCATGAAAAAACTGTTTTCCTACTCTAACATTCATTTTTTAAATTCTACATGCAAACTGTCTTAGAAAGACAGTTAAAGTTCACTAATACAAACATTTTGCGGTGCAGAACTTGTCAATATTCCAACTCCACTCAAAGTTCTTGATATGTTTTCCCAAAAAATACGCCCTCTTCATTTGTTTGTCATCCTTTCTGAGGCAAACAAAAACGAAGTTTATTGACGGCATTTCAAAGAGCATATTTCACTCTACATAATGTGTGATTTTTAAAAGTATGTTATTTTTTGTGTTTGAGTAAATGAAAATTGAAATCATGGGTTTTTTGGGTGAAAACCATCAATAACTTTGAGTAAGATTGAGACATTGACAAGTTCTGCATTGCAAAATGTTGATCTTGATACGCTCGATAAGCTGTACAAAGACAGTTTTTATGTGAAATGATGGTGCCAAAACGTACAACATCGAGTCTCTCTCGTGGTACACTTGCATATCACAAGGCGCTAAGACGTTCAGCAGAGTAGTGAATTACTCAATGCTTGACCCACTTTTTTGAAAATTAAATCATACGCCATGGGGTTAAATGTAAAAATAAGTTGCTCACGCTCTCCGTTTTATTATCAGCAAAAACAAATTCCTTTCCGTGTATACTTATAAGATCGAATTAACCTACAACCCAACCGGTCTTGGTTCGATACCTGCTTGGTATCGTTTAGGATTTTTTGGGTACAATTCCAAGCTGACATTCAGTGCGAGAGAATGAGAGGTCTGCCCCATTCATACATGCATTTGACGCTTTAAAACAAGAAAAAACCTCTATTCTGCCCAGAATAATGTCTTTTCTGCCAACGCTAGTTTGGGTGTATGCAGTGATACAAACTCGAATTCATACTCCTCCATGCAGATTTTTTCCCTTCTTTTGAAAGTCGAAAACAAGCTATCGAAACATTCTATTTAAATAACATCATAATGTCAAGTAAAAGTGAGTGAAAAGTTTTGCCATCTGCTTTGAACATAATATTTTCTTTCTGAAAATGGCGAATGTATGATTATTCAAACACATATTCGTACGGTATTTGAAATAATTTGAATTCAAAAGAATTCGAATATTTCGAATGTGTTGATCAATTTTATGATTCAATATTTTGTATAGTAATCCTTGTTCATTGCAACTCCTTTTAGTCTTTTCAGAACGCTATCTACGAGATTTTTGACATATGAGCGTTTGGGTTGGAGGAAATAAAAGTTTTCCACATCAATGGTTTTTTTTTTAATCAAGTGTAACTTTTGAAAAGGGCGTGTCGATTTTAGTAAGAGAAATTTTTGATAATTTATACCTCAAAAACTATGAGTCGTATCGAAATAGTGTCTTAGAAAGAGTTATAGAGTATTGATGTTAAAGCGTGATAAAATATACACTGAAAAAAAATTAGTACTCTTTTTTATATACAAAAAAAATTAATTTGCAATATCTAAAATATGTATTTTAAATTTATATTTTTTTCATATAAAAAAGAAGTTATGTAGAAAATTTAAAAAAATAAGTCCAAGATGGTAAAACTATTTTTGACGAACTTTGTGGAACATTTAATTTTTCTGAATTTTACAAACTTCAAATTTTAGTATGTAAACAACCATTTTTAGCCACAAATTATGACAAATTATCCTGATATGATTTAAAACAAAGAAGCTCTTTATCAATCTCTTTCTAAATGCAACCATTCTCGAGATATTTAAAAAATGTTTCTAATTTAGTGTCTTTTTTTATAGTACACTAGCTGACCCGGCAAGCTTCATCCCGCCCAAAAATTGTTTTTTGTTATCAATACCTTCAAACATTTACGTTTTCTTACTAAGCGCAAGTTCATGAGTCCAATTTTCTGTATAAAACATTTATTCCATGTAACGGGAAAAACATGTTATTTGCAAATGATTGAAAAATCTTGAACGAGAATTGTGTCTGAAAATAATGTAATACTATAATGATGAATTTTGTTAGAAATACTAGGAATTTTATAGTAAAAGGTAAATTCAACGGGGTCGAATAGAAGATCAATCAATGAACAGTTCTGCGATTGGACCCATGAACTTGCTCATAGTATGAAAACGTTAATGTTTGAAGGTATTTATAACAAAAACAAATAACAAATTTTGGGCGGGACGAAGTTTGCCGGGTCAGCTAGTATTTATATAATCAGTTATCCTGCACGTTATCAGCGCACGAGAACTGCGATATCGGTTGAGTTTATCATAATCTGAGTTTATAAGTATTTCCGGCTTCATTCCTCCAAACAAGGATGAAGGATCCCTGTAAATCCTGAAAAACCGAACTGTCTTATCAGTATTTTATAATTCCCATCCAGTACTAGAGGTTTCAGTCGAAATCGGAAGTAATAAGCTTGAACAAACGAACAGAATTTTCTCGCGAATCTAGCCAGCCACAAAAACTGCTCACGATTTCTGACCTGATGCTCAAAGATATAAACTCACAATAAATTAAACGTCCGCATAATGAAATCGTTTCTCGGGCCATTCTGCAGCAAATGAACCCGAACATAAGTACAATAATAAACATTACCCTGTCTCGTGCCCAGCAAATTTATGGTCACTGGAATCTCCCGAAGAAGCTTATTATTGACATCGTTTTTGCATCGATTATCGGGATCCTTTCGCTGCCACACACACACACGCACACGCAGGCTGAGGCAAACAAGAGGCAATTTTCCTAAATGGAAAACGTGTGCGCTCAGGATGCTGCAGACGGAATTTTTTAATGGTTCACTGATTTGATTCGATTTTATTGTTTAATCAGAAAAATGTGTAATGATCATGTCGAGTCGTGCATGTGTGTGTATGTGCGTGTATTTCTTCCTCCTTCTCATTCGGGGCTAAACTTTTTTTTCGACAGCTCCACTCGCGGCTCGTCAGGAAAAATATGTTCGCGGAATCCGCGCTGTCTCGACTCAAACTCTATTCCTTGCTTGCCATTTTAGGGGCGGCCCAAGCGAGCATGTTTGGAATAACTTCGGATGGCGAAAAATGCAATTACTGCAAGCGATATCACGGAGGCTTCCATCAACTGGATGAGTTATGATCGCATGGAAATGATAAGTTTTTGTTGTCGTCGTTGATGTTGTAGATACGTGCTATCAGTAATCGGTCGGAAAAAGAAACCCGAGATATCGATACGCTTTGGAATTCGGCCTCGACGCAACAGAAATTCTGAATTTTGAATTGATCGGCAAGGGTCCCGAAAACCCCAGAAGCCGCGACATTGCAATAAATAACCGAGATTTCATTTCCCATAAAACGCATCACTTCTCATTACACACATCAAACCTTACAATCGACAACTTTCATCTCCTGTCTCTGTGATTTCCTCCCACTTTCGCCCCCTCCGATGATCATCAACGATTCAGAGCATGTTCCCTGTCACTTTGCTGGAGCATTAGCAGTGCGCATAAATGGCCATACTGTTTTGCCCCATCGGAGACTGCGCAAGCGTTACAACCTCCCCAACTGTCGGGGCAGGGCGGGGTTTGGTAGCAAAGTGTCTTGTACTTGCTGTTTTTGCCTATATCTGGGATGTGGTGTCCCCAGTTCGTCTCCTCCGGTGCATTGGGCAGAAGACGTTGATGACCGATGCGAGCTCATCGCGCTCCAAATGGTATCACGCCAGTCAAAGCAAAGAACGCCGTTGGGTTTGGGGAAAACGGACAAAAACAACAGAAAAACCGGTGAAATATTCTACTTATTTATATGTTTATTTGCACTGGCTCTGACTTGAGTTTTTTATCGTTCATTTCACTCAGCGTCGCTGCCAAGTGCGGGCAGTTTGATTTGTAACAAGTCCAGAATTTCTTCGCTGTGTGTTTTGGACTGAAAAAGGAACACGGTTGATAGTGGAGTGCCACTGAGAGAGACTGTTTGGCTGCTGCTCGTGTGATTCCAGGGATGAAATCTCCGCACTTCGTTTCTAACGTCAGAAAGCTCCACACGCCTAGGTAACCCTGTCGTTTGAGGAGATCGTGTCAACGAGACTTTAGTAAAAAAAACGCTTTCTCAGAACAGTTCAACATGCGCGAATGCAGCGATTCTGGCACATAGCCTCACGGGGAATCCATTCTCGATCTGTTCGAAATGATGATCATGAAGATGCGCACGAGTTTGTAATGTACACCTCTCTCCCTTCACGACCCTTCTCGCAGTAATGTTGCTGTTGTAATTTTTTCTCTCGCGTAAATGCCACAGCGAAACAAAACCGAGCCACAAAAATTCCTGTTGTCCATCAACAAATCACACAAACGGAGAGGCGCGCATACACACCGGTAGACGTTATTGGGATCCAACCCGCCTTCAGGACTCACAGCAGTAACAAGGAGTCGGTCGGCCCTTGCCGGTGCAACGAACCTCGAAGATCTCAAAGTTTTACGCTATCGCCACTCGCGCGGTTACCGCTGTTTCTTTCCCGCCGTCACCGCCTTTCACGTGGTGATGGATTGGATCTGATTTAAAATGCAGAAATGTGCCTCAAATTACGGTGACACTTTTGTGGGCAGTAGATTTGTTGATGGACGGTTTTCCATGAGCTTTTTGCACACTGTGTTTTGATTTTCGCTGCCCAGTGATCATGTCCTACGCGATAGGTCTAAACCGGGGGCCGGAGGTGAACCGCAGTTTGGAATAGTTTGCGTTTGATTGCATATGAACTTGTTGAAACAGTCGAATGACTTCGGCGCTCCGGTTAAAGCCGATCACAGCCGAGGGGGATAATTACAGCAACTTTAAACAAACCGCACAGAGCAGAGCAGGTACGGCTGTGGTACGCGCGAAAAAGCTGAGTGAGCTTTGCCATTACGCGACTGTGGAGAAGTGCGCCGAGGACACGCCTTTCGATCGATCACATTGCGACAGTCTGTCAGCGTCGAGTGTCGCCCCGGGGGCCATTTTGAATAAATTATATTCGAACTGGAAATTATCGGTGGGCATATTTTTACGTGAAACACAACAGAACTGCGAAACGTCGTTTTCCAATACCGCTGAAATAATGCGAACGCGTGGGATAATTAACAACTGTTGTGCAATTAGCGCTCTTGCCAATATGAATGTCCTTGGAGCGAGGTTTTCCTTTTATGGGAACGATTTGTAGAAAATATCGAGAACCATTGCAAGCATATGCACACATAGTTGTCCTTCATGGAGTGAGTACACCTTAGGAGGTTATACTTGAGGCCGGCACAGACAGATGTGATGCGGTTTCTTTTGCATTTTTCCTCAATATGATAATTTTCGGCTAGCCCAGCCTGATCCATTCTCATGAATATCGACATATTTCCAATCAAACAAATGTCAAAACTATATTTTTTTAGGTTTTTGACGTAGGATTACGTCTTTCGGGAACATATTGGGGTACAAATTGAAAATCGAGAATCGAGCACATCGCGAAAATTTTCCAATTTCAAACGCTTATTGCTCAGTCATTTCATGATGGATTGATGAAATTTTTACGTCAATCGATTTCGGTACTCCATAACAATTTTTTATATTGAATAAAATAATATATATCATTAAACTAACTATCAAACAATTGAAAAATCTCAACCCCTATCCTAACGGAAATACCCACTTCTGATTGGTCGAAATTGACGACACATGCGGCGGTTCCCTAACAGAGACATCAAAACCAAGCTGCCTAGGGGAAATAGGCATTGCAAATACATGAAAGTAGAGGGAGCTTTTGCTCCCGCCGAGATGTGTTCCCAAACAGAGACATCAAAATCAAGCTGCCTGATGGAAATCGGCATTGCAAATACATAAAAGTCGGGGGCATTTTTATATTGCAAGTAAGAAGAGTGATACGAATAATTCTAGCAAATAAAATTTAAATTTGGAACTTTAATGTTGGTTGCTTCGTGAAACTCCATATCAATGTCCGATCGTGTATTGTGAAAAATTTAGCACAAGGGTAGGTGTAAAATTGTATACGATAGCCGTTGTGTTAACCCTTTCCCGTACAACATAGATTCTCACTACATATAGTACATATAGTATTAGGTATTGTTAGTCCAATTAAAATTCGCATTGGGTTGAATAAACAATCAGAAAGTAAAAATTATAAAAGAAAATTACCTTTTCCATTTCGAATATATTTTCGCTATATTAAAGTAACATGTTTTTACTGATAAGAAAAACTGATAATTGTGTTCGGTATTAATAATTATCTTATATTACATTGGTGAATTTTTTTTCTTTATTTCATCAATACATATCACAAGAGACATCTCGTCTAGGATCATAGAGGGCGGTTCTCATCATATCTCGTTCCACTTCGGTATCCTTTATCTGATACGCACTGTTGTGACCTCCGAAAAATAGTGGTCTTTCCAATTCCCGACGCGTATTAGATTCCCGGGGTGATTGAATCGCGCTCTCCCTTTATTTGTTGCGTGGGCTGCTTTCTTTGGTATAAAGTCGCTACGAAAGCTTCTTTCTCTTCGAGCTTATTTATTGCACGCGATTACACACAACATTGTACAATATGGTACAACATTTAAAAACTTTATTACACGTTACATTTACACAAGACGAATTCTTTATTTGACAATTAACACTACATTTATTTTACATAGCTACTTTAATTCTAATATTTTCTATGACGGCCGGCCGTGCGCCTTTTGTTAATTGGACATTCAAAAACTGAGAGCCGGTATCATGGATGCCTCGCCTTTTTATATTGTAACAATGTTACGACAGTAGAGTAATTTCGTACTGCTCGAAATGATCGGCACCTATTTTTTTTTTTTTTTTTTTATAAATACGTTTATTTGTCTTTTTTGTTTGGTAAAAATTTATTTACATGGTTGATTCATTCTCGACTTCAAAACTAAATTTCAACTCATCTATATCAATCCTACCATTACTACTATCAATGAAGGTGATATATGTCAATAACAGTTTCATTATCAAAATTCGTTCATTTGTTTCAAACCCCTCCAACGACGGTCGAAGGAGATCCTCTAAATGGAGTGCGCGTTGTCTACCAGATACCACTAGCAGCTTTTGTTGTAGCACATTGAAAGCATCTCGTACTGTCCGACAGCCAAAAAATTTGTGCTGTATTGTTTCCACACTCGAAGAACAGTTTAAGCAAGGTTCATCGTCCGTTCTCCTCATAACGAACATCAGACGCCGGTGCGAGAATTTTTCGTTTACCCACATGTAAAGAAGACTACGTTGTGAAGGCAATAACTTCCGAACAGCAATATTCTTCCACACACGGGGCCAGTTAATTGCAGGATTTGCTATTTCCACTTTCGGTTTTGCTGTACGTTCTATGAAGAAACGATGGATGAGATTGGCGGAAGGAAGGGGAAATTTGGATGATGATTTAGGATAAGCTTTAGGCAAGGAAGGTCTGAGGGGGGGACGGTTGTTTGGGAGAGGAAGGAATTGTAATAGGGAAGGGAGCTCATTTCGTGTAGGTGCCGATTGATTAACAGCGCCTTACACTTCATCGCTGGCAATTGAAGGTTGAGACCGCCATCCTCCTGTCTTCGCGCTAGCTGCTCCATTGGGATGGTTGCACACGCACCACGGAAAAGAAAGCGTCGCATAATGGTTGTCAGTTTTGCCACGTGTGCTGCCATTGGAGACAGATTTGCTGCCATGTACCATGTCCGTGATGAGATAAAAACGTTCAACAGTGTTACCTTCTGGTGTAGTGATAAGCTTCTTGAAGAGTGCAACCATACTAGACGCGAAAAATTGATCACGAGTATGTCCCAATTTGTTTTCACCATACCTCGGACCGAGTTGGTGAAGATTATCCCAAGAATTTTGATGGAACCTCCCGTGCGAAGCCACGGTGCAGTGATTGGATCATTCACACATCCGACGTCAATTGCGGTGGTTTTATCTTCATTCAAGCGTGCCCCTGCTATTCTCTCAAAACGCTGGAACAAGCCTCGCATCGCATCAAGCTTTTCGGCACTCGATACAATGGCACTGATGTCATCTGCGTAAGCGATAATTAAATCTGCCCCACACACTTGCTCTAATCGCAGAAGAAGTGGGTGAAGATAGAGCACGAAGAGATGCATCGAGAGAGGGTCCCCTTGTCGGACAGAACGTTGGATTTGGATTGGAGCGGAGAGGTGCCCGTTGATGTGAAAAATAGTGCAGTCGTGTATTCGCTGCAGTGGAGCTTTTCGACTACGACTACCGTGAAGCTTTTTAGACTACCTACTACACTACTGCTATGACTACTATAGTCTTTTTCGTATCATACATAGCCGGCCACCTAAATTTGACAGCTCAAATTTACAAAAACAAAAGGCATGACATGCACGGAGCAACAATTTCACCGAGGAATGCAATTTTTGATCAAAATTACTAACTAATCTTCTCCCTTTTTAGCTATTTGTGTTCCTAGAGTGTCGTTCGGTTCGTTGTCATAAGGAAGTGGAAAAATTCGCGAAATAGGACGCTTGTAGGTTCCACTGGCAGTTCTCAATGTCGCGACTCGTACCACTCTGTCTGCTCCGGGATGAATTTGTTCGATGGGTGCAAGTGGCCAAGAAACGGACGATTTTCCGTCTTCCTGGACTAGGATCGTTTGTCCGACTCGGATATCCATCGGAAGTGAGGATTTCTCCCGCTGGTGGTTCAATTCGGTCAGATATTCCCTCCTCCATCGGTCCCAGTGTTGTTGGATGAGTTTCTGCAGCTGCTGATAGTGATTGAGTCGGTTGGTTGGTACGTGGGTGTAGTCCGGATCCGGCAGGCTGATAAGCGGCGACCCGATGAGAAAGTGCCCGGGAGTGAGGACATCCAGCTCTGTTGGATCGCTTGATAGGGACGTCAGAGGTCGGCTGTTCATATTCGCTTCAATCTGGGCCAGCACAGTCGCATATTTTTCAAAGGGGTTGCCGAGTGTTTTCACCAGAGATGTCTTCGCAGATTTTACAGCAGCCTCCCATAGGCCACCAAAGGACGGTGCTCTCGGCGGTATAAAGTGCCACTGGATCCGATGTTTGCTGCATTCGCTGACAATTGCTTCCCGGGTGCGTTTATTTTCGAAGAGACGGTACAGTTCGGCGAGTGTGTTGTTTGCCCCTTGGAAATTCGTACCGTTGTCCGAGTGAATCTCAGTTGGCATTCCGTGATGAGCGATGAAGCGACGTAGAGCTACGATGAAGGCTTCCGTGGACAGATCACAGACCAGTTCGAGATGTACAGCCTTGGATGCAAAGCAGACAAACACGGCGATGTATGCCTTTCGTGGTGCTGCTCGTCGGTGCGCTGGTTTCGTGTACACGGGTCCACAGTAGTCCACTCCGACCACAGTGAAGGCTCTGCTAGGTGCTGTACGAGGCTGCGGTAGTTGACCAACGGGTTGCGTGACAGGGACAGGGTTTTGGCGGAAGCATTGCGGACACTTGCGACACACAAGATTGACGATGGCTTTACCGTTCACTGGCCAGAATTCTTGCCTCATCATGGCTAAAGTCATGCGAGGACCAGAGTGCATGCAGAGTTCGTGATAGTGTTTGGTGATGAGGCGTGTGAGTGGGTGTATTTTAGGTAGGATCATAGGGTGCTTGGTCTGATAGTTCTCTGAAGAGTGTTCAAGTCTGCCACCGAGTCGGATGATACCTTTTTCGTCGAGGAATGGACCAAGTAACCTCAACGATGATTTGTTGGAAACGGATCGAGTTTTAACGAGCTCCTTAAACTCTTCAGTGAACATCTCCTGCTGTGCAATCTTCGTAAGCGTTTCTTTGGCGTGCTCTAGCTCCCCGACTGATGCGAGTTGGTGAGGATAGGAGTTAGGTTTGCGACGACAACGATTCAGAAAACGAAGAACCAAAGCGATGATCCGAACCAAACGCCAAAAGGATGAGTACCGGTAAAATAGGCTAGAATGCTCCTGTGGTTGATGTATCACAAGTACCGTTTTTCGCCGTTCTAGTAGATCTTCCGGTGGAGTACCAGTTATGGGTTTAGGCCAATATTCATCCGATTTCGCTAGCCAGGAAGGACCGTGTCGCCAGATGGTGTTAGCAACGAATTCCTGGGGAAGCATTCCGCGAGAAACGTGGTCCGCCGGGTTTTCTGTTCCCTTCACGTGGTTCCAGCTATGGCCGTGAGTTAGCTGTTGAATTTCAGACGTTCGGTTCCCAACAAACGTTTGCCAAGTATTGGGTGGTGCCTGTATCCAGTGGAGTGTGACCGTTGAGTCCGACCAGAACCAGCAAGGAATACCCTCCATCCGCAGCGCTGCTGAAACCTTGGCGTATAGTTTCGCCCCCAAAAGTGCAGCACAGCCGCTCGAGCCGCGGCAGACTAAGTCGTTTGAGAGGGGCAACCCGTGATTTTGCCGCAACGAGCTCGGTTTTAATTTGACCTTCCTTGCCGGTTGAACGTGTGTAAAGGCAGGCACCATACCCAACTTCGGACGCATCGGTGAAGATGTGAAATTGTGTGGAGATCGAATCGGCCAGAAAGACGAACCGAGGAACCTTGTAGCCTTTCAGAAGGGTCAATTAGGCCGCGAATTCCTCCCATTTCCGGGCGATATCGTCAGATATAGGATCATCCCAGTCAAAAGTTGACAGCCAAAGCTGTTGCATCTTTATCTTGGCCCATGCCACAACCGGTGAGACCAATCCGAGTGGGTCGTATAGTTTCGCAATTACCGAGAAAATTTTGCGTTTTGTCCAAATGCCTTCGTTCGTAGATGGTTGTACTTCGATGCAAAGCTGGTCTGATCCGGTTTCCCACCCCACTCCTAGCGTTTTAATTTTCAGGTCCGCTTCGAAGTGCAGCATTGTTTCTCCTCCAAGCGCTCCGATGGGTAAGTTCTCCAGGACTTCTGGACTATTGGAGCTCCATTTACGCAGCTCGAGGCCCCCTTCGGCCAGTAGTGATTGGACTTCCTTCTGGAGTTTTATGGCTTCTTCTACTGTGTTTGCTCCTGAGAGAAAGTCATCCATGTAAAAATCTTCTTGCACGGTCCGTGCTGCAAGTTCGTACTTGTGAGCGGAATCCAAAGCCAGTTGCTTCAGCACACGTGTGGCGAGAAATGATGATGGAGACAAACCGTACGTGACGGTTAGCAGCTCGTACACCTGAATTGGTTCTGATGGATCACTTCGCCACAGGATTCGTTGAAGGGGAATGTCGTCGAGGTGGATTAAGATTTGCCGGTACATTTTCGTGACATCAGCGATCAAAGCGATAAGATGTTTCCGGAAGCGGAGCATCAGATCCAAGAGTTCATCCTGAATCGTAGGGCCGGTGAGTAGAGCTTCGTTCAGCAAATGATTTGTGAACGTTTTCGCCGATCCATCGAAGACTACCCGTACCTTTGTGGTGGAACTAGATTCCTTAAATACCGGGTGGTGGGGAAGGTAGCAGACCGTTTTATATTTATCCAAGCGAGAATCGTCTGCTTCACCGATGTATTTCATGTGGCCCAGCTTGATGTATTCCTTCATGAAATCCACGTACTGCGATCGTAGGTTTGGGTCTCGTTCCAATCGTTTCTCTGTCTGAAGAAATCGTCGCAGAGCCGTCTGCTTCGATTCGCCAACCATGCTGCTGAAGTTCATGCGTTTGGGATATCGCACGATATATCTGCCGGTGTCATCGCGTGTGAATGTGTTCACGAAGTGCGTCTCGCAGTCCTCCTCTTCCTGTAACCGTGGCGTTTTGATCGTCAACTCTTCAACCGTCCAGAATTTTTCGATTGCCTTATCCAGAGATTCTACCTTGGCAACGTGACAGCTGACCCGTGTTGATTCATCCATGCGTTTTGCTTCGCCGGCTGCCACCCATCCGAACACCGTATTGACAAATACTGGAAGCGTATCGTCGACCTTGCGAATTTGCAACCGGCCACCATCGCGTACATGGAAATCGTAAAAGTACTGTGCACCCAATACCAAATCGATCGAACCAGAGTTGTTGAATTCAGGATCGGCTAGAACCATATCGGGTGGAATTTTCCGTTGCGTTTGTGGAAGCGAGACAGATGGCTGGTCGTCGGTGACCTGCCCCAGAACCAGAAAGTCCAATGACGTCGAGAAATTCTGCACCCGAGAAGAAACTGTGGTGGAAACTTCGAAAGCCGTGCGGCTTCGTGATCGTCCTATTCCAGTTATTTCCACCTTCCTATCCCGCCGTAATAATTGAAGCAGCTTGCAGAGATTTTCCGACATCAGGTTGACTTGGGAACCAGAATCCAAAAGTGCCCTTGCGTGGTGGGCCCTTCCCCATACGTCCTTCACGTTTAGCAAAACCGTGAGTAGAAATGAGTATGACCTTGGCTGCCCCATCGCCATGTTGGTTGAAACTGATGCTACCGAACTAGAAACCAATTGACCAGAGTTCGAAGCGCCGCCGGAAATTGATGGAGCAGAAGTGTTACCGTTTTCATTCGCTGGAGTGGGGATAGGAGCAGAACTAGATCCAGAACCAGGGAAACCAGGATGCAGCAACGAATGATGTTTTTTGGAGCACGTTTTGCATCGAAATTTAGACGGACAATCTCTCGCTAAATGATTCCGAACCAGGCAGTTGCTGCAGAGCCGCTTGGAGTTTGTAAGCTGCAGCCGTTTATCCACCGGAAGACTAGCGAAAGTTGGGCACCGAGTAATCCAATGCTTCTCGCTGCAGGCGAAGCAGTTTGGGAGCGAGTTCTCAGTCGCCGAGTTAACCGAAACTTTAGTTGGACGGAATTTGCTACCACTGAATGACGACGAAGACGTGGAGAACATCTGCTGATCGACAGAGACAGCATCCAGCACCCGAGTTTGCCTCTTGAGGAATTCGACCAATGAAGTGTACGACGGTTCTCTATCCGGTGTGACATTTTCCTCCCAACGCTTCTGAATGACCTCGTCCAGCTTCGAGACCATTAGATGCACCAGCATCGCTCCCCATACATTCCTCTTCTCCCCTAGTTGATCCAGGATCTTCGTGTTACGTTCGAAACAGTCGATGAGTTCATGCAGGCCAGTCGCTGATTCCCTCTTGATTCTAGGATATTCGAACAAGGCGTATTTGTTGGAGAACCGATCAACCAGACTATCCCAAGCCACCCTGTAATTAGCCTCACTCATCGCATAAGAATCGATCAACTTCAAAGCATCGCCCTTCAGAGAAGCACGCAAATAATGGAACTTTTGTATGTCGGTTAGTTCCACCGAGGAGTCGATTAAAGCCACGTAAGTGTCGTGAAACGGAAGCCAATTTTGGAAATTGCCATCAAACTCTGGTAGGTTTATTTGAGGAAGTCGCACGGAAGCATGTACATGAGGGACGTTGTTTGTGTGTGTAGTGGCAGTATTTGGTGTCGCATGTTCTGTAGTTAATTTTCTGGCCAACCCTGACCTTACCTCGAATTATTTATCCTCGAAATCGGCCCTCGACTGCTGGTAATCCAGTAAGCTTTCTTCGTTGTCCTCCATGCCTTCGATATCGCTCTGGAGATCCTCAAACTCCTGATATTTTTGATCGAGCTTCTCCAAACGAATCTTGACCGCTTGCTCATCGAATTCCTCTGTTGTTTTCAGGAAGTGGTCCATCCGTTCAACAAAGTTGATGACGCAGTCCCTGCTGCGTATCAAGGCCTTGTACTTCCTCGACGTTGACATGCTGCTGGCACCGTATAGAATTCACGAATAACAAGCAAGAACTGGTGAGCCTGTCAAATAGGCCTTGTATTAAATTAAAAAAGTTGTCTCTGCTTTTCCCTTCGTCGTCTGGTGTCCAAATTTGAATTTTGCACTCCCCAGTCAGTCCAGAAGCTCTCAAACACTCGATATCGTCTAACGTCCACCAAGCTGTATTAGAAGTGTCCTTACGAGTCCTCCAGTAGTCCAATTAACGCGTAAGAACCGTTTTAGTATCCGGCCACCAAGAACTCCGTCGAAGTAGATTGAAATGAAGGACCAAGAAAACGACCAGGTATAGATGAAAGCGGAATGTAAATAGTTGGACAGGTCCTCACCTTGAAGGCCTGTCTAATGAGCCTTGTATTATTTTTCAATCTCTCCTTAATCCTGATTCCAAAATCCGTGATCGCAGCGCCCAGTGAATTCACATTGATCGTGATGGTGTCTCGTGATTGTATAACGAGTGAAAATGGCGCCTATTCAATTGTCCAAAGACCCAAAGGCGTCTCTGCGTCGGTACGTTTCCAAAGAACCACTATCCTGGTCACGGCACCAATGTTGTGACCTCCGAAAAATAGTGGTCTTTCCAATTCCCGACGCGTATTAGATTCCCGGGGTGATTGAATCGCGCTCTCCCTTTATTTGTTGTGTGGGCTGCTTTCTTTGGTATAAAGTCGCTACGAAAGCTTCTTTCTCTTCGAGCTTATTTATTGCACGCGATTACACACAACATTGTACAATATGGTACAACATTTAAAAACTTTATTACACGTTACATTTACACAAGACGAAATCTTTATTTGACAATTAACACTACATTTATTTTACTTAGCTACTTTAATTCTAATATTTTCTATGATGGCCGGCCGTGCGCCTTTTGTTAATTGGACATTCAAAAACTGAGAGCCGGTATCATGGATGCCTCGCCTTTTTATATTGTAACAATGTTACGACAGTAGAGTAATTTCGTACTGCTCGAAATGATCGGCACCTATCGGAAAATAGTGCAGTCGTGTATTCGCTGCAGTGGAGCTTTTCGACTACGACTACCGTGAAGCTTTTTAGACTACCTACTACACTACTGCTATGACTACTATAGTCTTTTTCGTATCATACACGCACCATCCAACGACTGTTTATCATCCTTCTGTCATCATCACCCGTTAAACACTGGTGGAATGAACAAACAATACCCAACAACCAAACAAAACGGCCCTTTTCAGGTCTACCTAATCATTATCAAAGAGTTTAACGAAGTAATTATCCAAAATCAACAGATAACCTAACGGAATCCTACGTCAATTATGCGGTCGTGTCTCGGACACAACCCTCCTGTGACTTTTTTAGGTTTAGATTAGTTACAGTAATTTTGCAAAGACTGAAAGAAATTCGATTACGCCATGTCTTGGTTTTTACTTAAACAACATGAGCAATGTATGCTAAAACTTCAACAAACGTGGTCATATTGTTTATCAAATAATGGGGACATATTCTGTCTTTCAAATGTACCCACTCGACTCGACTGCAATCACCATAGAATCGAGTAAAAACGCATATTACAGGAAACGGTTGCCATGTCATGGTTTTTAAACACTTTTGTTCAGCATGTTCTTGGAAAAAAGCCTTTTGTGCCGACATTTGAAACAATCATCTGCATTCCTGAATATACGTTCTGTCCAATGCCCGCGACGCCGGGGGAGCGCGCGAGCCCGTCGCTACCGGGGAATTTGCGCAGATAAGCGGTCGGCTTAAGCGCCACTCCCGTGAGGGAGACCGACCGCCGTGTTATTTTCCTTGCCCGGCAATGAGACACCCACTGAGGGCGGGTTTGTCCTTTTCTCCTCACAAACCCGGTTAGCTTCGCGACTTTTTTCCTGCACTCTCGGGAGAACCCGCGATATCGTTTGTCCACGAGACGTAATGCAGACACAAGGAAGTCTGGGTCGATCCCACTGACTACCACTTATGCTGAGGTCTCCTCACTGGACCTACTAATAATGATCTTCCCCTCAACTTCAGAGCTCGCTTCGGAGCGTAGGAGTGAGAGTGGAAGTAAACAAAAAAGGAGTCTCCACCCTGACTCGTGACCTAATTAACACAAAAAGAAGAGTGAACGGGTTCGTCGGTGTTTAGGCCACCGCGAGCCAGTAAATACACATTTGTTTCTTAGACCTTAACATATAAATCGAACGGAAAAGTTTATTTTACACTACATTAAATATCAAAACATCTCTCACAACATTCTCAATCACTTAAATCAATTAGCTTCATCAACACTTCTCTTCTACATTGAACATTTAGTCAATCAGGAAAGAACATCCATCAACATAGAAAATTTATTTACTCTAAGAACATTAATCAAATTTCATTACTCTACTCTAATTTTCCTCCCAAGTCTCGATCTCATCACATCTAGGTTGAGAAGACGGCGCGCTTGCTATTTACTCCGTTAGGCTATTCATGAATGGCTTCGCTTATAGCGATTGAAATTACACAGTCATATGGAGTGAGCTCTCCACTGCATGCATTATTTGTGTGTGTATGGCTTTGAATTGTGTGGCTTTCGTGGTTAGTAGCTATTTATAGCGTTTTGCTCAATATCACTTATCCTACATGCGCATGTTAATAATGGATAAGGAAAAAAGGTACTCACTACCATGGATTTATGTGATTCGCTACGTCGACGGGTTCTACTCCTAGCTGGGCGTGCGATGAGCGGTCCTAACTTCCGGTTTACGCCTGTTGCGGCTGCCAGTATTGTTCGCGCAGCGCAGTCTTCGAACCAGGCGGAAAGGTTTGAGCCTTGGCTGGATTTTTGGTCAATTCCAACGTTGACTCCGTGGGGTCAGTAGCGGCGCTTCCTAAAGAGGTTACACGAAAAGCACACACAAGAACCATTCAAAATTACGCCACATGAGCCAAACCACAATGCCATTCTTACCTCCGGATGTATTTAACGGATGCACGGGAGGGTACAACTTCAACTTTGCCTAAATCTATCGACTATCCAGCTAACAAAATTTGAACAAAAAAAAAAAAAAAAAAAAAAAGAACACTAATGAGCACAACTAACTCGCGATAATTAAAACACCAACTACCTTTTGTGAAATTCGCGGTTCAAGAAAATAACACCACTCCGACCTCTTCCACGGTCCACGTTGAAATGGAAGAACATAATTTTTAGTCCTCAGATCAGCGTACTAATCAATAGGACCGGAACTGCGTAATTATTAACGAAGTTAATAATCACGCAAGTCATGCCAAGTTCCCTTGTCCCTACATCGGTCTCATATTCAAATATTCTCGGGCGATCACCTTTAACCTCCCGAGCGCAGTTCAAATCGAATCGCTTGCCGGGTTTTTGAGGTTCCAAGAACAAGAAAACCTCCGCCGAAAGACTCTGCTATTTGGGGGAAATATCCAAACGAAAAAAATGAAAAAAGGAAAGCATGAGTCTTTCGGGTGTATTGGTATTTGGGTGTCTTGGCTAAAACACAGCCGTCGAGTCACATCCAGCACCCATTATGCCAAGTTGCTCAAATCTAAAAAGAGGAGCGGCACTCGCGTTGCCTTACATCCAATACATTGAAAGAAGAGAGAGGCTCCGATTCACACAAGTGAGCTGGTGTAGAATCTGAACTTCAAAATAACTAAACGAGGGGCTTCCAAATGTCGAAACCAGTACCACGCTACATCATTCCCTGCTGAATTTTCGAAAATTTGATTGGCATAAACCAATCAAATTTTCGAAGGCGAAAATAGAGTCTCCCTTCGCAGAATGTTCACTAACATTTTCGGGGTCATATGTGGTCATCGTCAAACTGAATTGACTCATCCTCTATCTCCAGTATCAGATCGGGTAATCTGTCTGTAACTGACCATCAACGCTTTACAGCTCCGGTCTCCAGCGAAATGTCATGCGAACCACTGTAAAAGGTTAACTCTAAAACGCCCATCAAAAATTACTGGCATTACAGCAACTAACTAACTACTGAACTGAGAAACAAGAAAAACTCGAAAATACATCAATCGATCTGACCTTCAAGAACTACTATTAGTTGACAATCCTATTCACACAAAATGAAGAAAAAATATACTCAAAATTACCCAAAACTATAACTAAAATCCTTACATCCTCCACTTCTCATTAATAGAAGTATTTCTGGAGATGTAAAAAAAAACGTACTATCGACCTACGTCGAAAAAATAACTCGATGAATATTGTTCATTCCGACCTCAGAACTTTACCCGAGTAAAAAGGAATGAAAACAATATCCATCTTAAATTAGCCCGAAATTTCTTCGGATATGGAAGCTACTTTGGAAACTCCAAAGATTGCGTGCTTCCACCGAAGAAAAATCTTAAAGTTCGCCATTCTCAATCGTTGGCATGCTCCAACGATGAGATGACCTTTTTCCTAACAAAATCACAAAACAAAACTAAATAATCAACCAATCACACATTCACGCACCCCTCGCTTACAAGCGATGTACACTCATTCTCCCAATACACTCACACAAGTCACTCAAGCTATTGCCAACTAAACAGTGTTTAAGAAGTAAACAAACCGGAGCGATGGTTTGGTCAGTGAAGTTTGTTTTTTTTTTTTTTTTTTTTTTTTTTTTAATTTATGTGTTTCACACGGACGATTCCGTGTTTATGAAGAAAAAACCTTGTGAGCGATATGGACAACGATGGAAAAGGAAAGTGAAGATGGTGAGTCGTTCCAATTCTTAGGTGTTAAGCTTTTTTTTCTCTTTTTCTTTCCCAGATTAGGTTCGACAAGGGGAACAGCATCACCGATTGGACTGGATTGTTGCTGAGGAAACGATCCAAACAACGACGAAGGACGAGGATGACCAGGAACGGGACCAAAAAGGGACTAGGACAAAAAGGACGGAGGAATATTGAACGGGACCATTGGAGACAAATAATGAAGGAATCTGCAAAACGACTAGGACAACTCTTGGAAACCACAACTGAAGGAAAACACAGGAATGGAATGAAAATCATCAAAAGAAAACACAGTAATGGAAAAGGATGGAGGCTACTGAAAAGCCGGTAGAAAACGGGAACAACTGGATCTGGACACTGGTGAAACACAAGGGAAACACGGACAGGAAAATTTTCAAGGATAGGACACGGAATATGAGCTGGAGGACACAGTGACAAGACCAAAATCACAACGATAACCAAAATGTAATTATTCAATCTAAATATCTATTAATTTTTTACTTATTTTAGGAATTAAACTAAGGAAACTGTACCAACACGGATAACCTAATAAACTAAACGGAATTTCTTCGAACCAAAAAAAAACAAATAAATAATGGAATACCGGAACGCCAAAAATGACGAAAAAAACAAAAACAACCGAAAAATATGGAATATAAACAAAGAAAAAACGTGAGTGACTATAACTTTTTAATGAATTAACAAACTAATCTAACTAGAATTAAGACTAACACTAGAAGTAAGGGTTAGGGAACTAGGAAAAAATAATAACTAACTACAACTAATATTTACAAATATTTACAATCCGGGTCGCTTTTCCCTACCAACTCGGTTCCGAAGGTCGGTCTCTTTCTTGATGTTTTCGTTGGGATTCCCGTTAGTCACTTCGGCTACATAGCTTTCAAATGCTTGATTCTACGGAATCACCCAGATCGAGAGGTTTATCTAGTCTCTTCTTCTTCCGACTGCTTTCAAGTGCTGAGGCGCTCTCCTCTTCGTTCCTTCACAAAGTCCACTACTGATTGTTTCGAAAATCATCATCAGTGCTCGCTTTACGCTTCGCGGTACCATGACCGCTACTTTGCACAGGTCATCGCTCCGACTCTTTCCTTTTCTTCGTGAACTTTGCTACTTTTTTTTTTTTTGAATCATTGTGAGCTTTCAACCCAGACTTTAGGCAATCTTCCAAAGTCTCAACGATTCCTCAATCGATGGGATTCGACGTAGACTTTCCACATAGGTGTGTTTTCTATTATTAGTTCCTTTCTGAAAGGTACATAGCTTGAACACATAACCCTTAGGTTTTTGGAGCATCAGAAGGAAAATTCATTTTTTTGAGCTGGTTTGCGAAAAATACGCCAATGCGTTTTCCAGCGTTATCCTCCAGCTCATAGGTGTGAGAACCAAGGACTTTTCTTACAACACATTGTTCGTATTTAGGAGCGAGCTTTTTGCAAAAACCTTTGCCTTTATCTGACAGATCAAATGTCTTTTTCAGGATCTTTTCCCCAACAACATACCGTGGACAATCTGTGTTTGATCGCAGATTGTAATTTTTTTCGTGTCTTTTATAAGCTTTTGCCAGATTATTCCTCACCTCTTCGAACAATTGCTTCCGTTCTTCTGACAATTTTTCCTGACAGTTTTCTTCCTGTTGGTGGTTATCTCGAATGATGGCGTATTCCTTTCCATCCGAGACCTGGTTCCGCCCAAAAACGACGAAATAGGGACTATATTTGGTGGAATCGTGAACTGCGTTTCTAATTGCGTTGGCAATCTCTTGTAAGTTGTTCGTCCAATGCTTATGTTCTTTTTTAAGGGTGGCTCGAATGGCTGTGGTTACCACGCGATTCACCCTTTCGGTGTTATTGACCTGTGGGTGGTAGGCAGGTGTCAACCAGTGGTTTACGTTATATTTAACTAGCAGTTCGCGGAAAATTTTGGACAAAAATTGAGTTCCATTATCTGTAAGAACGATTTCTGGAACTCCGAAAAGTCGGAAAATCATGTTTTCTACGAAGTCTACGAGTGAATCAGCTTTCGCCTCTCTAAAAGGCTGCACGAGTACAAATTTGCTGAAGACGTCCGTGGCCACCAGTAGGCACGTGCTACGCTTTTTCCCCGAGACAGGCAGTGGTCCGATATAGTCCAAAGTGACGAACTGCCATGGGTACTCTACCGGCTTTTGCGATCCCATCGGAGGAGTTGCATTTATATTCACCGCTTTGCTCGTTTGGCATTGCACACATTCTCTACAGAAGTTTTTTATTTCTTTGGCCATACCTGGCCAAAAATGCCTTTCCTTTACAGACCCCAGCGTCTTCTCGAAGCCGAAATGGGCTTTCCCATGCTCGGTCCTAATCACATCCGTTCTTGCTGCTTTCGGAGTGAACCACTTCCACGCGAATCGAGGGTCGGATCGTTTATTTTGGGATTTGCAATATTTGTAGATTCTCCCGTCAATTACTTTGTAATCTTTGAATTGAATGGGGTTTGCTTCAATTTGTGACATTAGATCGTCGTACTGAGGATCGAGTGACGTTACCGTTACGGTTTCAATTGAGCGCGACAGACAATCTGCAGTTATGTTATTCTTCCCCTTTCGGTAAACCAGTTCCACGTCATACGACTGTATTCTTAGGGCCCATCGTAGCAATTTAGAGTTTCCTGATTCCGCCCCTATTTTAAATAGCCACAGTAAACTTCTGGCATCAGTTACTATCCGAAATTTTGTCCCTTCCACATAATGGCGGAAGTGGTCTATCGCCATAAGAACCGCCAAACATTCTTTCTCGACCGCTGCATATTTCCGTTGAGTGTTGCTTAGCTTTTTGCTAAAATAGCTTATAATCCGCGTTTGCCCTTCGAGTTCCTGCACCAGAGCAGCGCCAATAGCGTTGTCTGAAGCGTCAGACTCTATCGTGAAAGGCTTTGAAAAATCCGGATTGCCCAGAATTGGGGCCGATATGAGCGCTGATTTCAGCTTATTAAATGCCGTTTCCGCCTCCTCAGTCCATGAAATTTTCTTCTTATCCTTTTTCAAAAGGTTTGTTATTGGGGTAGTTATTTCGCTGTAGTTGCTAATAAATTTTTGGTAAAAACCAGCCAATCCCATTAATCGTCGGACGTCCTTCACTGTTTTCGGTCTCGCGTAATCAAGGATGGGTTGTATACGGGATTCATCGATTGCCACTCCGTGTTCCGATAAAAGGTACCCCAAGTACATGACCTTTCTTTGGCAAAATTTCGACTTTTCTAACGAAATAGTTAGTCTTGCTGCTTTCAACCGCCCCGCTATTATTCGCAGTAATTTGAAATGCTCATTGAGCGTTTTTGTTGCCACCACCACGTCATCTAAATACACGAATACGTTCGGCTGAAGATCGAATCCGATCACTTTATTCATCAGCCGGCACATCGTGAATGGGGCATTCGTTAGTCCAAAAGGGCATACTTTGAACCGGAAGAGTCCCTTTGATGTTCGGAAGGCTGTAAAATTTCTGCATTCTTCTTTCAGAGGAATCTGAAAGTAAGCATCTTTCAGGTCGATTACTGAAAAGAATTTCGCATTTTCTAAACGATGGAAAATATCCTGCATATTTTGCATAGGATATGCGTCCTTTACCGTCATCGCATTTATCCTTCTCGAATCTAAACAAACTCTGATCTTTCCATTTGATTTCCTCACAGCAACCAAGGGGTTCGTCCACTCGCTATAGCATTCTTCAATCGCATCTAACTGTTTGAAACGTTCTATTTCTTCATCAATTTCCTTCTGTATGTAGGGTGAACATTTATATACAGGTTGATTCCGCGGTTTGGCATCCTCCTTCAATATGATCTCGTGTTGTATGAGGTTCGTCCTCCCAAGTTTATCAGGGGCAGTAAAGGCAAATTGTTTTATTGTCGTTATCAGCTGTGCTCGCTCTTTCGTTGTGAGATTATGCTCCGTTTCGATCTCATCAGGTATCGGTTCCGCCGGAGAATCGAATGTTGGGAAATCTAGTGTTTCATCTTCTTTTTCTGGAATTTTCGGAATTTCCACGGTTGGCTCCACTGTGAAACACATTTGTGAAGTTTGCCCGATATCCAATGTTTCAATTTTCTCCAAACCGTACCCCATATCTATCATCGGTTTAATGCTGAACCCTTCCCAGAAATTCGTACCCAAAATGAGTTTTCTGCTGATCTGAGGTACAATAATGGTCGGGATGACACGAGTCATGTTTTTGTAAGTGTATGGTACGTTAAGGTATCCCAGACACTTGTATGCTGTTCCATCAGCTGTACTCACTCGAATCGCTGCTGGAAGGATTTTCAGTCCGTATTTTATTGCAAATTCTGACGAATTTGTTACGCTCACTCCGGCTCCCGAGTCTAATAATGCTTCGATTTCGGTATCAAAAACTCTCACTGTGATATGGGGACATTTACTTGAATTGATCGTGATGTGATGTATCGTTGCTAGTGGGTCAAAGTTTTTTATTTTTGTATTGGGAATCGTGAGGTTTCCAAGGACGGAAGGATTCCCCTGCTCACATCCTCGAGTTAGTTTCCCGAATCGTTAGTACGATTGCGAAACGTCATCGTCGAAGAGCAACGTTCGCATGATCGAATCGTCCTTCCTAGAATGCCACACCCAAAACAAAAAATTGTTTTCGGTCTCGAACAGTCCCGCCATGTATGTCCGGGCTGTTGACAGTTCCAACAACTTCGTGTAGGTGGCGCTGATGTATTCGGTTGTTCCTCTTGCCTATTCCCTCTTGCAATCAATGTTCTCGGTCTCATTGCTTGACGTTCTCTGGGCTGGTTTAGTTCCACTGCATTAACCATCTCCTCTTCGTCACTCGTGTACTCTGCCGCGTCAATTTGCAGGTTGTTTACCGGTCTTCTTGCTGGTTCTAGGAAACCCATCTGGAGGCTAGGATCAGTTGCATCAATGCGGTAATTCAGTTTTATCAGCTGATGCAGATCATTCACCTCGATCGTTGCCAATTTCGAACGATAGTGTAGGCGCATGTTGTCCCACACTATCTCGAATTTTCTGCTTTTCGACAGAGGTTTGGAGAGCATTTTTGTCAGTTTTTCGATTTCTGTAACAAATGCGATGAATGACTCGCCTCTCTGTTGTTTCCTCTCATGGATTTTCTGCCGTATCCCTTGATCTTGATTTGGGTTACCAAATCTGTATTTGATCAGGTGTTCGAACGTCTGCCAGTCGTCAAACTGATCTACGAATGTGAAAAACCAGTCAGAGGCAAGACCATCCAACAGCAAATGCACATCCCGTAAAAGTTGTCTATCTGAAACTCCCTCTCGCTCCGCAATCTTTTTTAATTTATACAGGAAGCTCTCCACACTTCCCGACCTGTTTTCTCCAGTGAACCTAAGCTTCCATTTTTCGACTCTGTAAAAGTCTCTGCCCGTCTGGTGTGCTTGATTCTGACGTCGATGCCCTCTTGTTTCGTGTCTTGTTCTGTCCGTAAATCGCGGTTCCCGGTAGGAATATGAATCATCTGAGGACTCATAGTCATCCGAACTTCCAGCGTACTGTTCACTTAAATTTGGTCGAACATTCTGAGTTTGTCTCGTTATTGTCGGTTGATGTGTGATCGTATTTGGACCTTCTAAGACGCTGTATACGGGTCGTGGTGCATCGGGTCGTAATGTATCGAACCGGACTTTTTTTTCCCTCCTGCTGGGTTCACTGGTTGTCTGGTTGCTATCGCCATTAAGCCTATTCCCTACCACACAAGTCATTCTGTTGTTATTAGAAGTTGCCAGAACGCTCTGCATGGTTTTCTCTAGTTGTTCGATTTTTTCTCGCAATTCCCTGTTCTCTTGTTGCAGTTCAGTTTCCCACACTCGTCGGGTTTTTGGTATTGCACCAGTATTTTTAATCGGCAAATTGTTTGCCCCCACAGGTGTAGTCAGTTCTGGCAACGGTAGATGATGTTGTTCGTTTTCAGTACGTGGAGGACTCAAGGCTTTGGCTTGCTCTGCCTCGTTAATCATGTAATTAATCCTATCCAACACCGGTGATGCTGGTGGACCAACCTTGTATTGCCTCATCAATTCCCCAATACTGCGAACCAAATCTCTTTTTTGTATCTTCTCGCTCTCGTTTTCAGCTGAACACCGTTTCGCTCTGTAATAGCAATGTAAAAGAACCGACTCCCATCTGGTGTCCATCCCATATCGCCACAAAGCCTTCTTCACTTCGTCGAATTTTTTTCCCACCACTGGGTATTCGTCCCGTATACTTAAATTGGAACGATAGTTCCGCCCTATTTTAGCATCTGCCTTAAATAATTTCCTCAAACACCGCTGTTTCTCAGAGAGGTCTAGCCCGATTGTATTCTCATCGAGTTTCTCCCGAATACTCAGCTCGTAGTCTACTTCGTCCATCGTAAGGTACTCCGCAGACGGAAATTTATCCATTTTGATTAATTAAAACAATACCAATAATTAATATATATATATTTTTTTAATTCACAGGACAACGGGACGTAGCTGACTGATTCCGAATGCTTGATCAATAATTTTATAAAGAACAATTTTAATCAATAATACAGTAGAGAGGCTGAATTTCAACAAAAAAAAATAGTTTTAGATACGAAAAATGTGTTTGAGAATAATTACGTAGTAGAAGACAATAATTATAACTGCCCAATATCGTTTTTATGTTTGAGCTGATATGGATGAATAATTAACAAGAAAAATAAATGTATTATACATGCGAGTTAAATGTTCAAGGATTCTTACCGAAATAGATATTTGTATGAATAAACAAAAAATAATTAAATGTAATAATTGATGAAGATTATCATAGAAATTAATAAACAAAATATATACCAAAAATATTATGAACGAAAATGTAAATTAATAACTCAAAAAAGGGAAAAAAAATCTTTCACCAAAAAACATAAATTTTTCCGAAGACAAAGAAAAAAAAATTATAATTTCTCAAATAATTTTCCCAAAATTATTTTCCAATGACATCAAATGTCGTGCCAAAAACCACGTTGGGCGCCAAATGTAACCCGCGACGCCGGGGGAGCGCGCGAGCCCGTCGCTACCGGGGAATTTGCGCAGATAAGCGGTCGGCTTAAGCGCCACTCCCGTGAGGGAGACCGACCGCCGTGTTATTTTCCTTGCCCGGCAATGAGACACCCACTGAGGGCGGGTTTGTCCTTTTCTCCTCACAAACCCGGTTAGCTTCGCGACTTTTTTCCTGCACTCTCGGGAGAACCCGCGATATCGTTTGTCCACGAGACGTAATGCAGACACAAGGAAGTCTGGGTCGATCCCACTGACTACCACTTATGCTGAGGTCTCCTCACTGGACCTACTAATAATGATCTTCCCCTCAACTTCAGAGCTCGCTTCGGAGCGTAGGAGTGAGAGTGGAAGTAAACAAAAAAGGAGTCTCCACCCTGACTCGTGACCTAATTAACACAAAAAGAAGAGTGAACGGGTTCGTCGGTGTTTAGGCCACCGCGAGCCAGTAAATACACATTTGTTTCTTAGACCTTAACATATAAATCGAACGGAAAAGTTTATTTTACACTACATTAAATATCAAAACATCTCTCACAACATTCTCAATCACTTAAATCAATTAGCTTCATCAACACTTCTCTTCTACATTGAACATTTAGTCAATCAGGAAAGAACATCCATCAACATAGAAAATTTATTTACTCTAAGAACATTAATCAAATTTCATTACTCTACTCTAATTTTCCTCCCAAGTCTCGATCTCATCACATCTAGGTTGAGAAGACGGCGCGCTTGCTATTTACTCCGTTAGGCTATTCATGAATGGCTTCGCTTATAGCGATTGAAATTACACAGTCATATGGAGTGAGCTCTCCACTGCATGCATTATTTGTGTGTGTATGGCTTTGAATTGTGTGGCTTTCGTGGTTAGTAGCTATTTATAGCGTTTTGCTCAATATCACTTATCCTACATGCGCATGTTAATAATGGATAAGGAAAAAAGGTACTCACTACCATGGATTTATGTGATTCGCTACGTCGACGGGTTCTACTCCTAGCTGGGCGTGCGATGAGCGGTCCTAACTTCCGGTTTACGCCTGTTGCGGCTGCCAGTATTGTTCGCGCAGCGCAGTCTTCGAACCAGGCGGAAAGGTTTGAGCCTTGGCTGGATTTTTGGTCAATTCCAACGTTGACTCCGTGGGGTCAGTAGCGGCGCTTCCTAAAGAGGTTACACGAAAAGCACACACAAGAACCATTCAAAATTACGCCACATGAGCCAAACCACAATGCCATTCTTACCTCCGGATGTATTTAACGGATGCACGGGAGGGTACAACTTCAACTTTGCCTAAATCTATCGACTATCCAGCTAACAAAATTTGAACAAAAAAAAAAAAAAAAAAAAAAAGAACACTAATGAGCACAACTAACTCGCGATAATTAAAACACCAACTACCTTTTGTGAAATTCGCGGTTCAAGAAAATAACACCACTCCGACCTCTTCCACGGTCCACGTTGAAATGGAAGAACATAATTTTTAGTCCTCAGATCAGCGTACTAATCAATAGGACCGGAACTGCGTAATTATTAACGAAGTTAATGATCACGCAAGTCATGCCAAGTTCCCTTGTCCCTACATCGGTCTCATATTCAAATATTCTCGGGCGATCACCTTTAACCTCCCGAGCGCAGTTCAAATCGAATCGCTTGCCGGGTTTTTGAGGTTCCAAGAACAAGAAAACCTCCGCCGAAAGACTCTGCTATTTGGGGGAAATATCCAAACGAAAAAAATGAAAAAAGGAAAGCATGAGTCTTTCGGGTGTATTGGTATTTGGGTGTCTTGGCTAAAACACAGCCGTCGAGTCACATCCAGCACCCATTATGCCAAGTTGCTCAAATCTAAAAAGAGGAGCGGCACTCGCGTTGCCTTACATCCAATACATTGAAAGAAGAGAGAGGCTCCGATTCACACAAGTGAGCTGGTGTAGAATCTGAACTTCAAAATAACTAAACGAGGGGCTTCCAAATGTCGAAACCAGTACCACGCTACATACGGTCAATTGAATTTTGATGTAGGATCACGCCTTTCGGGAACATATTGGGTTGAGTAAAATCGAAAATCAAACGCATCGGGAAAATTATCCAATTTCAAAGGCTCAGTCATTTCATGATGGATTAAAGATAGCTAGCAAAAATCTCATAAATCCATCCGGAGATTGCTGAGCAATAATTGTAAGTACATTTTTTAAGTTTTCTTCTAATATTATTTTTTTAATTAATCAACTAATGGACCGTTTGAAGCTAGAGATTGACCAGAAACTCCGTGACAAGAGATATTTCAATCGAAGATCGGGGTTTAAAAAAATTGTTTTGATGCCAAATGTCTTAAAATTGCATGATGCTGATTTGTTCGATAATATACCCAATGCAAAATATTAACTCAATCGGACTTCATTTGCTAGTGTTGCAGACGTTAAAATTTGAGTATTTTGAAAACCAAAAACTCACCGGAAATCGGGGGTTTTAAAAAAAATTGATGCCAAATTTCTGATATATTAATTGCACAAAACGTCGATATATACTGTCATCTCGAAAAAAAAAAAGTCAAACACAATTTTTTTTGGCGATCGGTGGTTTTTTGACGTAGAAATACGTCTTTCATTAAGGGTGCCGAATCAGAAAACAGGTCACGTTTTTACGAAATAAAGTTAACGTTCATAACAATTGTTGCCGCGAACGGGTTTTGGTGATTTACATACCAAACGAATCGGAAATTCCCTAAGATTCGTTTGATATGCTATTCATTACAATCCTCTGATGTGTAAATGGTTAAAATTCATGAAAAGTATAAGCGTGTCCATTTTCCCATACATTTGTTCTGCTGATTTGTGAAATTTTCTACCCGTGCCGTCAATAACGAGCAACTTATCGACGAGCAACGAAAGGGAAATCGCAAGATATGAAGTCTCCGTGAACAAAGGCCTAGAGTATAAACAGTGGATGTCGCTGAGGCAAGCTTTCAGTATCGTTCTAGATACGAAGCAATGAACATCGCTGTACTACCTTGTTTTGCGCCATCACATGTCTTCGTTTCGGATTGAGCTGTGGATGCGACCAAATTACTCACGTGCTGATATCTCTGGCATTGCAATCATTGCATCAAACTGACGCCATTGCATTAATGCTTTGAGCTACACAATTGGCTCGGCTCACCAAGAAAATAAATGTTCTGTAATTTTGCCTGTGATTTGGCTAATTTAATCTAGACCGGCAATGTTAACAGAAAAGGCTTTTTTCGAGACCAGTATTATTAACAGAAGCGTTTCTTTTGAGAATGATGAAATGATGCAAAATGATGAGAAGTGTTTATATTTCTAGTAGCTTCAAGCCACCAATGTATGGCTCTGTATGCATGTTACGGCGAACGTTTGGTTTACGTTGTACGAACTATGCCTAAAGATGCGATTCTACTGAGGCAATACTAAATAAAATGTAACATGGTATTTGATACCATGCTAAATGATATTGTCATTGTTGTTGTTTTCATGCGATGTCAAAGATATATTGATGTAGTTATGAGATGTAGAATAATGGTGCTGATGCAACAAGTATATAATCGTTGTAACCGAGTGTATGTCAATTGCGAAAAAGGCCACCGGAATAGCGTTTGAGGTAAATGTTCAATGATTGACATGAAACTAATTGCGACATACGAACAGCTAATAAATTGTTCTACGAGGGCATGATTGAATCATCAATCAGGGCGATCAAACCATTCTACTAAACAGTTATTTCTAAAATTACACAGCATAATATCCGAAGTTATAAACAAGCGACTTATATAAAATAACAGCGTAGTTCTACGTAAACAATGCGGTTGCATCTTGGCACATCCTCCTATAATTTTTTATCTGAAAGGTCGTTTTTGACAAAAAAAAATTAATGTGCGCTAACATAACTGTAAATATTGACGTGTTATGCAATTTGAAGACATTTGGTACAAAAAAAATATTTTTTTTTCTTTCTTTATTAAAGAGATTTTCAATGTCGAATAAATTTTTCACAAAAAAAATATTCGGTTTTCAAAAAGCTCAAATTTTAACGTCTGCAACACTAGCAAAAGAAGTCTGATTGAGTTAATACGTTGCATTGGGTATATCGTCGTGCAAGTCAATTGTATTGTAAAAAGTATTTTTATTGGCACCCAAAACCATGCGTTTTGCCTCGTATTCCAAAAAGTCCCAGTGTCGATTTTTGAAAAAAAATTTTTTCGAGATGACCGTAATTCTCGACGTTTCATGCAATTTTAAGCCATTTGACGTCAAATTTTTTTTTGAAAATCCTGATTTCCGATTCCGCCTTGGGTGATTTTCCAAAAAACTCAAACTTTTAACGCTTTGCGTCCCTCTCCCTTAAGTCCGAATGTGCTGAAAATTTGCATAGGGTTTTTTTTTCGAGTTGGTGACATGTTGTACGGGGTAACTTTTTGAAAATTTTGGGTCGATTTATTTCCATACATTCATTGGCACCCTAGTGTTCGCCTTTCCCACTCTGTCCGTTTTTCCCGACTTTCCCCGGCTCAGCTGAGGTTTCTATGTTAAGCAATACGGCTTTGGTGTATTCTGAGTTACAAGTGCAAGTCAAAAGTGTTTCTTTGACGAAAATTCCTCAGCCGTTCTGAAAGGACAAAACGGATATTGCATGAACATTAATCAACCATTAAACAAGACCTCGCCACTGGTTATTTCGTTATGACCATAATTTTTCCTTTGGTATATAAGTAAGGCCAAATATAAACGCGAGGAGGAAATCGTCCGATTTGAGCTGTCTTTATTTTGTTGTATTCGTCTCCTCCCGTAGATCAAAAATAGGAAAACTTTCGGAAAATTCGAAAAATTGAGTTCCCATATGGTAAACGTTAAGTTCAGATCGGTGACATTTTCATGATTTAGAGAGAAACGAACTTGAAGTTTAGTGCTCTGCAATTTTCAAAGTATTTAATTTTTTCGTTCAATATTGTTCTCAGAAATGTCAGCTGCTCTCTGGCAATACTTTGACGTATAATAATTGAAAAAAGTATCATGCCAAAAAAGGCAGTTATTTGGCTGCCTATACGTACATGGTCCACTCTGGCTGAACCAAATGAAGCATTTTTTAAGACTTGTTCACTATGACAGAACAATTTCGAAATTATTTAACAGTTGTGAGTCAAAGTGTGCCATTCTGTCATGTAAATTAGAACGAGAAGGGGTGTGAGGATGGAACTGCGTAAACATTTGGTTGCGTTCAGCATAATAGTCTCTGCCATCTATTACAGGCATGAATTACACGGCAAACATGTTAAAGCATAAACTTCACATTTTCAATCATCTTAAATAGTATTCGTCAATAGATTCGTTAAATTCGAATTCATTGTCATCGTTACAGTCTAAATCGCACTCTGAAATAGTACATTTTGCGAACATTCACACTGAAGACCAGCATTTTCCACTAATCTGTTCAGTCAGAGTGGACCAAGTTTATTTTTTAATATACTCAGACTGTGCACATTTTACACTAACGGGATCCAGCACATTTCAACACGGTACCTATTAGCTTCAAGAAAATGTTTTGTCGGTTTGAATTCAGCGCTCAGAAATTGTTCAAATTCAATATACAATATACTCTGACTGCATACTGTAAGGGGTTTTCGTTAATCAAACACAACAATTTCGATTCGTTATTCCTGCTGTTCGCGTGATTTTTCAAATCTGATAAATGTTGTATGTAGCTTACATAATGCTTAAGCAAATGTAATCAATAACTCGAAATTTTGAATTTGGCCTCTGACTTAACACCGACCATGTTACGATTCGTGTTCCGTTGGTGTGAAGCGAAATAGGTAATCAATTCTCAGCTAGAATAACGCGCTTTGAAGATAATAATTATGAATGAAAATATACTTTTCTGTATCAAACATGTATTCCATTTAACGGGGAAACATGTAATTTGCAAGTAAGTCATGAATCTTGAGCGAAATTTTATATTGCAATGACGAGTTTTGGTATCTAGAAGTAAATTTATAAATCATAATAAAAGAAAATTGTAAATGGCTAATTAGAAAATCAATCAAAAGCGAGTTCGGCGATTGAACCCACAATCGTTCGATAAGTAAGAAAACGTGAATGTTCGAAAGAATTCATATCAAAAAAGTTGATGGATCTGAGCCTAAGGGCACGGACGGGATCTTGACATAGGACTGTGATTGTGTGTAGTAATTGCATTTAAATTGAGTTTTTCATTGTTCAAAATCTGTAGTCTACCCAAGCTCAAGCTCAGATTTTCATTGTTCAAAATCTGTATTATTTTCTCTTTTGATACATCAAATGGATGCCCTGGAAAAACCGTGGTAGAATTCGGTACCGCATTCTGTTCAAAAATGTACACAAAAATACCATTAAAGCCATTACTACCCTTTTCTTCTGTCTATTCAATCATGCAGAAGAAGACAAAGAGTCATCATATATCATTTTTAAACACAAGTCTAAATATTTAAGACCTACATAAATATAAGCCTGAGTCAAATCAATCTATGACTACAAAAATATATTATAGATAAAAATAGCATTATCTCCTTCATTACCACGTTGTCCGAAACATTGTTTGTAATAACTTTATAGCCCTGTAAGATCGCGACTGCTCAAGCTATCATAATCTAATTTACGTGGGTATGCTCTTTCAATCTTCTAACTTCTTCGTCTAACCAAACAACATACTCGATATTATGACATCCTGAACCACAATTACACAAATTGTTAGTAGTCAGACCTACACGATAAGAACATGAATTGAGCACAATTTGATTGGACAACATACAATATAATATAAAATGAATGCCTATTATCGGTAAATAGAGAATAATTCTTTTTACGCATAAACTCACATTATGAGCTAACGCCTAATAGTCCTATGTCAAAATTAATTTTGGGTAGGACGAAGTTTGTCGGGTCAGCTAGTTAATTCAAAAAACTAGAAGTGGGTTATATCTTTGATATAACCGCAAGGTGGACGTAGGACTAACGTTGACTTAGCGATCAAGAAGTAACAAGCATATAAATCTTAGACGTTTCATCTTTCGAATAAAGTGTTTATCATAGCACTTCGTTTAGCCGGAAAAGAATTATTAAAGTTCAAAGGGGGAATCGATCCCTCATCGGAAATACCCAGCACAAATAGTACCCACTCCCCAAGCCCCGACAATTGGAATCGTCGTTGATCCGGAGCAGGATTATTAACGCTTGAGAAGGAATGGATTCCTCCTCGGAATAACACAGCGAAAATAAGACCCCCTTCCCAACAATTCCAACTTCCCAATAACGACGATCGATTGCAGCATTCGTAAACAAATAATTTTATAACGCTACTTTTATAAATGTGATTTCTTCGATATGTAATATAATATCCACTTCGATCATATCCGCTACACCGTATCATATCATATCAAATCCATAGTCAATCCGAGTACAATAGTACCCGCTGCTTGAACCTAATTCGCTATGCCAATTTCCCCTCCATGGTTTTGAAATCTATGATAGGGAAACATTCTGATTTGCAGAAACGCAAACGAGTACAAAAGTACCCGCCGGTCACATATATTTTGCAATGCCGATTTCCCCAGGCTTCATGATTTTGAAGTCTGTGTAAGGGAAACATTCAAATTTGCAGAAACGCAAAAGAGTACAAAAGTACCCGCTGCTTGCATCTATCTAATTTACTATGCCAACTACCCCTGGCTCCATGGTTTTGAAGCCTGTGTTAGGAAAACATTCCGATTTCTAGAAACGCAAGCGAGTACAAAAGTACCCGTAGCTTGAATCAGTTTTGCAATGTAGATTTCCCTCAGGCTCCATGGTTTCGAAGTCTGTGTTAGGGAAACATTCCAATTTCCAGATACGCAAGCGAGTACAAAAGTATCCACTGCTTACATCTATTTTGCAATGCCGACTTCCGCTGGTTCCATGGTTTTAAAGTCTATGTTAGGGAAACGTCAATCCATTCTAGCGCTCGTACCTCAATCGTTGCGCAATTATGACTGAGTGGATTTCCGCTTATATATCGATTGGTGTGATTTCAATAGCCTGTTTTGAAAGCAATTTTAGGGCTATTGAAACAAACTTTTTGATCAAAAAGTAATAAGCATATAACGAGTAGACATTTTATCTTTCGAAGGAAGTGTTTATCATACTATTTCGTTTAGTTGTTTAGGAGCTATTAACGCCCAAAATCTCGTTCTCCGGCGTAACGCTTTCATTTTCGAAAGTTTGATTTTACACCCCGGTATATAAAAGAAAGACGTAGTCCTACGTCAAAATAATAAATGGAGATCGATGGTTAGGGTAAATTTCATAGCAATGTCAAGGGGAACTCTGACAGTTACAAATAAAGTTCATATTACATGTTATGAAGTTAGGTAAAATCGTTCTAACCGTGTGATTGTAAAACAATCGATCGACCTGAGAGAGTTGTTGATTGTCTATCAGACTCAAAATGGGGACTCGATGAATCAAAATTGCACATTTTTGCAAAAAAATGATGTTTTCCCGCTTCCTAACAAATAAAATCTGGCTGAGATACATTGTAGCTAAAAAACTTGAAATTTCTTCAACCTATACCTTCACGCGGGACCGTTTCAACAGAGTATTTGATTTCCCCGTCATGTTCAACAAGTCAGCAATAAATTTCTAAATTAGACTACCTCCGGTGAAACCAATAATCACTCTCGTAGCGTAATTTATTGTCCTTCGCATCGCAGAGATCGCCGGAACGAGCCGATGATTGCCAATGTCCACTTTTGGAGGGAACATTATGCGTTATTCTTACGTTAAATTAACCGTCCATCGGGGCAATAAATCTTATCTCGGTGTGATCGACGATCGACGAACGTCCACCCAGCTATGACTGGCGACACGGGGTGGAGGAGTGGGACAGTTCTGCTTACATTTTTTAATGCGATACTTTTGTTTTGTCGATATTACAGCAGATGCGCATAATGTTTTCATTAGTTTTGACATTTTGTCTTCGCTTGTACAATCCGCGAAACGATGGACGACGACAACGACGGGACATCACTAATGATTGTTTTCTGAACGAGATGAGTCGCCGTCGACATCGTTGGGAAAGGATAATGATGCTACTCTCTCGGTGCTACCGTAGCAATAGCACACAGGGACTATCCCTATCCGTGATGGAAATAATGGAAATGAATGCAAATATTGTTTGCCCATCGATCGAACAAATTCTTCCCAATGTTCTACAAACGGCGAAAGAAGCTCAGAAGGCAGAAACAAACTCAATTTACCATTTATATAACATGCATGATGCTCAGATCGAAACTTTAAACCTATCATTTTATGCGCGATGTTATACGTCTTACACAGGTACCCGAGTTCGACATTTTTCGTGACATGATAAGATACGGGCAGACTTGGTTTGCAACGGAACGCGGTTAGAGTTGTACCAGGCCAACGCATCCCCCGCAACGTGGTTCGTAAAGCCCGGTATCGCATCTCTCTTCCTCCTTCGCCGCGTCGTACCATCCAGCAGTGGCGGAGCTGATTTGGAACGGTTAGTTTTGTGGTTTTCTGGAAATGTCCCCGATATGTGGCAGGTTGTTCTCTCCTCCTGCTCCGATTGTGTGTATGTTTGAATTGTGTGCATTTTACGAGTCTTAAATTCCGCGTGCTCTCAGCGAAAAGTTGGCGATTTGCATACAATTCAGTGAGGAAATCTAGATCGAAATCGAAATCGATCAATTTACATTGGCACGACTGGAAAGGGAGAAGGGGAAAAACGAGAAAACAGTTTTGTGTTGCTCCGTTAATACCCGTAGTGTTTCGCTTCAAAGCTTGCGATATGCTCAGTTTTTGTTTATATTTTTTGATCGTGTGTTAACAGGGCACGAGAGTAGAAGGCACACAGGTGAACTGCATCCAAATATGAAGCCGTACCACCTTTTGACAAATGAATAAACAAATAATGCGACGCGGAACCACGATAGAAGACAGCATGTGATGGATTCGTGAGGGGAAACCACTCCGGGGGAGGGAATTTGAATTCGATAGGTTTTCCTCCTTCCCAATTATGTCTCACGAGAACGGATCGCTGAATGACTGCGAGGTGGGTTTAATGGCGCAAATCTGCACGCACCAGTTAGCGACCAGAAGTGCATGCATATAATGCACAACTCAGTGAGTGGCTAACGTTATGCTTTTGACGAGTATTACCAACAGGACACATGACAGGCAGGACAGTAATAAGATATGCACTTTGCATATCATGTTAACGAACCGATGACGGCTGAATTGATCAACTGCAATGGATCGCTGTTGAAATATGGCTCGATAAATGTATGAATTGTAACTATTAGTGCTGGCAAACGGTGCTGGTATAACATGTTCTTGAATAAACGAAGCTGATGATACTGTTTGCTGTGGGGATGGAATGCAAAACATGATGTTTAATCGTTCTAGGGCATTAATAACCTTGAATACATAAGAGACTGTGTGATTTTTAATCAAAAGGTATTTCACTGATGTAATCTAGATCGGACTAGACCGTTGAGATGGAAAATTACTTGATTGCCTTTCAACTCGAAAAAAAATCTAAAATTCTGACCATTAAAATGGTTTATCATGTCTTTGCACCGTATTCCATTGACAGTAATCGCGTTTTCTATGAGTTGCTGAGCGAATGCGTTTGATTTTTCGTGAAAATTGCCATGTTTCGTCGTACTAGTACGATAATTCACAATTTTCTTTCCCGTCGGGAAGTAAGACATACATCAGGTGATTACTTGATTACAATTACTTTTTTCAAAAATTCTTCTTCTTGAATGGCGTTAACGTTCCCTGTGGAACTTTTGCCGTCTCAACGTATGCATTAATTAGCGTCAGTTATTAATACTTAGTTGAGATTTCTTAAGCCAAATAACACGCCTTGAATGTATTCCGAGGGGCAAGCTCTTGAATACACGTGACCACAGTGCAAGTCGAAGGAAATTTCTTTGACGAAAAATCCTCCGGCCAGAACGGGAATCGAACCCGAACACCCGGCATGACAATGTGAGACGCTAACCACTCGGCCACGGGTGCACTTCTTTTTTCAAAAATTCATAACTTTTAAACAACTGAGCCGATTCTAATGATCGACATATCAAATTAAATCCAAGTAGCTAGTCTTTTCGAGAACATCTTAGGCATCGTGCCGCCAAAAATCAGGATTTTGGACCTCTCACCCTACGTAACGCTATTTGCTATCTCTAATACACAGTAAGCAACGCAAACTCGACCCCTCAGACCCCCACCCCTCTTCACGCTTTACGTAATTTGTGCACGACTTCTTACACTTGCGGAAAATTAATGGATTTTATATTCGTAATTATTCGTTCTTCACTCATTCAGACAACGAGCGCTATTTTTAAAACAAAAATTCTTGAAATCTGAGGTTTTCTTACATAACATACCCGAAAATCAGAAAGGTGTTTTCTTTCGTTTTTGGGTTATGTTTTTTCAAATATAACATGTTTGCAGTCTTCGTTAGATATTCCTATGTGAGTGGAGTAGATCTATGCGATCAATGTTTGACGCAGGACTACGTCTTGCATTGAGGGCGCCAAATCAGAAAACAGGTCACGTTTTTATGAAATAAAGTCAACGTTAATAACTATTTTTGCTGCGAACGGATTTTAACGATTTGCATACCAATCGAATCGGAAATTTTCTAAGATTTGTTTTATATGCTATACATTGCAATCCCATAGTCTGTATATGGTTTAAATTGGTGGAAATTGGCAGCATTTCCATTTCCCCATACATTTGTTCTGTCCATTTGTGTGCTTTCCCGAATAGAGCTGTCAATAACGGGCAACTTATGCAGCCGAATAGAAAAAAAACGAAGGGGGATGGCGAGAAGAAAATATTTGCGAAGTAAACTCCACCTTCGCATATTAAGTAAACTGTCGCTAGCGTATAAGTATTGCATCTCCTCTGAGGAAAATTCAAGCAAAATTCGAATTCAAGGAAAATTCTTATTCTACTCGTTTTGTGTTTTATGTCTCCCCTCGAGCTGTGAACGCTACCAAATATTTCACATGAAGGTCGGTTCTAGTCATCAGTGTTTGGCTTTTTGTGTTTTGCTTGTTTTCGTTGCGCGAAATTTAGAACTTGTTCATATCCTGTACATGTGAATAGCACACCTTCGATATTTTTAGTTGCCATTCGTATTTGCTCTCGTGCGCTCTGATGCAATTAATGCAACAAGCTCCTAGCTTTGATGATGGGCTTGACCGAGAGTCGAAAAACGATTTTTCATAATCGCGATGTTTCATTTTTATCGCTGCAACTGTGTACATCTGTTTGACGCGTGTTTGATGCTTGTTGAATGGCGATGCACGGAAGATGCCTCTCGTTAAATACTCAGTGGAATGCGTGCATTGATATAAAGAAACAAATTGCGACACATGATCAATTAGTGTATTGTCCTCGCAAAGGCAAGGAAGAATCGTTGCTTCTCGAAATGATTCTACAAAATCATGCCAGCCATTAAACCTTTTCAGGATCCCCGGAAGATTTCACTAAACATTTATGTATGAAATTTCGACGTATTCGCAAATAATATCCAAAATGATAAACCAACAAATTAAAAAAAAAAAAGATTGCGTAGTCCTTCGTCCTAAGCGGTCGTGTCACGGATACAACCCATCGATTTTATTCGAAAGTGCAATCTTTTTTCAAAAAAGACTAGCTCATTAGTTTCAATTTGATATGTCGATTATAATTTTTTGGAAAACGAGAGAAATGATTTCTTGAACCATCTATTGAATTTGTAAAATTATAACTCAAAAACGGAAAAAACAAATCGCTGATTTTTGGATATGTCATGAAAAAAAAACCTCAGCTTTCAAGATGCAATATAAAAAAATTTAGCGCCCTTGGTTCCGAGACCATGTAAACTATAAAAAAAACAAATTCTATCAGCAATTACGAAAACAAATTTTCGGCAAATCTGAAAATACTATTTAATTGGCTTTAATTTTATATGTCGATCATCTGAATCGGTTCAGTAGTTCGTGACTTATGAATTATTGAAAAAAAAAACATTTTTGGATAAAAAGAGGAAAGTTTGTTTTTCGGACTACCCTAAAATAGAAATAGGCGCCCTAATAAAAATAAATAAAAAATAAGAGTCTAATATTTTACGATAGAGAACAAAACTATCAATTTTCTGTTTGGCATGGAATGGCTGTATTATAACATTGAATCACTATCAAATATAGATCTCGACGTGTTTTTTATTAGTGATGAAACGGATAGTGGTTTGGCCGGCTACCGGCCAGTTTCGAGGCAGGATATCCGGATATTCGGCTCTTTCTTAGCAAATAAAAAAATGAAGAGAAACGACATGAAATGAAATGAACGCATTTCAAAACAAAAAATTTGAACGAATATTCAACTTTTCGTTTGGAGTAAATATCCTATTTAGCTTTGCGCATCGTAACCAATGAGGTTTTACCGAGGTGCGATTATTGCCAGTTGAAAAAAAAATCCTATTTAAAAGCGTATCATGTTCTCTACAAGGAATTTGGAACAGTTTTTTTTCTGATAATGGTTTATATTAATTATAATAAGTAGATTTAAGTAAGTAAGTAAGTGTGAGTGTATTGAGAAAATTATAATATTGGTCGAGTAAGAGTAATTAGGTAATAAAGAGTTCGGATAGTGAGTCATTATCCGATATCCGGCAGCAATAGCAAACCAAATAGTTACCGGATATCCGTTTCATCTCTATTTTTTATTACATAGAATAAATTTTCAATATATAAAAATTAATCTTTTTTCAAAATTTTAATTTTGAAAATGTGTGTCGATTACTGAATAGAGAAGGAGATCTTTCGCATTGGCCAACCTCCACTTTCATAATTTGCTGCATGGTCTCAATTCGACCAAAACAAATCACCAATACAGCAAGCAAACCAAAACAAAACTAAACGAGATAACAAGAAAGAGATAGGAGAAAGGTGTACAAAATAATCATTCAGAAAGGAAGGAAAAAAGGAACAAAGGAAGACAAAATAGGAGAAGGTTTATAGAAATAGAGTTGGAAGAAAACGGCCATTGGAACGGTCGAATTATTTATGTCCAATTGAAATTACCTGTAAATAATATAAATGGGAATGAATTGTAAATATATGAGTTGTGAATTATAAATAAACAGACAGTATTGTATATTCAAGTTGGTGCTGTGTTTATTTGGTGGTTACTCACCCCCCAAATTATAAACCCAGGAAGGAAACCCGCGACAGTCCCAGGTCGACGAAACGCAGGATGGGGTCCTGCGTACTGGCATCGAACCAGCTACCCAACAGTGTGTATATCCTAAAGATGAAAGGGATATCCGGTAACTATTCGTTATCCGGCCTATCCGGCCAATATGTGCTACTCAGCTGGATAACGAATATTTGAATAAAATCTATAAGTTCTTATTAACACAAGATAAATCATTATAAAATAGCATATGCTACAGAGCGGTGGACTACATATTTCCTAAAAACCTCTTCAAAATGAGTATCAAATGAAAGGGCTTGTCTAGTAGAACATGAAAAAATTCAAATCCAAGAAGGCCGCAGTCACAAAGTTTTCATACAACTCACGCATATGGGGTATCAAATGAAAGATCGTTTTAATTATTCGCTCTTAAATTTAGTACACACCTTTATCTATATTGCCATTATAGTTATGCGTATTCCATAATATCAAAAATTCAATTTGGCTGCCACTCAAAATGAATGGACTTGTCTTTGGAGAATTGAACAACATAAATTCAGAAAGATCGACGAAAGATCTCGAGAATGGTTGCATTTAGAAGGAGATTGATAATTTGATAATTGACCTTTCTTGTTTTAAATCACATCACATCATTTTTCAAATTTTCTACATGACTTCTATTTTATATGAAAAAATTGAAAAAATATGAAAAAAAACATATTTTTGAATATCGCAAATTAAAATTTCATTTTGTAAATAAAAAAAGAGTACTAATTTTTCTTCTCAGTGTATATTTTTTTCAAATTAAGCCAACAATACTCTATAACTCTTTCTAACACACTATTTCGGTACGACTAATAGTTTTTGAGATATAAATTATCAAAGATTTATCTTACTCAAATCGATACGCCCTTTTCAAAAGTTACGCTTGAGTAAAAAAATTCCCAATTGCTGTGGAAAACTCTAACCCAAACGGAATACACACTTTCATTCGAATTAAAAATACTCATGTTTTGTCATTTGTCGATTTCATTTGGAATTGCTGTTTAGTAGAATGTTTCGGTCACCCTGAAAAGGTTTTATAAGGCCTAAAAACCAAGTTTTTATCCCAAACTTGGTTTTTAGGCCTAGGGATCTTACCCATCCATAATTTTTTCAGATCAGAAGGTACCAGATTTTTTTTATTTAAACGTATCGTGCATTCGGGAATCGGTTTATTTTTTTCTTATATTGGCACGACCTTAAGACGCATATCGTCAGGTTTTAGTGCCATCCGATCATTGGCTTCTGCCTGGCGTTTGTTTACATCAGTCACATTTTTCCAATTGTCGCATTTTACCATGGATAATTTTATTGAACAAAGAGTTTGTTTGAAATTTTGTGTTGCGAACGAAATCATCAATGTTGCGAAAAGCATTTTGCGAATGTGCTCTATCTAAAACAAGAGCATACGAGTGGTATAAAGGCTTTAAAAGTGATCGTACAGTGCTGGAAGATCGGCCTCGTTCGGTACGTCCATCGACGTCGAACACCGATGAAAACGTGAAGAAAGTGCTTGAAAATCAACATGCTAGCTTGTCTAGTGAACTTGGTATTGCATATGGAACGAGTTTAGAAGGGTGACATATTTTCTTCAGGAGAAGGAAGGGATAAATGAGCCCGAATTGTACTGAATAAATTCAGCAAACATCAAGTAAATACCATCGAGCAAGCACCATATTCACCTGATATGGCCACGTGCGACTTTTTTTTTTGTTCCCCAAGTTGAAGTTGGCACTTCGTGAAAAGAGATTTCAGTCGATCGAGGAGATCAAAGAAAATGCGACAAGGGAACTAAAGGCCATTCCTTCGTCGGACTACCAGGGATGCGTGGAGGACTGGGTCAAGCGTTGGCACATGTGTGTTGCTTCAGATGGATCATACTTTGAAGGAGATCAAATAAATTTGCCTGAAATTTAACTCTATTTTGTTTAATTTTAAAATTCCCGGTACAGTCTGATCATAGGGTATATGCATATCCTAGGTTATTTTGAGTTTTTACGATAGACAAGACTAGTTACATTGCCAAAATATTCAACGAGTCTATCCTTAATGAAAACGAATATGCGAAAAACTTCTGCTATTACGATTGATATAAATTGCTTGCGTCTCATCTACGTTTGAAGATAACCAATTTCGTTCAGTCTCTCGAATTTCTGTTTACAAGATTGACCACCGCTGATTCTTCCGGTGACTCCGGTACAGTCAAAGTTTATTTGAACATCAACTGCAAAAATATGATCTTTAGGTTTGATAGAACACTATCATGAATAACCTGATAAGATTCTCAGGAGAAAATACAAATTATGTCATATGAATAAACCGTATTTTTAAACTAATGTCTAGTTACAAAATATTACATAAATTGCATTTCGCCTTATTCATATTTTTGAAAATTTTAAAGAACCAATCAAAAACACTAAAAATCGTAACAAGTATCATTACAATTAATGTTCCAACGTGAACGTGGTCGAAAAAAAACAAAGCCCAACGGGCAACGTCCCCAGCGCCGCTGGAACAAAATTCGTTGACATCGCGACGACAAGCCATCGTCCGTCGCCGACGTTGATCGCGGTGACATCGTATCCCGCTGGGAGTTTTCTCCCAGTGTGCAGTGGGAGCCACAGGCACAGGAATGCACTTAGTTCGCGCAGCACTTCATCACATCCCGCTGGGTTTGGGAGCATCACAAATGCGCTGCGATCATCGCGCAACAGCAGCCGAGACCACCCATCTCGCCAGAACATATATCTCTTGCTGTGAATTTTTGGGTGGCACCATAATTGAGATGTTGCTCGGAATGTGAGCGAGTCCGAAGATGAGCAGAATCCTTGATGAGTCCTTTCTGTGGGTGAAAGGTTTTCGTTGCGTCCGCAGACACCGTTGATCCCGTGGATCCAGATGTGAAAATAAACGTAACAACTCCGTATCCTTGGTGTGAACAGCTATAAACAAGGCCACGAACGGAATGTCTACATGTGTGAGAAAAATCAACGCATATTTCATAGCGAAAACGCGTTATCCCACCACCCCTCAGCTCTCAACAATGATCTCTTCAGATGGACCCTCGGACGTTCCGTTTTGATGCCAACCAGTCTCGGAGGCTGTGCGATTCCTGGTACAAATAATTAATAGATTAATTTTACACAAGAGGCCGGCGAAGTTGTAACGGCGTTGGACACAGAGACAGCAACAAATCGACGAAATTGGACTTCATCCGAATAAACGTGACCGGGCGGGAATACAGTTGGACGATGTTTTGTGCGGTAAAATTAAGTCAACATTAGATTTCAAGTTTTAATCTATTACTATATAGAAAATTATCAATTTTTTCGAAAGTAATTTTTTTCTGAACAGCATCGAAATCAGAGCTTCTAATTTATCATACATTTATATATTAGGCTGTCAAAAAAGTCCTGCGGTATTTCCGCGAGGTGTCGTTGTAAGCGCGTAGTTCGAGTTGTGTTCATTGTATCGAGTCATACTATAGCTTGTTGGAAAGGTATTTTTACGCGCTATAATATAGACCTTGATAGTGTTTTGTTTGGTTAAGTCGTTCGTGAGTTATAGTGTCGCAAATATGGAGCAAAATAAAGAGAAAATCCGACATATTTTACAGTACTACTATGACAAAGACAAAAATGCATCTCAAGCTGCCAATAAAATTTGTGAAGTTTATGGACCCGATACAGTTTCCATTTCCACCGCACAACGATGGTTTCAACGTTTTCGTTCTGGTGTAGAGGTCGTCGAAGATGCGCCACGCTCCGGAAGGCCTGTCGTCGAAAATTGCGACAAAATCGCTGAATTAGCCGAGAAAGACCGGCATAGTAGCAGCCGTAGCATCGGCCAAGAGCTGGGGATAAGTCATCAAACCTTTATAACCATTTGAAGAAGCTTGGATTCACAAAGAAGCTCGATGTATGGGTGCCACACACGTTGACGCAAAAAAACATCTTTGACCGTATCGACGCATGTGAATCGCTGCTGAATCGCAACAAAATCGACCCGTTTCTGAAGCGGATGGTGACTGGCGATGAAAAGTGGGTCACTTACGACAACGTGAAGCGCAAACGGTCGTGGTCGAAGCCCGCTGAAGCGGCTCAGACGGTGACCAAGCCCTCATTAACGACCAGGAAGGTTCTGCTGTGTGTTTGGTGGGATTGTCTAGGAATAATCTATTATGAGCTGCTTCCCTATGGCCAAACGCTCAATTCGGACCTGTACTGCCAACAAACTGGACCGCTTGAAGGTAGCACTCATGAAGAAGAGGCCATCTTTGATAAACAGAGGCCGCATTGTCTTCCATCATGACAACGCCAGGCCACACACTTCTTTGGTGACGCGCCAGAAGCTCCGGGATGGGAGGTTCTTTTGCATCCGCCGTATAGTCCGGACCTTGCACCAAGTGACTACCACCTGTTTTTGTCCATGGCGAACGAGCTAGGTAGTCAGAAGTTAGCCACAAAAGAGGCCTGTGAAAATTGGCTATCCGAGTTTTTTGCCAATAAGGAAGCGAGCTTCTATAACAGAGGTATTATGAAGTTGGCATCTCGTTGGGAACAAGTCATCGAACAAAACGGCGCATATTTGACTTAAAACAGATGATTGTAACTAATTTTATGAACAAATGAAAATAAAAAAAAAAATACCGCAGGACTTTTTTGACAGCCTAATATATACCGCAAGGCGTTTCCCTAACACGGACTAGACAAAAAGTGTACCGTAACAATGCTACCTTAAGGTCTTCGGTGGTATCAGTAGCCTACAGGGTGCAGCAGGAAAAATGCGAAAATTTATGGTATTTTTTTTTCTAATTCCACTGTCAACTCCTTCAACCCTTTGTGGTCAAATTAATTTCTCTATAAAGAGATCTTATGTTTTTTCTTCACCCAGGGAAGCTCTTGGTCCTTTAGAATACCGATATTCATTTCGGTATTATGTTCAAGAACAGCATCAGTGAAAACAGGCAGCATTTCGAGACCGCCACCAAGCCATACATCATGAGCAGAAATGCCAACCTTCCTGATTTTTCTGGATTTCCCAAATTTTTTTGGAACGTATATCCTGACAAACACTCAATTTTGCCTGGTTTTACTGAAATAATCCAGATTTTTCCCATTTTTCGTTCTTTTTGCATCATCAGAATAAAATTTTCCGTAAAAAAACCATTGGAAGTTTATACATTCCAAATGAAAATCAAAATGACAGATCAACCAACCAGTGAATATGAGCAGATGAACTTTTGTTCTTTAAAATATTTTTCCACCTAGTGTCATATTCATGTTGATTATTGAAAACGTCAAAACTGAAGTTCATTTTGGTGAAATGAATATCAGCTGTTATTCGCGTTGATGGCATTGAGCTTCGTGTATTCGACTTGTGGAGCAGAAATGATAATGGATTTAAACACATTTTTAAAGTAAGAATTAAAAATGAAAATCATCTTTTCTTATTAAATATGAACTCTATGTAATAGAGTAACATGTTCTTTTTCAAGTGGTAAAAAAATTGTCTGATAGTAATTTTACATTATGATGATGTGTTTTGTTGAGACAACACTCAGTACTACGAGTTTATGTAATCAAATAACCTCAAGTGAAATATCTCACTGATTTTTAGTTGTTTTTTTTTTTTTGAGTTGGACTCAAAGTCACTACCAGAAACGTTGTTTGAATCGATTGCGATAAATTTCAATCTGTTGCATTTTACATCCAAAGTATAATTAACAACGAAGTTTTGAGCTTAATTACTCAATGCCATTTAGCACTATATAGCAAATAGCCAATCTGCGCATGAGCCTGCGATATGAATAAATATAGTATATATAGTTTGTGTTCTTTTCAAGTAAAAAGTGTCAATCGACACTAGAACCAGATTCGTTACTTATTTATATTTTTTTTAATATTAATATTTACTGATATTCTAAGACAATGATATTGCTTATCTTTCGTTTATTATCTATCTTTTTCGATGCGATTCGCATTATCGGAGAAACATTTTTTTTGTTTGAAGTTTTTTTTATCTAAATCGTTTATTTTTACAAGCTTAAAGGAGCCAACTTCTAGCTGTATTGTTACTGGAATTAACATTTATCCTTAATTCTAATGTTAATAATGCAGAAAACCGATTACTCGCGGTCGACTCGAGTTTAGAAGGGTGACATATTTTCTTCAGGAAATGAGGGGGTATAAGGGTATTGTAACAATGTTCACACTCACACTCACCGCTTAAAATTTGAAGTTGGCGTGAAAGAAAGATACTCCATCGGATTAGCACTTTTGGGCAGTTTGCAATCATTATATTTTGAATGAAAATAATATTGGGTTGGGGAAAAAGAAATGTCGTATATTGTCAACAGTGTTGAAAAAAATCATCTTCGTTTAGCTCGAAAGCTTATATTTTCGGGCTAGGTTGCATCGAAAACCTATATACTCCAAACGAAAATCAAAATGACAGATCCAAGCAACCAGTGAATATGAGCAAATGAACTTTTGTTTATCAATATGTTTTGATGTTTATTTTCGTTTATTACAAATAAACGAATTGGAAAAAAAATAAAGTTATGAACCCCACTCTATGCCGCATTCATTCATTATAGCAATTTTGTTCATGCATCAGCGATATGAACAAAATGAACTCGTTTGTTATTGTCATCTATATAATGAGGGCAGTGTGTTTCGAGCTGAAAAAAAGTGATTTACACTGAAATAAAATTATATTCGTTACTCGTGAATATTTGTTGATATTCTAAGACACTGATTGTCAAAATATGGCAACACTTATACATATCTTGTGTTGTACTTATCGCATCGGGTCATACTATATGGTTATTTAAAGACGACTATCTGTGCTACAAGTGTCGTTTTGAGAGTGTTGTGATTGTCCTTTTCAGTGTCAAGTTATAGTGCGTCAAAGATGGAGTCCACCGAGCAAGAAATTCGCCATATTTTACGTTTTTACTACCTGCGAGGTATAACTGCAACGAAGGCGGCCGATAAATCGTATAGTTTATGGACCCGATACTGTCAAGATTCGCACAGCACAGCGTTGGTTTGATCGATTTCGTTCTGATGTAGTGGCTGTCGAAGAGACACCCCGTACTGGTAGGCCAATCGTCGTGGAAACCGATAAACTCGTTGAAATCATCCAAGTAGACCGGCATGTGAGCACTCGCTCGATTGGCCAGGAACTGGGTATAGACCATTAAACCGTTTGGAACCATTTGCAGAAGAGTGGATTCCAAAAAAGCTGGATGTATGGGCGCCACACGAGTTGACGCAAAAAAATCTTTTAGACCGAATCAACGCCTGCGATGCACTGCTGAAACGGAACGAACTCGACCCATTTTTGAAGAAGATGGAGAGTGGTGATGAAAAGTGGATAACGTACGACAACCTAAAGCGAAAAAAGTCGTGGTCGAAGCGTGGTGAGCCGGCCCAAACCATCGCCAAACCCGGATTGACGGCCAGGAAGATTTTGTGGTGTGTTTGGCGGGATTGGAAGGGAATCATCCACTATGAGCTGCTCAACTATGGCCAGACCCTCAACTCGGTTCTCTACTGTGAGCAGCTCGACCGTTTGAAGCAGGCGATCAATAGGAATGGTGTTGTTTTCCACCAGGACAACCCTCGGCGTCACACATCTTTGATGACCTGTCAGAAGCAACGGGAGCTCGGATGGGATGTCCTATTGCACCCACCGTATAGTCCGGACGTGGCTCCAAGTGATTATCATCTCTTCCGGACCATGCAAAACGTTCTTGGTGATACTAAGTTGGCCTCAAAAGAGGCTTGCGAAAACTGACTGTCTGAGTTTTTTTCCAAATAAGGAGGGGGGGGGGTGTTATAAGAGGAGATAATGAAGTTGCCTTCTGAATGCCAACAAGTTTGCGAACAAAACGGCGCATATTTGACTTAAATTGGATAATTTTAAGTATGTTAAATAAAGCGTCAAATTTCGATCAGAAATACGACATTTCTTTTTCCCCAACCCTATAACTTGATGTTTTAGGAGTAGTCAAAACATGTACTCTTGACTCTTACTCAACCTTCTGTCTATTCTTTTTTCTGATATGTCCAAAAAAAAAACATACCATAATAATATGAAATCATTATCAGATACACATTTTTATGCTTTTCATGATTTTCAAAAAAACGTGTTCGTCTATCACGTGGAATACATTTATTTATTATTCCTTTTATTAGTATTAATCCTATTATTCCTATTATTCCTATTATTCCTATTATTCCTATTATTCTTATTATTACAATTATTCCTATTATTCCTATTATTCCTGTTATTCTTATTATTCCTATTCATATTCATTTCGAGGTCAAAGATTAAAAACTTTTTCGCGATCGAAGCTATCAACAGCGAGGCTTCCTACAGCCGTATGGCCTGCCATTCCTGTGAATGGTAAGAGGCAACAATAAGCTTTAAACATGAATGTTAATTCGCCTCTATTGAGGTTTCAGTGTTTTTGTCAGACCCTATAAGATTGGAGATTCGTTTTTATGACTTCAATGCTGTCAAAACGGGTCCGGTACTAGGAAACAGGTTTTTTCAAATCTAGATTGCATACTATCAGTTATTAAAAACTCCAAGCTGTCGCACCAAACGATACAGCGGCGTGAAAGTAATCAAAAGTAACCTTAACGTAGCTTTGTTCAAATGTAAAAAATTTCACCCACGGAAAAAATCTGTACCAATCTGTACTTTTTGACGAAAAACTGAAATAACGAAAAAATCTGTACCATTCCAGATAAATCTGTACGTGTGGCAATACTGTTCGTGAGAGATATTTCATTCACGGGCCAGCTCTCCCATACTTGAATGACGATTTTAGAGCACCATTGCTTTTATTTTGTCGATGTTTTTATCAGTTGAAAAAATTGTAGGTCGTCCTTGACGTGGCAAATAGTTCTCATCTCATCTCGGCCGTCATTGAATGCCTTATACCATTGATACACTCGTGTCTTCGACATAGTTGAGTCACCAAATGTATTTTACAGTATTTTCAAAGTTTCGGCACAAGAAATTTTGTTTGCAGCACAAAATTTTACTCAATATCTTTGACCAATAGTATTATCCGTATCAAAAATCGCCGAGCAAAAGAAAAATAACACCAACAAAAAGTCATAAAATGCGACAACGACAAAACGGTAAAAACAACAGGCAACATACGAGACCCATTCGATACTGTTTCCGAAAATATCGCATAAATAACGATCCAACCAGAACGTGGGATTTCAGTTTGGATTATGATTCACATCTTCAAATTATGCAAAAGTTTGTTTTCCATAAAAAAACTGAAATCCGTAGTCCTACGTCAAAAGAATAAGGAGCAACATAACAAATACAGAATATGCACAAAGTAAACTCGCGAGTATAAAATAAGTTTCGTTTGTGAATTCTTATTCGGTTCGAATGATCGATAGTATGTTAAGGTTGAAACATGTGATATCACAGTGCAATTTTGTATGTTGACGTAGGACTACGTCTTTCATTTCTGTACCGGGGTGTAAGTTCAAAGTTTCGAAAACGAGAGAGTGACGCTGGGGTGCAAGGTTTTGAACGTCAATATCTCTTTGCCGGTTGAACGGAGTGATATGATAATCACTACATTCGAAAGACAAAATGTCCAAGAGATATATGATTGTTAATTATTGACCCGAAAACTTGTTCCAATATCTTAAAAGTTGCTTCGAAAACATTCTATTGAAATAACACAAATCGTATATAAACGAATATCCGCTCGGAAATCCACTCAGTTATGATCGCGCAGCGGTTGATGTACGATAGCTGGAATCTGTGGAAACACACAGATTCCATCGATCGTACATCAACCTAACGCAGATTTCAAAAACAATGAGCCAGGGAAATCGGCGTTGCAAAATGGAAGCAAGGTGCGGGTACTATTGTTCCCGCATGCATTTCTGCAGACCGATAAGAGTTTTCCCAACGCAGACTTCAAAACCAAAGAGTCAGGGGAAATCTGCATTGCAAAATAGATGCAAGGTATCGGTACTTTTGTATTCGCATGCATTCTGCAGAACAGAATGAGTTTCTCCAACACAGACTTCAAAACCAAGAAGTCTGAGAAAATCGGCATTGCAAATATACAAGATGCGGGTACTTTTATACCCAGACGAAAATGTAAAATACATTGATCGTTTAGCCATTCTTCCACACACATATTCACATATTTTGGAAGTCGAAGAACGTAATCTACCACAATGCATGATTTGGCTTAAATTGGGATTTGTTGGCGATTGAAATCTGAAACTGTTTCATTCAATCACTGGATTCATCAATAATTTAATCGATATACTCAAATGATTACTAAGCCATCGTTAGTCCTACGTCAACCCTATGGTTATATATAAGATATAACCGATCCATATGTTTTTTGTTTAAAATTTTGTTCTCAAATCAAAGGTGGAGGCTAGGGTACCAATGAGAATGGTCATATCTAATTTCGAATAGTTACCCTATACAAAATGTTCACAACCTCGGAAAAACACCCCATGCAAAATACCAGCTCAATGGAACTTAAGGGAGAATGGCGCAAAGCGGTCAAAATTTGAATTTTTTTAAAATCAAAAAACACCCAAGGAAAATCGGGGTTTTCGAATTTTTTTTTGATGCCAATTGTCTTACAATTGCATGAAACGTCGAGATCTGGTGTCATTTCGATTCTTTTTGTGTAAAAAATCGACACTCTAGGACTTTGTTTTTTTTCGGAATACGAGACGAAACGTATGGTTTTGGGTGACAATAAAAATAGTTATCCAGATTTCTCATTCGGAACTTGCTGCGAAATGTTGATTTGCGTGATAATATACCCTATGCGAAATATTAGCTCATTCGACCTTCATTTATAAGACGTTAGAAATTGAGTTTTTTGAAAAACGAAAGATCACCTAAAATCGGGGATCCAGATCAGATCACGACGTTTCATGCAATTTTAGGACAATTGGCATAAAAAATATATTTAAATAGGATGGTAGTTATAGGAGGCAATAATTGTTTCTATGGTGGTTTGACGAAGTTTGCCTAGTCAGCTAGTAAATAAAAAAATAATGGTACAGGGCAGACTCGATTATATACGGTTTTTGATTTCTTTTCACTGTATATAATCGAGTCAAAAAAAATATTTTTTATTTGTTTTTTTTTGCATGTATTGTTCGTTTTTCGAATATAAAAGAGGAATTTGATTTTTGATTCATCCCCTTAAAGACAGAAAACACCTTTCTCACATGAAAAAATAAATTTATCCAGATTATCTCAGGAAGTGATAAACGATCATATTTGATGAAAAAAATCCTTCTACGCATATGTTAGATTTCCAACAATGACAGAGTTATAGAACTTTTTTTCTATTTCTGACTCTGCTGCCTCAAACTGGTTCTACATTAAAAAGTACGCGAGTGAAGACAATTCTATAGCTTTCATTTAAAAGATGAGAAAATTTAGTACAGGATTTAGTAATGGAACATCTAAATTAGTGGATTTTAATAACATTTTGGAATTGAAAATCTTAATAGTTAATTATTTTTAATGTGTTATTATTAATTTTATCCCAAAAACTGGATTGTTTCTATCAATTAAATTGAAGCTCCCTACAACTTGTTCTTTGACACCCAACTTCTATCTTTCTTAATTTGACTGCAATATCGATATGAACAATTCCTGGTGAAATTTAAGCAAAATCTTCAAAAATCATTATTTTTACCCAACTGTACATGTAATAACCACCTAAATTTCATCTTAACGTTGAAAGGTTACATTTCTTCTTGAAATGAGTCATATTTGAAAAATTAAAAAAAAATTTTTTTTCCAAACTGTATATATTTGTGTCCAAAATTGTATATAATCGGGTCCGAGTATATAGTATATGTAGTACAAAAATATAATCGCCCATGGCACCAGTATGTCTGCTTCACGTTTAATAGAAGGAGTTTCAACTTTCAACATAGGGCCAGCTTGTGTATTGTTCTCGCGGGGGCAATAATGCGTCATGAATTAAGCATCTACAGATGCTAATGAAGAAAAACTACGCAAACTGCCAGAGCTTACTACTGAAGGATTATTTTTGAAATTTCGATGCATACTAAAATAAAATCCGAAGCGATAAGTAAGCTAATTGAATGGAATTGTTCTGTGGTCCTACGTCAACACGACCACGTGTTCTAGACACCACCCACTATATATATATTTTTTAAAATGAACATTTGTCTCCAACCTTGAAAAAGACCAATATTAAAATCGATCAATGGACGGCCTTGGGATTGAACCTACGATCTTTCGCCTATAAGCGCCCGACACCCAACCCTCCGGTTACGGAGACCCCACCAAAACACTAAATGCCAACGCTCCACTGTACCAACCGATGGAATCTATCCTCAATGACACAGTATTATCGTCAATCTGCACGAACCTGCTGCAGGCACTGATGCGCGCCTTCGAGCCCTCTGCTGATCGGTGATGATTGATGAAATGCGACACATGTTCGGGAGGTTTCTGCTCCTGCGGGACGAGACGCGATACTCACCTTCACATGGCCCCGGGGCCGGCCACTGTCTCGCACCGATCATAAATGGTGTGCCCTATGACAAACAGCATTTTATTGACGATTAGAATCGAACAATTTTTGCTGTACAAATCGGGCGAATATGGTCAAAACGTGCGGACCGCTGTCCCGAAAAGGGGGCAACCAGATGGACGCGTACGAATGTGTGTTTGCGCTTTGAAGAACAAGCGCGCTTTCTAAGATCCGTACCAGTGCAAGTCGACACTTGCGACGACTCGACGCGGTGACAGCGATAGACGAAATGTCTCTCTGGTGGATCGCTGCTTCTCTCCTTCCCCCTCTACCTGCGCGCAGGACCCAAAGGTATTTGTTGATGTGACAAACGTCAATTGATGCACCGATGAAAGGGGATTCTAACGATGGCAATAGTTTGTCTGGCTGGTGTTTTTAATTTATGCGATCGAGGCTGATTGGGTTGATCGATGGTCCGTCCGGTGTCACACTTGCCAGCATAGCGATGATAGCTCTGTGGACACTGTGAAAAATGTCGTACAATATATTCCATTTACAATACATCAGGACGGAAGGCAGTTTCTGTCAGTGGCTTCAGTGCATTATTTGTTGCAAACATGTTTATGTTACACGATTTGACAGCTCGCAACCTTGCGCTTCTTGCAGCAGGTGAATCTCTCGAACTCGAACGAAGAAAAAGGCTCTTCGCAAGGCTGGTTACCATGCGATCGACTCCGGTTGGGGACGGGAAAATTTCTGAATTCGTAATTTGTCTTTGCGTTGATTATGGAAAATCAAGTCTTCAAACAGCGAGCCACCGGGCCTTATCAGAGGAGCGCTGAATCGGTGTCCTTCCCGATCCTCCTTATCGCACCTGATTTCCACCTAACGACACGCAACACCATGTTTCGCGATTCCATTTGCGGCGGGGCGAGAGTGGTGGAGCAAAAAAAAGCACAGACAAACCGATCTGCTACCGTCAACCAAATTCGGATCGCTCCTCACAGGTTGTCATATATAAACATAAAAATAGAGAATATCTCGTCTGTCACATCGCGCTCCGAGGGGCAGCGTGGGCAAACTCTGGCAGACTGACGGGCTGCGGCTGCATTGGACCTGATGCCTATGTCCATTTTCGCCCATTCCGGAGCGGCGGCCATATCGGGATCAACGAGCGCACGTCTTCTCGCTTTACCAAACTTTGATGCAAAGTGTGTCGACGATGCTTATGGAGCGTTGGTATGTGCTGCTACTGCTGCTGTTGCTGGAAAACGACGATGATGATAACGACAATTGACAATGAAGTGGAAGGGTTTTCAGAACAAACGTACCTTCATCCGTTGCAAATATTGGAATTCCTCCCGTCTTCTCGGCAACACTGTTTACTATCTATCCATACAATCAATCCCTTTCCAAAGACGCTTATAAAATATTGTGATTCGCGTCATAATTTTGCGCTTCATTAATAAATACGCTTCCGCTGTTGCTTCGCATCTCCGGTTGGGCCTCGAATCCGAATCCTTTTCTACGCATTGCGTCCGAACAATATGCCACCGGCAGACAGATAACAAGAAAGAAACTCTAACTTATCGCACTCACTCCGAATCCGATCGCTCAATCTCGACTTGCCAAATCCGGGTGGAATATTTTATTAATGAAATACCTTACCTTTTCTTGAATTGGCACGATTGATCCGTCCTACCGCAAGTCCCTGCTTATCCCCCCACACGGCAATGCAATCACTTGTGAGTACCCAGCACCAGTGAAGATTTCATAAGTGTTTTTACACGCCATGAATATATCTTTTTTTGCGTTCGCGTTCCGCCATATTATGGGCAACTCACATATTAGCTAAAACTGTCTCTCAATGAAATCGTCCAATATGGGAGCGATGGCGACGACGCTGCTACCAGGGAAGTATGCGCACTTGGCGCTCGCTTTTATCGCTGAAATTGGCGAAGAACGATTTATCTCCGAGCATAGCCCACTTTTGGCACACGCTAATCCACCGTTGTGTTCTCTTTTTCTGTGTCGTTTACGGTCCCGATCCGCGACGAACAAATTGCGTAATATCTCGACGGCCAACAAATTGATCACTCAGTCATATTGTTTGTTTTTTTTCGTTTCTAATTTTCGTTTTCTATTTCCCTCTTTCCCTTTCCAGGATGAGCGCTCACCGATGTCTTCCGGTAGCGATACCGACGACTACTCGCCTCCAGATTCGCCTGGACCCAGCTGTAGTAATAACAATATAACTAATGATCAGATCAATAATAGTAATAATCACAGTGTTAGTATAGCGCCGCTAACGTCGTCCTCCAACAATACGTCGGCTTCGGCAGCGTCGGCGGCAAGTGGAAGCGGTGGCGCACTTTCCGCCATTCAGCAGCAGATCAAGCAACAGCAGCAAGCTCTACAGCACCAGATTCAACAGCAACAACAGCAACAACTATCGTCATCACAGCAACAACAACAACAACAACAACAACAGCAGCAAAATCAAGTGTCAAGCAATGTTATCTATCCGGCCGCAGCCTTAGCCAATCTACCTCAGGATGTGCTGGTTAGCCTGCTGCAGTCCGGCCAGATCCAGCTGCACAATGAAGGTGAGTTGGAACGTTTTTTTGTATTTTTCAGATTTTTTTTTTTTTAATTCGTTTATTTTTACAGGCTCAGTTACTTAAGTTTAAAGGAGCCGAATTCTTAAATATAATTTTAAAACTATATATATAAACAATTTTCTTACATCTATGGTTAGTAAGGTGGAAAACCGATTACTCGCGGTGTACTCGAGTTTAGGAGGGTGACATATTTTTAGGAGAAGGATGGGATATAAGGAAATTGTAACAATGTTGATGAACACTCAATTTATAAATCTATTCGTATATCTATAGTGTATTTACATTTCAACTTATTCTACTATTTATAGCAAGGGGACGAATTACCCGCAAAGGAAGGAAAGGAGGGTATAAGGATGTAGGGGCAATCACACACGAAGATCTATAGCTTTAAGGAAAACATATATATGGGACATGTAATCAAGGTCTAACCGAGCCAACACATCTCTCACCGGCACATTGGGCTGTCTTCCTCGGGCCCGAAGGGAGTTTTTTAAATTCGATCTGGCGACCAGATACACCTCGCACGACCAAACAATGTGCTCGATGTCGTGATAACCTTGGCCACAAACGCAGAGATTGCTGCTGGCAAGATTGTTTTCAGATCCTTGATATTAAGTATTTTGCTCCTGATCAATCAACACCGTGATTCAGAAACGGAATAGATCCGACCAATGACATAGTGTTTATTGCAGATACGGTTGAAAGCAAAGCAAAAATATTTTGTTGATATTTTTTGAGCCCTCAAATGAGCTCCCGAAATTTTGTAAAAGATTTCTGAACAATCAGGGATTCATTGTAAACTTCCATTCAACTCCCAGGAAAATGATACTGCACCTACAGTTTCTGCAACACGTTCGTCGTGACGTCATCCTTGTCTTGGTGGCTGATTTACTTTCTAGGATGCCTCGTTGCCAAAGTATGGGCAACCGCGCTTTTTGCCAAAGTTAAATAAGATTTTTAGAAGTAATTCAATGAAACAATCACTAAAATATAAACATAAGATACACAACATAAAATTACACACAATACAATACACTTTAAGAAACATTATCCGGACAAAATGTTACATTATGCTACAAACCCTTTGAAGAAAGACAATTTCTCGGTTCCTGGTGCGATGCAAGATTTGACATTTGATATCTTCTCAAGAGGGCCCTTGTCGGCCCTTGGGACTGACGTTGAGCTTTTCGTTGAAAAAAGTAGAAGGGTCTGAGCCTAGAGGGCACGGGCGGAAGTTTGGCGTAGGACTGTGATTATTCAGAACACTTGGTTATTTTAAATGTAATTCTTTTCATTGTTCATAAATCTGTTAGTTTAACTCTTTTGAAACTCTAAATAGTATCCCTGAAAAGGACCGTTTGTTGTACGTACTCATGACCTTCAAACGGATTCTAATGAACAGAGAAAGACTATAAGCTTCTGGCAGGAAATTCAACTGTCTAACTGAAAATGATTAATGAATATCAGGGGGACACATAACAGGGTGGAATGGTAGATAAGGTACCGTTCTGAATCATATTTCGACCATCGAATAAAATGCTTTTCAAATTAAACGAATAAGAATCAAATTCGGACACTAAATCAAATTTCGGACTGATTAAATTCAAATTTCGGACACTTTATTTTGTAATTTTTTGGACGAAAATTACATTACACTTGATTAGATTTTATAATCAACTGCGAAATACTTACCAAGCAATCACAGTAAACTGTTAACGATGATGAGAACTGATAAAACACGGGAGAAATTTAAATATTTATGAACGGGTAAATTGTACGTGCTCACGCTAAGCAAACGTAAAAAAGTTTCAATGAAGTGCTATTAACATGTGGTTATCGAGTTAGCATTAACCACTGGTGAGCTTCGAGTATCGAGGAAAATCTGGAAAGAACTAATCGTCGCTGAAAAATACTCTATCAGTTCCCCTGGGAATTGAAAAATACATTGATGCGAAAGAGATTATTTGAATGTTTTCTATCCATATAACACTGCAACCAAATACATTTGGTTTTGTGATTTTTCAATCAATCGCTATTAACAGGAAAGCTTCTGAAAATTATTCTTCCCCATCAGTGGAAAATTTTTGTATCCAATATTGGATGCATAACATGAAAAACGGAAAATGTTTCACATCGCGAAAATCATATTATTTTCCAGCGATTATTTGCTTTCTACTCATATAATGCTACGACCAAATACATTTGGTTTTGTGATTTTTCAATCAAGTGCGAACAACGTAAGACCACGTCTTTCTGCAATTTATTAGAGGTGCAATGAATCTTAAGAAGGAATTTCCGCTCTACGCTGGCAAACGATGTTTCAACTCAACAATTTCTCAAACGAGAAATGGGTGTTGTGAGAAAGGATGAGCGAACGCAAAAATTATGTAGACTGATTTGATGCAACAGATATTTTGTCTATTGGAAATGGAATACAAATCATATCACAATACAAGCAATGTATTATGTATTATACAACTTTCGTGTGATTGCTTCTTTTGCTGAATATTGTGCCTTCAAAGTAACGCTCTCGTTTTCGAAGTCCCCCAATTATTCATTTATTCATTCTTTCAGAATTGATTCAGATGCAACTAAAAACAAATGATCACTAAATCAACGATTATCCTACGTCACCCTTGCTGTTATAACACAAATATAACCCACTTCCTGTTTTTTTACTAGAAATAAACCGGATATCCTGTAACTGTCTGGTATCCGGCCTATCCAGTCAAAATTTGCTATCTGGCCAGATACCGGATAGTAACCGGCCGGATAGAAAAAATCAATAATTTCTCATTAACAGAAGATAATTCATAACAAAATCGCTCATTAACATCATTCATATATAATTAAAAATAATGTTTAATTACTGAAAAGCAAGAATGTTTGTTCAAAATTGAATTTATATTAACTCATAACATTAATTTATTAACATTGCTCAAAATAAACCATTGATAAATCATCCATTTGGCGAGCATCGAGCGAGAAAGAAGGTGTCAGCAGTATACGGGAAATGTTTGAATTTCCATATTCGTACTAGATATGGAAGAGTATCCAGAATTTCGGAAGACAAACATTGAAACGAGCATGGTCGGAGACCCAAGCAGGATCCACCATACAACATGCTCTTCATTAATTTAAATACAACGTATCTTTCATGGAAGTATGCTTTCAAATCCCAGTGCAATTCAATGAGGGCGGAACCAAATAACCGAAAAGCGCTGAAAGCTTTCGACAATTTTCTTCATTGTTCAACATTCAAATGAAAACTTTTACTACTGAGGTAGTAAAAATAACTAAATAACTAAAAAGTTATTAAAAAAATCGATGCATTCTAAAAAAAAATCCGAAGTGAAAAACAAGCGGATTGAATAATATAATTCCGTGGTTCTACGTTGAAAATGCGGTCGTGTCTTATATACAACTCCTTACAATTTTTAACTCACAAAGAAACAACGTATTTTAAGCTTTTTAAGCAACGTTAAGTCTATGCTCTGTCGAAAATGTGTGTTTTTTGTTGCTTGGCGTCATGCAAAAATTACGTAACTCGTGAAGTGGAGGGGAGGAAGTATTCGAGGTTGCGTTACTCATGCCGATGTATTATATATAGCAGAGATGACCAAACGTATGGCTCGCTGGTCTAGGATAGTGTCACCTCCAAACGCAATGGATTACATATCCATGCACCTTTTGCCGTGATCATTTTACACTCTGTCCAACTTCTATAAGACCACCCTGATTCTATTTCGTTGCAACACAAACAGTTAGAGTTTCAACAAGATACATACATACATTGTTGAATGCTTAGAATAAAGTATATTTAACGTCAATTTCGTTCAAAAGAGTTGTTTATGTATTGTGCTTCAATATGATAATTTTAGGTGTCCAGTTTCTATAAGACCACTTTAAAATTCATAAGTATTATCAATGAAAAATTCAAAACAATCGGCTGATTTACATGTCAATATTTGCCAACTTTGCCAATTCGACTAATAACCTGGGAAATTCGTGTTGGAATACTATTTACCAAATTCTGCTGAACGGATTTCTCGATATTTTTCAATGCTTCCGAAATTGCGATTATGAGTTTTTCAATCGTGGTGTACCGTTTTCTCTTGGTGTAGATTCTGCGTACAAGGATCAAAGATTTTCAACAGGATTCAAGTCTGGAGGCGAGCCGGCCAGTCTAAAAAAATTTTGGCCCTTAACCCATGACTTAGTTTCCTTGTTGGTATGAATAGTAGCATTGTTTTGCTGGAATGTGAATTTTTATGACGATATCCAAGCAAAAACGGTAGAAGAGAGGATTCCAGAACATGTGTGTAATCCTTGAATGGTGTGAAAGCTATCTTAAGCTTCCCGGTTGCACAGAATCCCGTCCAAACCATGCATGAGCCTCCACCAAAATTACTGGTTGAAAAATACTGGTCCTTCTTCCGTAAATCACGCCAGTACTCGTTGGAGCCATGAGCAATATTCAAATTGAACTTTTTTCCGTCAGTGAAGATAACCTTTACATTGAAGATCTTTTCGTTATAATAAAATGTATTCTTTTGGAAACATTCTTTGTCACAAAATACCATGTCCCACTGTCGGTTCATGTTAGCTTTAGCAATACTCAGACGTCTTGCGATGTGAGATGGTGTAAGGTGAGGAGCTTTAACCTTTCAAGCCCTCTTTATGTGAAGATTTTTTTTACCAAAATTTGACGAATTGTCACCAGAGTAGTTGAGTAGTTGAAATATTGCCAGCTTATCCCGGTCAGAGAGCATCGATTTACGTGGAGCACTCTCCTTTTTACTGTATCCTTGAGGATTCGCCAAATAATTGAGCACTACTTGATGGAATCGTCCAATCCGACGAGCAATTTCTCTGATACCAACATTTTCTTGGTGAAATGCATCAATTTGTCTTTCTCATCTCTCCGTGAGCACTTTTCCCTTCGGCATTTTCCAGATTTATTGATAAATACAACTAAAACAACGGAAAATGTAACTGGTGTTATATAAACTTGATAGTTGAAAAATACGAAAACATTCGTTTACGCTCAGCGCTTGCACACACCCCCATAAAAACAAATCTAATGGCGTCAAATCGCATGAACGAGGCGATTAATCCATTTCTCGAAATAATAGGTTCACTAGACTAACTTTTCAATAAGTTCATTGTAACTTGCTTTGTGTGTCAAGTGGCACCGTCTTGTTGAAACCACATATCATTGATGTTAAGATCTTCCAATTCTAGTCAAAAATAGTTTTCCAAAATGTCGCGATATCGCTTTCCATTGACAGCAACGAGACGATCGTTCTTTTCGACGAAGAAATACGGCCCAATCACTCCTCCGGCATTAAAACCACACCAAATATTTTTTGCGATTGCAATGGTGCTTCTTGAAGCACAAATGGGTTCGCATCTGACCAATAACGCATATTTTGCTTGTTAACCATTTTTTGCCCATTTAGCCAGAAATGAGCCTCATCGCTCGAGATGATTTTGTGATAAAAATTGTCATTTTTTTCAAGATTCACCAGAGCCCAATCGGAGAAGCTTCGGCGCTTCATATGGTCAAGTGGCTGCAGCCCAAGATCTATTCGCAAAATACGCCAATGACTGCGATTGACTGATGTGGGTCATTTCGGATGGATTCATTTGCGCCTATGATATTTTCGTTGCTTCGTGCGGGCGGTTTCTCGTTGGCACGGGAACATCCAACAGCCAAATATAGACTCAAATTTGTCACTAAACTATGCACAGCCTTCCGGCTAGGACGATTATTACGGCCGAAAATTGGAGTAAGCACTTTTAAAGCTGCAACCACCGACTCCGAATTTCGGTAGTTATTTTTAACAATTATAAAGCGTTGCTCGCTCGTGTACTTCTATTTTTTTTTATCCCATTTATTTATTAGGCTCATTAGTATTTAGCTGTAACAGAGCCGGGTTTAATCGTGTACATGTACATATGTTTATGTTTCTATAAATTGTGAATTACACAGTAGTTAGTAGTAGCCATTTAGGCGTTATGTTTTCTGTTCTATTACATTATGGTAAATTACACAGTAGTAGCCATTTAGGCGTAAGGGTATTCTTTCTGTTCTTCCATTGTTCAGCAGACCGGACAGCGGAGACAGTTGATATTGATCATTGTTGAGTTATTTATAGAACAGCCGCCCGATGTTTCTTGCAGAGCAGAGCAGTTGTATGGATGAATCAATCTTTGTTCCACCGTGGATCGATTTCCATCGCTGATGATGGTTGCGTGGACGTAGTTATTCTATAACAACACAAAGATGGTCAATTGAGGGCCCTGAGTTTGAACTCACGATCGATCGCTTGGTAAGCGAACGCGTAACCAAGTGGCTACGAAGACCCCCTTACTTCTATATGATGAAAAAAGTTGATTTTGACAAACGTTTTGACATTGACTGATAATTAAAATGTTTTAATGGTTCGTTCAAACGAAGACACAAAACTTTTGAGTCGCTAAAGGATGACCCTTTATCTCTAATTGAGGAATATAACAATAATCTCTGGAGTATTTTTATGGAAAATAATTGCTTTGTATGTTTATAAATGACGATCCCCTTAAAAAATTAACAATATTTATTTTGATATTTTTTATGTCTCTGTTTATTTTATCAGTCTCATTTAGTCATCCAGAGACGAATTAAGAATATTCCTATCTTATTATAAAAACTTTCTTATTGTTCTTATGTTCACAATTTGACCATACACAGCGGGATTGTTGATATCTGGCTTCCATTGTTGTGTTAATAATAATACCAATTACCGACGCAGCAGACCGTAATGTGAGCGGTAAGGGGCTTGGGTTATCGTCGCTTGATGATTGTTGCGTGAACGTAGTAGCAAGAATAACACATAAAAATGATCAATTAAGGCTCCTGAGATATGGCCTCATGATCGTTCGCTTCGTAGCGGACACGCAACCACTTAGGCTACGATGAAACTTTATATCTAATATTGACTATTGAAACTTTGCAGAAAATAAAGTAATACTTATTATTTATTTAGTAACCGATAATTATTTTTAATTTTATAAACTAATTTCTTATTGAATATTTATTAGTGTGACCTATGTTTTTCGTTGAATTAACCCTCTCACAGTCTCAACCTCGCAGACCGAAAATCAATAATTTTGTTTTGAGGAGGCTGAATTACATAACTATTAAAACTGAATTTAGTTGAAACAAAAATATTTTCTAGAGTTATTTCATTCAATTCTTTTTCTTTTTTGCTTTATTTTTTTTCTTTTTTACTTTATAAAAAGTTTAAGTTTTTGCAAAATTAAAGAGACACGCACCGTCTGTGACATATGAATTATGATTTTGCGTGCGAATGAAAGAGGGTTAAAAGTATGTTTTATAACCTAGTACTACATTCATTTTCTAATGACTTTTTGATACAATCAACGTTGGTAGACCGCGGCCTAACATTTGAACAATTAGTCGTCCGTTATGCCCGAAAGTTTGGCCACCCCTGATATATAGGAATTGTGTCACATTGTTTTGACGTAGAACTACGTCTTTCATTAAGGGTGCCAAATCAGAAAACAGGTCACATTTTTATGAAATAAAGTTAACGTTGATAACTATCTATGCCGCGAACGGATTTTGGCGATTTACATACCAAACGAATGGGAATTTCCCTAAGATTTGTTTGATATGCTATACATTACAATTCCATGGTGTGTAAATGGTTAAAATTCATGAAAACTATAAGCGTTTCCATTTTCCCGTACATTTGTTCTGTCCATTTGTGTGCTCTCCCGAACAGAGCTGTCAATAACGAGCAACTTATGGACGAGCAACGAAGGGGAAATCGCAAGACTTAAAGTCCCCGTGAACAAAGGAAAAGAAGAAGAACGAAGTGGAATATTTGCCTAGAGTATAAACAGTGGATCTCGCTGAGGCAAACTTTCATTCTTCGTGAGAACACCGACTGAACAACATCGTTGCTGGGCAAGCTGGACGGTGAGGAGTGGAGGAGTAATATGAGGAAAAAGTAAAGTTTTCCAAGAGGCTTTTTGAAGGTTAGAGACGAATGAACTAAAGAAGTTGAAAGTCTCATATGGCTTAGTTTCGGATTGAGCTGTGGACGCGACCAAATTACTGACTCGCTGATGTCTCTAGCATTGCAATAATTGCATCAAACTGACGCCATTGCATTAAGGTTCTGAGCTACACAATTGTGTGGGGAATCATCAAGCTAGGCTATCGTCAGCTCACCAAGAACATAAATGTTCTGGAATTTTGTATGTGATTTGGTTTCGCATAACGGTAGCAAAACTCTCTCCACAAAAGATGACAGCTAAGCTGATCTAGATCGGCAATATTAACAAAAAGGGCTTCTGTTGAGCGCAAAGCGGAGATAAGTGTGTGCATATTCAATTGTTTCAAGCCATCGATATATGAATATTTGTGTGTGTACGTACGTGCGTTTTAACGTATTGTGCTGTTGCGGGTGAACATGTCGATCCGAACGTGGTGACAAGGAAGGGAGATAGCGGGAAGGAAATATTTGAGCTAGGGTAGTAGTAATGAATCTCTGCTGAGGCGAATATTCAGCCTTTTTCCTAGCAGTTGACATTGTTTGTTTTCCGTCATCATAAAGGCTTCGTTGGTGCCTTTGACATTGCATCAATGCATTGAACTGACGCTATGGTGAAGCAGGTATTAAGGTTGTGCACCAAAAAATTATTTGGGAATACCAGGTTCTTCAATAAGTTATAATAAGTTATTTATTTATTTGGGTTCGCGTGCCAGTTGCAAAACTCCCTTCAACTAGGATTGCATTTGCGCTAATCTTGATCATAATGAAGCAGTGCTACTCTTTTCTAGGTTGTTGAGATTAACAGAAAGAGTTTATTTCGTTTATTTCGTCACAAAGAAAGTAAATGTCGTTCTGGAATTTTGTATGTGATTTAGATTCTTGAGTTTACTTGAGTTTAACTGCAGCGTAGTTCTACGTCAACAATGCGGTCGTGTCTTGGACACAACCTCCTATATTTTTTTTCATTCTTTTACCTAAAATTAGTAGCTATTATAGTTTCTGAGTAAGATTTTGTTTGTTAAAAAACAGGAAGTGGGTTATATCTGTGTTATAACCGCAAGGGTGACGTAGGACTATCGTTGATTTAGTGATCATTTGTTTTTAGTTGCATCTGAATCAATTCTGAAAGAATGAATAAATGAATAATTGGGGGACTTCGAAAACGAGAGCGTTACGTTGAAGGCACAATATTCAGCAAAAGAAGCAATCACACGAAAGTTGTATAATACATAATACATTGCTTGTATTGTGATATGATTTGTATTCCATTTCCAATAGACAAAATATCTGTTGCATCAAATCAGTCTACATAATTTTTGCGTTCGCTCATCCTTTCTCACAACACCCATTTCTCGTTTGAGAAATTGTTGAGTAAACATCGTTTGCCAGCGCGTGTAGAGCGGAAATTCCTTCTTAAGATTCATTGCACCTCTAATAAATTGCAGAAAGACGTGGTCTTACGTTGTTCGCACTTGATTGAAAAATCACAAAACCAAATGTATTTGGTCGCAACATTATATGAGTAGAAAGCAAATAATCGCTGGAAAATAATATGATTTTCGCGATGTGAAACATTTTCCGTTTTTCATGTTATGCATCCAATATTGGATACGAAAATTTTCCACTGATGGGGAAGAATAATTTTCAGAAGCTTTCCTGTTAATTGCGATTGATTGAAAAATCACAAAACCAAATGTATTTGGTTGCAGTGTTATATGGATAGAAAACATTCAAATAATCTCTTTCGCATCAATGTATTTTTCAATTCCCAGGGGAACTGACAGAGTATTTTTCAGCAACGATTAGTTCTTTCCAGATTTTCCTCGATACTCGAAGCCCACCAGTGGTTAATGCTAACTCGATAACCACCTGTAATTAAATTGAACTCTTTCGCATGAATGTATTTTCAGTTCCCAGGGGAACTGGCAGATTATTTTTCAGCAACGATTGAATCTTTCCGGAATTCTCTCGAGGCTGAATGGCATCCAAACGAAAAGTTCCGCGCGTGTATGTGTGTGTGTGTGGCGGCTGCTCCGAGCTCTTCCCGGAGAACCGTTTGTGGCATCGCTCTCCTCCTGATGGATTCTCTTCTGGCCTAACGTGCACAAACAGGCTCTTGGTGACACTGTTCATCCGCGCTTTCATGATAAACGAAGAGCTTCACCACAACAGCGACAACATGCTCCAATCGCTGTTCAATTCGAACTGAGTGGATTTCCGAGCGGCGCTCGCTTTTATACCGATTGGTGATTTCAATAGTCTGTTTTGAAAGCAATTTTAAGACTATTGAAACATGTTTTTGGATCTAAAAGTAACAAGTATATAACGCGTAGACATTTTATCTTTCGAATGAAGTGTTTATCATACTATTTCGTTTAGTTGTTTAGGAGCTATTAACGCTCAAAATCTCGGTCTCCAGCGTAACGCTTTCGTTTTCGAAACTTTGATTTTACACCCCGGTATAGAAATGAAAGACGTAGTCCTACGTCAAAATTTATGAAAAAAAACTTTGGCTCTTTTCAAAAAGTAGTGTATTTTTTTTTAAGTATACACAGTTGCTTAAATGACCAATGTTTTGATATCCACAACTCCTAAAACGAGTTGGTATGAATTTCATCAGATAGATTAATTATTCTATCGAAAACTTTGTCGGATATTATATTTGAAGAAGACAGCAGGCATACGAGATTTAATTTTTTGAAAAAAAAACAAATGCTACCTCCTTAAAAAATAATCAATCGTCATTCATGCTTTATCATATTATAGTGAGAAATCATATTTTTTTGTAGCCTTCAGCGTATATACAAAATTAGAAAAATGGAGACAGTTAAGCCGGTTAATTTAGCCTGAAATTATTCTAAACAAAAACATTATTAGCAATAATCTACAATTAATGTTCGAGAATAATTTATAAATCCTGACCTTGGTATGCAAGATATTCCAAATGCAGCTTTTGTAGTCTAGAGAAGAATTGAAACATAAACCGAAACAATCAATTCATCCCTGATATGCTTATCCACTACGTTTACATTAGAGTGGAAAATAAGTGATCATCGTTTTATTCCAATATGTCAAATAAATCAAAGAGCATGGAAAGGATGTAAAAAAATTAGCACTGATTTGTTTGAATAACACATATATCTATAGGATTACATCAACTCGAAAGATTAGTGGGTCATTTTCGTAATGAAAATTTTTCTTTCAGAAAATCAAAATTTGATACATATAAATAAATAAACAAATTATTTTTGTGTTGTATTCGACCGCATCTCCAACCCATTCTATATAATTACTCAGGTGTATTATCACCATCGCGCTCTGCTATCGACCACTTGGACCACATCTATGTTTTATCTACTATTTACGTTTCTAAACCACACTTCAATCTCATTTTCTTCCAGATGGCGCCCAACAGTACATAACCATCCCTCTTTCCCTCATGTCGATTCTGAAGCAAGACCAAAAGCATGCCAACGTGACCAACGCATCAAGTGCCAAGCCAAACTCCACCAACTCCAGATCATCTTCAGCAGCAGCAGCAACAATAGCATCATCATCGTCATCTTCATCATCATCATCCACTGCTGCTGGGCGACATTATGGTGGGTCGCCCGGAGGGTCTTCCAAAGAAATCACCATCAAGACGGAAGTCAATGATTAGAGACTCTCTCTGCCTTTTCCAAAAGGGTATCATATTATCTTACTTATTTTTTTATGTTTCTCGTTTCGACGTTCAAAGACTTGTGTATTTATTATCATAGAAGAAATTAGTTCGCTTTTTTCGATGCCAAAACAAAAAATTATTCATCATGCGAAAGCATCCATCAATCAACCCATTTTGCCAAAAGAAATTTCAGAGCCGGGAATAGCTTCATAATAATAACAATAATATAATACAGATAATGCTCTTAGAGGCGAATGAACTGCAAAGTTTAAAAACAAAGAAGAAGAAGATTCAGATAATGCTCGTATCAACAGCACCACATTATTAGAGCACCCAATTCGTTCATATTGTATTAACATTAACTCAGTGCAGTGCATTGGTTGCCATCATTAAATTCGGATCAACCTCATGTGTTTTTGTGTGCAGAAACATGTTCAGAGTTTGCACACCGAGCTCGCTGCATTACCTTATCACCGAGTTTGGAACTTTGAAACTTGACATAGTTTAAGCTTGATTAACATTTATTTTTTGAAGGATTGCAAAAGCCGAATAATGTCATTATTAAAAATTAAAGGATGTTAAAGTCTTTATTTTTAGCAAAATCTTCAATCTACGTACGCATTATATACATTTAGGTTAAGCGCCCAGAAAAATGGAACCATCACTTGCCTTTCGTTTATTTTTTTTTCACTTTCTAAATAGTTCTATTTCCTAGTTCTAATTTACAACGGTAATTTATTATGATGTTGCAAAAAGAAAGTGTTTGTAATAAAAATAATTACACTTATTTTTTCCACTTTTTCGAAAGAACTGTCCCTTCGCGCTAATGCGCATCGATTAACGGCCTAGAAGTGTCACTTCTAGGATTCATTAAATATTGATTCGATTAGCGCCTGTCTGTCACCTGTCAATCTACCCGAGTAGGGAAGTGTGACCTACAATTGCTTCACTCGATATCACCCTTCCATCATCATATGATGCCGAATAAATGCTTTATTATCGATTTTTCATACCGTTTTGATGTTTCGCCGGTGCCAGGAAATAATTATCCTCACCTTTTTTCCATGTAAATGCAAATCGTTGCATATGCGTCAATTCATCGCTCCCCTCGCCCTCGCACCCTGTCGGATGTTTGTCCCTGTACCTCAGTCCTTGTGTGTTCCGCATGCTAGCGCCACGAAGTACATGATGATAATCATGCAATGTCTGGATTGACTGATATGAGGACATCATGTTGACGTCAGACTGTTCATCGGGGGCACCTTTAACCGATCGAAATGCGCAGAGCTTATTATGTATAGCGTTCAACACATATTGACGTGGGATTACGTCTTTCGGGAACATATTGGGGTACAAATTGATAATCGAAAATCGAGCAAATCGTTAAAATTGTCCAATTTCAAACGTTTAGCACTCCGTCATTTCAGGATGGATTGATGAAATTTTTGCGCCAATCGATTTCGGCACTCCTCACTCCCTATCCTAACGAAAATACCCACCTCTGATTGGTCGAAATTGACGACATATGCGGCGGCTCACGTACTTACATTTATTGGTCAGTTATTGATGATGATGATGAAGGTCCCGCCCCTACATAGGATTGAATTGGTCGATTATCTAGTTGGTAATTGATTAATACATAACCAGTTTTACAAATAGAAACGAACTGATTGAATTAGCAGGTATGAAATCACCTCTTTGTGATATCGGTATTTCACTTAGCTTCGTCTATTCAAAAGTTTCTTCGGACATTGTGCGGATCGAAATAGAAAAAAACCCTTTTTGTATCAGGTTGTAGCACGCAGCTCAAAACTGCAAAATATATATTTATTTCTATGACAATTTACGCATTCAATTTACTCACATTAGTGTTTCTGTTAATCGGTTTCTTTAACCGAACAAATTCTTAGATCGACTTGCATCGCTATTGATCAACCCTGGAATAATAAATTTCGTAGTAATCATAGTTGTAATCTAAACAATTTACTTACTTATCCGAAAACAAACAGAATAACTAATTCAATTAATTTTATGATTTCAGTTTAAGTGCTTTTGAATATAGCTCTCTTTTTTAATTCAATTCAATGCTTTCTTCTCTATACAATTCTTTTTTACTTCCTCTTTTCTATCAATCCTTTACGTCAAACTCTGTTCTGTTCAGATCTGTCACGACGATCGTTTTCCGACAGGTTCATCAGCGTGCCCACCGATGTTATACTTAAGGGCGGCGGCAACAGACATGTTTGTAAGAAGTCACAGCAAATCTTTCAGTTCAGTCAAATCTCAAGAAGAAACGCTTGCTGTCCTGTCAAGCTATCCCATAGCATCTTCTGAGTTCACTGTAACCTGACTGCTAAAATTGTCAGACTATTAACTCTTCAGATTAATCGAACAATTGACCCGTTGGATGAATTTCAGGTTGTAGCCTATCCCTACATTCTGACGGTTGTCTGCTTGATCGTTCAGAAATCGCTATTGAGCCTTCTTTACTTGACAACAGTCGTTCCCTCGATCTTAAACGAACCCCAATCATAGCTGTGCTTCTTTTTAACGAAACTAACATATCCAATCTCACAATAAGAACAAAGTCAACCATGTTCCAATCGCTATCACAATTCAGATTTCTCATGGCTGCATTATCGCGCGCGTGCTCAAACTTATGTAGACTACTTTCTATTTTCTTTTTTTTTATCTTTTCATTTCTATAAGCATACAAAAAATCTTTCATTATCATTGGGACGAAGATGGCAGTTCATTCTTTCATACACATACACAAACACAATTCGTTAAAAAACAACTTCGTTCATTACAATTTAACCATTTAGATTACCTTTCTGATATGTGAAATACACTGTCGTTTAAAATCCACTAATGTGATTGCTCTTTTAATGTGCCTAGGCATCGAATTGAAATAAGTTACACCTTTAAAGATAGGGAGTTCTGCGACACTCTACTTAAGAAGTTAGGTGTTCGTGCTTCGTCTGCATTTCCGGTATTATATCTGTAGCATGGTACCACATATTACAACATTGTAGATCCCCTCGTTTCTTATATTTGAAATCCACATTCAACACAACTCAGTTGTGTGAGTCTGAGTTCTTCTGTTCAGAAGTTTGGGTCTTGGATGGACGGCAATGCGAGTGCCACTCTTTTTTTACATCTGGGCGGTTAACCATTTTGAGTGTCAGATGTGACTCGGCGGCTCAATTAAGCCAGGACGCTAATTGAAACCCGAAATCATCAAATACACCTTGTTCATTTTCTTTATGAACACTTTTCCGCAAATCTCTCGGTGGGGTTTTTTTGTGTCTCAAAACCCGGGAAGCGAATCGACTTCAACTGTGCTCGGGAGTTAAAGACAATATAGCCCGAGAATGTTTAAAAGCGAGATAGAAGCTAGCACAGAAGAACATCGGAATAACTACGGAATTGTTCGTTAATAATTACGTAGTTCCGGTTTCGAAGAATGTCCCGCTGATCTGAGGACCGAAAATTATAATCTTTCATTCCAATCGTGACCGTGGAAGAGGACAGGAGCGGATATATTTCACTATATCGGGCAAAGTAGACGGAAAGGTAGTCGGTAATAGTTACCTCGTGGTTGGTGTGCTAATGGTTTTTTTTTTATTAGCTCTTAGTTAGGCATTAGCAAGTTAGAGACAATATTATAATTAGTGCCCTCCTGTGCATCCGTCGAAGAAAGTAGAGGTAAGCTTCAATGGCATTTACGACATGTGGCTAGATAAAATAACCAATGTGGCATACGTGTGGTTTGTTTCTCCGTCCTTTGTGGTGTGTGCATTTAGGGCAAGCCGCTTCTGACCCCACGATCAGCTTTTGGGATTCCATCGCCGCCTACATCCAAAAACGAGGCCGCGCAAGGACACTTTGGCGCGAACTTGCTCCCGGGAGAGAGACCGCACGAAGAACACGTGTGCGGTGGTGATCACGCCTTAACACCATCGGTTCATCATCACCTGCATCACCAACATTTGGGATCATCTAGTCGTCACTGGCGATGAAGGTGGCCGCGTATACAACTGCATAAGCGAAACGCCTCGTTTGAGGGGAACTCCGCACGACGATCGCGTGTGGGGTGGAAAGCTTCAGGAAACGCCGCCAGCATTCACCACCTGCGTTCATCGTCAACCACCCCATGAGTGGGGAAAAGCCGCCGGCGGAAAATTCACCAAGTAAAAAGGTCGTGAGTACCGTTCTAAATATATACCCATTAACACATGCGCATGTAGGGATATATCCAAAAATAAGAGAACAATAGAGAACAAAATGCCACCCTACTATTTAACAATGCCACACGCACAAAGCCACACATTTTGAAGCGTGCTAAAATAGCACAGTGATGATGATAAGTTCATCAGAATAAAACGAATGCATATAGGAATGGAGGATTAGGTCAGTGAGAAGACGCGTCGTATTCTGAGCTCGATGAGTTGAGGTTCAAGACTCAGGAATGGAATGAACGAAATTTTGTTATATGATAGGATGATTGAATATTGAAAACGTAGTATTATGATTTGTTCTTTTTTTTTTATTAAATATCTATGCATCGCTAGAATTGAATTGGCGTTCTGTTTTTTTTTTTTGTTATGAACAATAAATAACGTTCAATGTAGAATTAGAAAAAAATCTGATTCATTTACTGGCCAGCGGTAGCCTAATTACCGACAAACCGTGTTTAGTTTGAAATTAGGTCACGAGCCCAGGATTGGGACTCCTTTTCTTTTGTAGTACATTCATCAACCCCCGTTCCCCGACCTCTGAAGCTAGTTTCAAGGTGGATGGAAGATCGTTATAACGAGTAGGGCCGATGATGAGATTTTCGGCAGAAACGACGTTTCTGGAACCGATTTTGTAGCTCTTCTGTGCTTTCTTTTTATCGCGGACGAGTGGTGTCGCGGGTCTTTGTAGAGCGCAGGAAACAATCGTGGAACAAACCGGGTTTTCGAGATTGAAGGACAAACCCGCCCTAAGGTGTTGAGTGTCTCAATAGTCGGGCAACAACTAAGAACACGGCGGTTGGTCTCCCTCGCGGGAGTGGCGCTTAAATCAACCGCTAATCTGCGCAAAACCCCGGTAGCGACTAGCTCGCGCGCTTCCACCAGCGTCGCGGGTTACATATCTATGAATATCACTTCCTCTTTCAATTCGATCACACAAATATCGAGGCAGCAATCCATTTATGATTTTGAAAACGAACACCATGGTTAAATATACAATCCTTTGCTCCACAGATAGCCATTGAAGCGTGTTTAGCATGAAAGCTGAGGAAGTGAATCTATTACAACGCAAAATTAAGCGCATTACTTTATTTTGTAAATGTTGTAGCCTCAACATTTGTGTTTCGTTAGCAAGAAAAAGAATGGATGAACAGAGATCTATGTGTGGCGATATTATTGATTAATATAATTGATTTTTACTCGAAAATGTCAACTCATTTCTTAAACAGCACATGATATCGTATTTTTTTGATGACATTATCTATGTGAGACTTAAAAAGTAGTTTGTCATCTATAGTAACTACAAGAGAGATAAGGTACTCTCTAACGCGATCAAGTGTCTCACCATTTATATCTACCAAACACTCGGTGTTATAATATCTCGAATAAAATACCATGTACCTGGTTTTTCCAACATTTAATTTTAAGTGCTTATAATTCAACCAAATACTAAGACAATGCAAATTTCCATTTAAGTGCAATGCTGCGGATTCCAATTTTCTAGCTGCTATGAACAGAACTATATCGTCCGCAAATAAATTTATATCGCAAAAACTATGTATGGGTTATACCTATGATATAACCGCAAGGTTGACGTAGTACTGCCGTTTGCTTAGTAATCAATTGTATTTCTTCAATTAGCAATAATCTCACCTTGGATGTTCCATATTGGGTACGATATCACCCCTGCGCAGAGCTATCCTTTGTGTGTATTGATTAAATTATTGATTAAACTAGTGAATCAATGAAACTATTTATGAATTCAATTGTAAACAAATCCCAATATAAGCCAATTCATGCATTATGGTAGTAGTTATCGCAGCAAATAGTTATCAACATTTTGCCTAATCATCAAACGGTATGAAGTTCAGTGAGCTGACAACATGGAGAGATATTTTCCAATGCAGTCTTAATCGAGCCAATGCGTTGCATTTGTACCCGCTTTTGTAGACCGTGTTAGCAAAACGAATTCCGGAGTGTAAAAATGCATGGGGGTATAAAAGCATTGCCGACTTGAATATATCTGCAATGCCGATTTTCCCAACTTCTTGGTTTCGGAATATGTAGTGGGAAAACACATTCCGATTTGCAAAAATGCAAGCGAGTACAAAAGTACCTATAGTATGCACCTATTTTGCAATTTAAATTTTCCCAGGCTCCATATTTTTGAAATCTGTGTTAGGCGAACATTCCAATTTGCAAAAACGCAAACGAGTACAAAGGTTCCCGCTGCTTGCATTTAATTCGCTATGTCGATTTTCATAGGGTCCATGGTTTTGAAGTCTGTGTTAGGAAAACATTCCAATTTCCAGAAACGCAAGCGAGTACAAAAGTACCGGCAGCTTGCATCTATTTTGCAATGCCGATTTTTCCTCAGGCTCCATGGTTTAGAAATCTGTGTTAGGGAAACACCCCGATTTGCAAAAAAAGCAAGCGAGTACAAAAGTACCCGCAGGTCGCATCTATTTTGCAATGCCGATTTCCTCAGGCTCCATTGTTTTGAAATCCGTGTTAGGGGAACATTCCGATTTGCAAAAAACAGGAAGTGGGTTATATCTATGGTATAACCGCAAGGGTGACGTAGGACTATCGTTGATTTAGAGATCATTTGTATGAAGTTGAATCTGAATTCATTCTGAATGAATTAATATTTGGAGAACTTCGAAAACGAGAGCGTTACGTTGGAGGCACAAGGTTTTATGCATCCAATATTGGATACAGAAATATCCTACTGCTGGGGAAGAATAATCTTCAGAAGCTATCCTGTTGATTGCGATTGATTGAAAAATCACAAAACCTAATGTATTTGGTCACAGTGTTACATGGATAGAAAACATTAAAATAAACTCTTTCATATGAATGTAATTTTAAATTCCCAGAGGAACTGGCAGATTATTTTCAGTAACGATTAGATATTTCCACATTTTCCTCGATACTGGAAGCCCACCAGTGGTTTATGCTAACTCGATAACCATCCGTTAATAGCACTTGATTGAAATATATTTGGTAACAGTGTTACATGGATAGAAAACATTCGAATAAACTCTTTCACATGAATGTATTTTTAAATTCCTAGAGGAACTGGCAGATTATTTTCCGGATCTTCCTCGATCCAAACGGAAAAAACTCCGTGCGTGTATGTGTGTGTGTAGCGGCTGCTTCGAGATCTTCCCGGGGAACCGTTTGTAGCATCACTCTCCTCCTGATGGATTCCCTTCTGGCCTAAGGTGCACAAACAGGCTCTTGGTGACACCGTTCATCCGCGCTTTCATGATAAATGAAGAGCTTCACCACAACAGCTACAACATGCTCCAATCGCTGTTCAATTAGAACTGAGTGGATTTCCGAGCGGCGCTCGCTTTTATACCGATTGGTGATTTCAATAGCCTATTTTGAAAGCAAATTTAAGACTATTGAAACAAGTTTTTGGATCAGAAAGTAACAAGTATAGAACGCGTAGACATTTTATCTTTCGAATGAAGTGTTTATCATACCATTTCGTTCAGTTGATTAGGAGCTATTAACACTCAAAATCTCGGTCTCCGGCGTAACGCTTTCGTTTTCGAAACTTTGATTTTACACCCCGGTATAGAAATGAAAGACGTAGTCCAACGTCAAAACGCAAGCAAGCACAAAAGTACCCGCAGTTCGCATCTATTTTGCAATGCCGATTTCCCCGTGCTTCATGATTTTGAAGTCTATGTTAGGAAAACATTCCAATTTGTAAAAAAGCAAACAAGTACGAAAATACCCGCAGCTCGCATGTATTTTGCAATGCCGATTTCCCGGCTTCATTATTTTGAAGTTTGTGTTAGGGAAACACCCATCCATTACAGCGAACGTGCCTCAATCGTTGCGCAATCATAACTGAGTGGATTTCCGAGCGGCACTCGCTAATATACCGATTGGTGTGATTTCAATAGTCTGTTTTGAAAACAATTTTAGGACTATTGAAACAAGTTTTTGGATGAAAAAGTAACAAGCATATAACGCGTAGACATTTTATCTGTTGTATGAAGTGTTTATCATACCATTTCGTTCAGTTGTTCAAATTATTTTAAGGTCCGCAAAAGCTATTGGGTGAACACAATCCAGTTTACATCCACTGGCCGTCGGCTGTACTATTTCGTCAGGTTCACTTACTAAATCGATACTTTCATTAATAAGTGAAACACTGTCAACGAAATATGAATTAAAATTATTGGCTATTAGGTTTTCTGATGTTATAACTGAATTCTCGAAAGTTCTGGATCGCGGGCAACTGTTTATAGAATTCATCAAGCTTTCTGAAATTTTCCACAACTGTTTACTATTATTTTTGTTCTGAACGATCTTTCTCTGGATATGATCTGTTCTGGCTTTTTTAAACGATCTCGAATAATTATTACGAGCAACTGTATGATAACGCCAATCGATAGCACTATTATTTCTACGAAACTTTTTGTAACATCTATCCCTCGTACGTTTCATTCGCACTAAGTTAAGACAATACTAAAAGCTTGTGTTTTCAGTCTCGACCAACTTAAGTTTGACTAATTCTTTAGTACATGTTCGCAGAGAATCTGTAAGAAAAGATGCCCTGGTTTCTGAATCACCCGATACCGGATAAGAATCCAAGCTTCTAGTTACAAGCGCACACAGAGCCTCCTTCGAATAATTCTTCCTCCCACTTCCTTATTTCCTGATGGATTTACGAGTTATCTACATCAATCGATCCGAGCACTCCATAACAATTCATCACAATGAATAAAATAATATATTATATGGAACTAATACCTCGTTCTGATTGGTCGAAATTGAAGATACGGAGAAATCGGCATTGCAAATACATCAAAGTAGAGGGAACTTTTGTTCTCACCGAAATGTGTTCCCTAACAGAGACATAAAAACCAAGCTGCCTGGGGGAAATCGGCATTGCAAATATATGCAAGTCGGGGGCATTTTAATATTGCAAGTAGAGATGTCTAAATTTCTCGTTTATTCGATTGTCGATTAATCGTTGGGTCATTTTTAAATATTCGATTCATTCGAATAATTGTCTCTCAGTATTCGATTGATCTAGCGAATATTTATTTCTTGTAATCAAAAAGAAAAAAAAATATGATGTCATAATTTTTAAAGTTACATTAAATATAATTTTGAAATAAACATGGTGCAGAATAATGGTTCTTGAATGAAATGGTATTTCAGTATATTGATAAATTTACCATTTCATGATTTTTTGAGGACGATTGAAAAAAGAGCATTCATGGTGTGCACAATATTCTTATTGCACGAACATAATTTTTTTTCTGTTCACGAACATAAACACGAACATAATTTTAGCTACTAGTTCAAAAGAAGTATATTTATAGAATCATTGACCACTAGCATGGTATATTTTCCTTGGCACTCGTAATTTACGGTTAGTATTACGATTACTACGATTACTACTATTTTAGAACGGGAGCTGAGATCACCTTCTTCAAGTCCGCATTTTACTCCTGCAGACCCTGAATTCTTCTTCCCAGTCTCCTCCACCACCAGGGAATCATTTTTATGATTTAACCGTAAATGGTTTAGCATATTCGATGAATTTCGACGAAACACCATGACGGTTAACACTCCTATACTCGCGCAGAAATCTGAGAAACTGACGTTTGACGTATCGTATGAGTTGATACGAAGGGGGCGTGTATCACTTTTTCTTTTTTTCCACTTTCGGACACCGACGCGAGTATAGCAGTAACTTTTTTGGACAAGTGACTTTTTTCCTATTTTAGAATATTGTTCAATGAAATGTATAAATTAATGTCAGTGGAATATTTTTTGAGTGCTTTTTGTCACCGGATTGAACGGATTCATATATTATTTATCGATACATTCAAAAGTAAAGTACAAATGTTTGACATTCGTATAGTTGTTCACTAAATACAATGGTCACACATATACACACTTGTGAAAGAATTGCACTCGCGGAAGAATTGTAAACTGTAAACAATACATTAATCGATGGCTTATGGTTATTTTTACAGTTACAGCTTTTTTTTCTATAATATATGAGCTGAACAATATCGACGAGAAAACAGGTCACAGGAAGTTCCTAGAAATCCTTTTATATCATCTTTTTATGCCCCATCAAAAAAACAAGCATTAAGTTTTTGGTTAACCGAGAACAGAATGTTGGATATAGGATAACTTGTAATTTCAGAAATTTTATCATCTGGTAAAATTCTAGAAGGTTGTTATACATTATTCTCTCCAAACTCTCCAAAAAAAAAGACCGAAAAAACACGCTACAACTGTGTGAAATGTAAAAAATATGTTTGTCTCGAGCATGCAATTGTGGTATGTTCTGATTATTTTACTAATGAAATCTATATCGATAAATACATTTTAATGTTAGTTTACAGCTCTTTGTACTATCATGAATTATATTCAGTTGCTTACTTTCAAATAATAACAGGGAAAATGTCAAATTTCGTTATTTGTGTAGGAGTATCAAAAATTACTATGTTTTGAAGAGATGAAGAAACACATTTCTGGACATTACCCTCTTCTTCAAATAAATACCAATAAAGCTAAAAAACTATACATCAGCAATATTACAGAGAAGTTCAACTTTCGGTCTGTGACACCGTGCGCGAGTATATGTGTTATGATTTTGCACACGAGTACAGGAGGGTTGAACAAATTATGCACTGTATTTTTTGAAAAAAATGTTCCCTTTTCTCATTTATCCCGATTATCAATTATTCGATGTATTCATATTCTGAATTTTCATTATTCGATACAAAATTAATCGATCAAATTTGCAGATATTCGATTATTTGAATCAATCGAACGATTAACCGACGTCTCTAATTGCAAGTAAGGTGAGTGATACGGTTATTTCTAGCAAATAAAATTCAAATATACATTAATTACATTAATGTGGGTGGGTTCCTAAATAATATACAACAATAGTTATCTTAACATAAAAATGTATACGAATAAATTCGGCTCTGTGACAGCTGAATTGCTAAATGAGCCTAATAAACGGATGGGATAAAAAAAATTAATGTGGGTTGCTTCGTGAAATTTCATATCAATGACCAATCATGCATTGTGACACAGTTAGCACAAGTGTAAGTGTAAAATTATATATGGTAGCGGTTGTGTTGAAATGACATAAAATATCAAACGATTTAATTTTCATGAATAAAAACCAATGTGTGTCCCCGCTCGAGAACGGATCGTCCGGTTTAAGCTGTCTGTTTCATTGTGTTCACACCCAAGCAAAGTTCATGCGGCGGGAAAAATTGGGAAAGTGAAGGAATATTCGAAAAACTAATTTCCCATATGCTCTACATATCGTATTGGGTGCTGTTAGTTCAATTGGAATTTGCATTGAGGCATATAACATCGTATTCCGTTGGGTTTGAAGCGAAAATGTAAATGGATTGAATAAACACTCAGAAAGTAAAAATTATAAAAGAAAATTACCATTTCCATTTAAAATAGCTTTTCTCTATGATAAAGTAACATGTTTTTTTTTCTAGTGAGAAAAATCATCTCATTCCTTTTCGGCAATCACCAAATCATTATCAAAGAGTTTAACGATGTAATTCTTCGAACATATCCAAAATCAGTATGCAACAAATAGCCTAGCGGAATCCTACGTCAACCATGCGGTTATGTTTTTACACAACCCCCTTGTGACTTTCTTCCATAATTTTGATAGTTTTTCGACACGCTTTTACCATTCAAAGGTGGAGAGAATAACACACTGGATCACTGCTCTATTAACCCTTTGCAAAGGTTAGTCTCTGCATCCCAACGCTGAGCTGTTGATTAGGGATTGTTAACCGGTATTGCCGTTACCGGTTTTACCGGTAATACCGGGTCATTTTTCATTACCGAATTACCGGTAATTATACAATCAATACCCGGAAATTTCGGTAATTTTCATTTTTACACCATAAAAAATATTTGCTTTTAAGGGGGCCCAATGGAAACTTGAAAATATTTAAAAAATTAGTTCAGGCCTTAAATGTTCTCTGGGGTGTCTACTTCACAGTATTTTTTGTCTCAGGCTTGTCCTATGCTCCGTTCCAAAGTTACAACCCTATTAGTGGACCTAAGTCTTTGCGTAAGGAGTGCGGATCCAAAATTTCAAACGCGTTTTTTCTCGAAACTAAGTTTTGCAAACTGGTGGAAGTTCTATCTCCGGAACGGTCCATCCGATTTTGATGAAATAGTTTTTGCCAGATTCTCCACTAAATTTCCTGTCATCGTACGTAGGATTTTTTGACGTAGAACTACGTCTTTCATTTAGGGTGCCAAATCAGAAAACAGGTCACGTTTTTATGAAATAAAGTTAACATTAATAACAATTTTTGCCACGAACGGATTTTGGCGATTTACATACTAAACGAATCGGAAATTCCGTAAGATTTGTTTATTATGCTATACATTAGAATTCCCTGGTTTGTAAATGGTTAAAATTCATGAAAACTTTAAGCGTTTCCATTTTCCCATACATTTGTTCTGTCCATTTGTGTGCTTTCCCGAACAGAACTGTCAATACCGAGCAACCTATCGACGACCAACGGAGGGGAAATCGTAGGATTTAAAGTCTCCGTGAACAAAGGAAAAGGTAGAAGAATGAAGGGGAATACTCGCCTAGAGTATAAACAGTGGATCTCGCTGAGGCAAACTTTCATTAGGGTGTTACGCTCGCGTTGACAACACGTGTTCTGTTTTCGCTCTCGCTTACTGTAAAAGTCAAAGTTTTTTTTGTTGTTTTTATTCGTTCTTCTGCACATTGGAAATCGATTCAACATCACACGCTTTAGCGTGCTTGGTGGATATCGCCAAAAATAAGAATATGGGACGTCACCGTTCGAGTGCAGCAACCACTGGTGGCCCTCCGAAAAAGGCCCGAACGCAGTCCGCTGTCCCAGCGGAGGAAGCAGCAAATCGGCTCCTCCAGAGCAATAATTTCTCGGTGCTCCCGGAGGAGAGTGGAAGTAACGTTGTCCTCGCCAAGAAAGAGCGCGTTCCCCCGCTCTTCACATCTTGCACGGACTTAGTAAAACTAGAATCCGGACTCTCTCAACAAAACCTTCGCCCGCGATTTAAGCTGTGCAGTGTGGGCATCAAAATAGTTTGCTCCAACCTAGATGAATACAAAAAAGTCGGGGCCCACCTGACAGCTGGAGGTGTGCAGTTTTACACCCATGACATGCCATCAACGAAGCCATTCAAGGTGGTTCTGCGAGGTCTGTTGCCTTTCAGCACGGATGAGGTGAAAGCCGAGTTATTGAAAAATGGATTGACAGCGCTTAATGTTTATCCAATGACTCGCCGCTCAATTGAAAACATAACCTTTAGGGATCAGTTGTTTCTAGTGCATTTCACCAAGGGCACCACAAATATCAGTGCACTCAAGAACATGAAGGATTTGTTCCGAATGATTGTGTCATGGGAACCGTATCGTCCCCAGCACCGAGACGTCACGCTGTGCACGAACTGTCAAAGGTTCGGGCACGGTACCAAAAACTGCCATATGCAGACTCGTTGTGGTAAATGTGCTGGGGATCACAGCACTGCGTCCTGTGGCTTAGTTGATGACAGCGTTTTGAAATGTGTTAACTGTGGTGGTGATCATGGCACCTCAAATCGGGCCTGTCCCAAGCGGGCTGAGTTCATTTCCATCCGTCAGAAAGCGACAACTTCTAACCAGCCCGGACGCAAGCGCAACGTTCGCACTCCACCGATCAACTCAGAAGCTGAGTATCCCGCTCTCCAACATCGCCGACAGGTCCCTAATTTAGCACCACTTCCTCTCAACAATCAGCGCTCCAGTAACTTCACTCCTGCGAATTCTTCCAACCTAACGGATACTCTCCGTCGTTCAGCACAGCCCCGCCTCGCAGTTGCTGCCGCCCAGCCGATGCAAGGATACTCGTCTGTCCCAACATTAACATACGCAGATGTTGCATCTGGTATTTCCTCCGACATGTTCACAACGCAGGAATTACTAACGTTGGTATCAGAGGTTATTATAATAATGCGTACCTGCAAAACACAAACCGAACAGCTCCAAGCTGCATTATCTCTGATCAAGAAATATGTCCCGTGAAGTTATTCGCATTGCAAACTGGAACGCTTGCTCGCTAAGGAGTAAGCACGTCGAGCTACTCGATTTTCTGAACAATAAAAACATTGACGTAGCCATCATCACCGAGACGCACCTCAAACCGGAAAACAATATCTATCTTTCGGAGTTCCGGCTCTTGAGACTAGATAGAACTAATGCAGATAGAGGAGGAGTGGCTGTTGCTGTGAGGCGAAACATCAACTATCGCCTGCTGCCGAACTTTCAACTTAAAACAATCGAAGCCATCGGAGTCGAGATTTGCACATCGCTTGGGCCAATCACCATCATCGCGGCGTACTGTCCTAAGCAAGTCACCATTAGGGATGGTACGGCCGCTCAGCTACGAAACGACTTGGCCAAGCTGACGCGGCGGCGGGCGAAGTACATTGTTGCAGGTGATCTGAATGCTCGGCATGAGATGTGGGGTAATCGAAGGCGTAACCGGAACGGGATCATTCTTGCAGAGGATTTGGATATCGGCCATTATAATATCCTGGCACCAGATAGTCCAACCAGAATTTCTAAATCAGGAGTTCATTCCATTCTGGACGTCTTCCTGACAAACATGGCCATCTCTGAGGATCCGGTCGTCTTTGAGGAGTTATCATCCGATCATTACCCAGTGGTGCTGAAACTGGGAGCTTCTGCTGATACGCTGGCTAGCCTACCTCGGAGGAATTATCACCGCGCCAACTGGAGTGAATTCCAGAGAATCGTCGATAATAATATCGATATTGATCATCCTTTAGATTCCTCAGAGGAGATTGACCAGGCGCTGGAATCCCTCCAGCGGGCGATCAACATCGCTCGCAGCAATGCGGTCCCGGTGCATCAACATCAGGTGAGTACCTCTCTCGTAATAGACAGCACCACTAAACACCTCATGCGCCTGCGAAACATTTTCCGACGTCAATATCAGAGGACTGGTGACCGAGACAGAAAGATCATGTCCAACAGCCTCACTAGGGTAATCCAGGAGAGGATTCAAGATCTTCGAAATAGGGATTTTAAACAAAATATTCGTCAAATTCCCCCACACTCTAAACCATTTTGGTCCATGACGAAAATCCTAAAGAAAAAGTCCAAGCCAATCCCTCCACTTGTCTCGTCCGAAGATGCAGATGTGAGTCATCTTCTAATCACACCCATTGAAAAAGTGAACGCGCTGGGGCAACAGTTTGTGATGTCACACAATTTAGGGAGACACATTAATAGTCCACATGAACGTTCGGTTACTGAAGGAGTCGCCATTATTGATCATTCCGACAGTTTAGTTCCAGTGGAAGCAAAGGTTACAGTGGATGAGCTGATGGGTTTTGCTCTTAGATCTAAGAATATGAAGGCCCCTGGTTTTGACAGTACTTTCAACATCGAGCTCAAGCACTTGAGTCGAACCTCTTTTGCTTTTGTAGCTAAAATATACAACAGATGCTTGGAGCTTTGCTACTTCCCATCAATGTGGAAGTTAGCAAAAGTGATCCCAGTCCTTAAGCCGGGGAAAGATCCTTCTGTTCCTAAAAGTTATCGACCCATCAGCTTACTCTCTGCCCTTTCTAAGCTGTTCGAAAGATCTATACAAAGCCGAATTCTATTCTTCGCTGATGAGAATGGCGTCTTCCTGGAAGAACAGTTTGGTTTCGGCAAAGGAAGGTCCACCATCCATCAACTCTCGCGAGTTACCAACTTAATTCAGCGGAACAAGTCGGTGTCCAAGACGACAGCAATGGCGCTCTTGGACATTGAAAAAGCGTTTGACAATGTGTGGCATGATGGTCTGGTGTACAAGCTGCTTCAACACAATTTTCCAATGTACCTAATAAAAATCGTCCGAAGCTACCTTTCCAACAGAGCATTCCAGGTGTCTCTGCATAACAATTTTTCTCAAACCTTCGATATCCCCGCAGGAGTGCCTCAAGGAAGCATCCTTGGGCCTATCCTGTACAATATTTATACATCGGACATCCCACCTCTTCCAGGTGGTGGTGTCTTGTCTCAATTCGCGGATGATACTGCCATCATGTACGAAGGTCGTGTTATACGTGCACTCACCCGTAGGTTACAGGGAGGTCTGGATGCTTTAGCTGATTATTATCTTAGTTGGAAAATTGTTGTCAATGTGGCAAAGACTCAGGCCGTTTTGTTTCCACATTCAAAATCGCCAAAACTTATCCCGGCTGCTGATTGCAGAATTCGGCTTGGCGGCTCGATAATTCAGTGGTCCGAAGAGGTAGTTTACTTAGGACTCACGCTAGACAGACAACTGAGCTTCAGGTCTCATGTTAATAAAATAATTTTGAAATGCAACATACTTGTCCGGTCTTTGTACCCGCTTATATGTAGAACTTCAAAACTGAACTTAGAAAATCAGTTGGCTGTCTACAAACAAGTAATCTATCCAGCGATAGAATACGCGGTCCCGGTATGGAAGGGATGCGCCATGACTCACAGGCTGAGACTCCAGCGTGTACAAAATAAGATCCTTAAGATGATCCTTAGTCTGCCGCCTTGGACGAGAACAAGCGAGGTACACGAGAAGGCTTTCCTGGATACCCTAGAGGTGAAATTTGCCCGTTACAATCAAAAATACAGAGAGAGGTGCTCATCTTCCGAACATATGATTATACAAAATCTGTAAACCCAAGGTTTCTGTACAGTAGGTTAAGTTAGATTAAGTAGGCAGCTTTCTTTTTATTAATAATTTTATATTCCTCATCACTAAATGTTTATACATTTATCAATCAATTTATTAGAAACATAATTAATTTCAAAATTAAATAATTGACAATTATTGAAAAAACGTTGTAACAAAGATGAAAACCATTAGGTCTCACTTAGCCTGTATGAACTTTGTAAATATCAAAAGTTAATATGAATAAAATCAAAATTAATGTAAAAAAAAAAGGCAAACTTTCATTCGGCATCGGACTGTTGAGCAATCCAGTTCACTTTGCTTTCGCTGCGCTTCGATCTAAGATTGGACCCCACCAGTGGTAATCCAACTTGGATATCGTCGTTTGGTTTTTCTGTTCGCGTTATTCGTATTGTGTGCTTTTCTTTCCGCGTCATAAATTGGACGCTTCGCGTAGTGTGTGATGAGCAAGAAGAAGAGGAAGGCAGGCTCGAGCTCTGCAAAAAACGAACGCATTGACAGGGGCAATAAAATTTCGAGGCAAGCGTCATCTAAGGATGCATGCGATGTTGGTGCAGTGAAAAGTGCTCGCACTGAACCGAGCCTTCGCGAGTGTGACACCGCATCGAACAACATCGAAGTTGCGATTTCGGCGCGTCGGTCGAAAATGTAAACGCCGTTACCCAGGCAGCAACCAAAATCAAGCTCCCCGCTGGTGGTGAAGGCGGTCGCTCTTGACAAACTCATCAGCGAATTCGCATCGATGGGTATTACAGCAGAGTACAAGCTGTGTGGCATAATTCAGTCTTTTTCCAAGCAGTTAACATTTTGTTTTCCGTCATCATAAGGGCTTCGTTGGTGCCTTTGAGAATGCATCAATGCATTAAACTGCCGTTATGTCGAAGCAGACGTTAAGGTTGTGCGCCAAAAAAATATTTGGGGAATACCAAGCATCTTGAATGTCTTACTGGAATGCTATAAGTTATTTGGGTTCACGTGCCAGTCGGAAAACTGCCTTCAACTAGGATTGCATTTGCGCTAACATTGATCATAATGAAGCATTGACACTGTTTTCGAGGTTGTTATTAACAAAAAGAGTTTATTTCGCTTGTTTAGTCACCAAGAAAGCAAATGTTCTGGAATTTTGTATGTGATTAGGTTTCGCTTGCCAGTAGCAAAACTTTCTCCACTAAGGGTGACAGCTGCGCTTCTCTCGAGCACGAGAAAGATATGAAACTCTTTTCGAGGCCAGTAATATTAACAGAGGTATTCTTTTGAGAATAGCGCAAAATGCTAGAAGTGTTTATATGCCTAGTAGTTTCAAGTCACCAATGTAAACCAAGAAATAAATTGCGACATACGATCAGCTAGTGCATTGTTTTGCGAGGGCAAGAATGAATCATCAATCAATTATCGTCAACTGATTCTACAATGAAAAAACCATTTCAGAGATTATTCTACTAAGTAGTTGTTTCTAAAGTTTCACAGCATTATAGAATAATATCCGAAGGTATAAACAAGCGACTAATATAAAATAACAGAATTTTGTATGTGATTAGGTTTCGCTTGCCAGTAGCAAAACTTCCTCCACTAAGGGTGACAGCTGCGCTTCTCTCGAGCACGAGAAAGTTATGAAACTCTTTTCGAGGCCAGTAATATTAACAGAGGTATTCTTTTGAGAATAGCGCAAAATGCTAGAAGTGTTTATATGCCTAGTAGTTTCAAGTCACCAATGTAAACCAAGAAATAAATTGCGACATACGATCAGCTAGTGCATTGTTTTGCGAGGGCAAGAATGAATCATCAATCAATTATCGTCAACTGATTCTACAATGAAAAAACCATTTCAGAGATTATTCTACTAAGTAGTTGTTTCTAAAGTTTCACAGCATTATAGAATAATATCCGAAGGTATAAACAAGCGACTAATATAAAATAACAGCGTAGTTCTACGTCAACAATGCGGTCGTATCTTGGACACAACCTCCTATAATATTTTTTATTTTGAAAAATAAACGATGACAGGAAATAGATCTTAGACTAGCTGTCACGGCAAACTTCGTCCCGCCCAAAATTTGTTTTTTGTTATCAATACCTTCAAACATTCACGTTTTCTTACTATGAGCAAGTTCATGGGTCCAATCGCAGAACTGTTCATTGATTGATCTTCTATTCGACCCCGTTGAATTTATCTTTTACTATAAAATTCCTAGTATTTCTAAAAAAAACTCATCATTATAATATCAGATTATTTTCAGACACAATTCTAGTTCAAGATTTTTCAAACACTTGCAAATAACATGTTTCTCAGTTACATGGAATAAAATCTTTTAAACAGAAAATATGATAGAATAAAGACAGTCCTAAATCGGACAATTCCTTCCTCGAGTTCTGCTCTTATCAACACATTCGGCGATACTTTTTCATTGGTATAAATAGAAGAAGATATAGGAGTGCACTTCATCATATTAAAATCCATTACCAGTTTCGAACAAAGATCAATTTCGCTAGCGCAAACATCAAATGGACTAACAGCAATTGTCTCAATGTAATTGTAGAACATATTGGAATTTAATTTTCCGAGCTTTCCGTTTTTCCTCCACAGTTTTCCGAAAATTTTCAATTGTCATGTTTGGTTGCAATATTTTTGGTTGAAATATGTGTAATATTTTTATGGGACCCCCTCTCCATTTCAGAGGAGGGAGGAGTGTCATACCATTATAGAAACATTTCTCATACCCAAAAACCCTCACATCCCAAATTGTGCTTGATTAGTTCTCGAGTTATGCAGAAATTTGTGTTTTATTTGTATGACAGCCCATCCTTAGAGAGCGGGAAGAGTGTCTAACCACTGTAGAAATAATCATTGCATCCTAAAACCTCCACATGCCAAATTTGGTTTCATTTACTTGATTAATTCTCGAGTAATGCAGAAATTTTGTGTTTCATTTGTATGGCAGCCCCCCCCCCCTTAGAGAGGGGGGAGGGGTCCTAAACTGTCACGAAAACATTCGCCGGCCCCAAAAACCCCTACATACCAATTTTCATGTTGATTGGTTCAGTAGTTTCCGAGTCCATAAGAAAAAAATCCATTTTTATAAATATAGATTACGTAAAAAATCATTGATTGAAATCGGTCCACTAGAAAAACCTTGTAGAACTCCCACCAGTTTACAAGGTTTTGGTAGCAAGGGTTCATCAAACCGGTTGCGGCTATTCAGGGGACACTCCAATTGACACCAATATATGTTTTGTTTGTTAAGTAATATATACCTAATAAAATTGTGATATCAGATTAATCATAGTAATTTATTTTCTTTATTTTCGAATATGCAGATTTGTTCGCGTATCCGAATAATCATTCTGCTTGTGGTCGTGACACAATTAATGATGACTTCGGCGTCTTCTGTCAAAAGTCATGAATTGCATTGATCAAGCAGGCATTTGAAATCATTCGTGACTTGATGAAATTTGATGATTTTGATATTGATTCAGTAACTGGACAGCAGGAAGGAATAAATCAACTGGACGATGCAGAACCTGCAGAATAGTAGAGCATCAAAGAAAAATTTGAACGACGATTGCGGCAATCAAAGGTATCAACGTCCAGCCTAAACTCAACGTCTATAAACGGATTGATAAAAACGTTCCAACATCATTAAACGTGTCAATTACTCTTCTGAAAATTTTGAAATTTTCATTACCGAATAACCGAAATTTGAAATTTTGGCACGGTAATGCAATCCCTACTGTTGATCAATATTGAAATTTTATATACACCTACGAATAGTTCACTGAACTTGAATCCCAAATGATGTTAACATTTGAATGCCCTCAGCAAAACTCGCAGGACATACGGTGGGCGTTTGCTCAAATCCAACCGTTTGATGATTAATTGATTACCTACAGCTAAACCTTCACCTGAAACGTCGAACTAACCGTAAAATATTTCGACCAGATCGACAGCGCTGAAGTTTCCCAGAGGTCGACACACGCAGGTCGTCATATTCAACAAGCTAACCCCACCCCCCTCAAAGCCACCGCAAGAATATCACCAACTGTTGGTTATTATTGTTTACCTGGCGACCCACTCAAATCATAATTAAACATCGTTTTCCATTTTTTCTTCTGCCCATTTCGTACAACCCACTGTAATAATTTTCATTCTCATAAACTATTTCACTCCAACCACGCCGATGTGGTGTATACATTAGCAGCGATTCTGAACGGTTGATAGTGGTTCTTATTTTCATATTTTTTTTGTGGATATCGGTGATGGAGTGGAGAGAACGCGCATGATTGAACGGAAACGGGGTGTATTATTATTACCATTTCGCGTCGCATTTACTTCGATCCCTTTGCGAGGGTGGTGTCCTTAATGGGGCAATACCTGGCAGGCTCTTTCGTGCCGCGGGAAATTTAGTTGACCACGGATGATTGAACGGTTTGGATCCACTCCTCCCGCGAATAGATGCACGTCTCTCTGGACTGGATTTTGTGAGATACAGACGATCTAAACACAGTGAATTAGTGAATTTGGCTAGCTTAAGATTACGGCTGCAGCTCTGCAACTATGGGATGTGGGCCTTCCAACTCGGCAGCAGTTCCAGTGGACGGTGATAATACATCGAATGGATCGAAAGGGACTTACCGTAGGTGTTATCAGGAGGGATACTTGTGATGACGCTTTCTTTTTTTGGTCGAAATGGGATAGATGGTTCCATCGGTGTACAACTAAACAATAGCTCATCAATTTTGTTCAGGCTTTTCGAAATATTTCTTTTCACTTCTTCTTAAGTGGCTAACTAACGTTCCTAGAGGAAATTCGGCGTCTCAACGTATTACTTGCGTCACTTTACTAGTACTTAGTTGAGATTTATATGCCAAATAACACGCCTTGAATGCATTCTGAGTGGCAAGCTCTAGAATACGCGTGACCACAGTGCAAGTCGGGGAAAATTTCTTCGACGAAAAATTCCCCTAACCAGAACGGGAATTGAACTCCCGGCATCATAATGTGGGACGCTTACCACTCGGCCACGGGAGCACATATTCGAAGCTTATGAATGCCGAAACTCTTTTTAAAATTAAGGCACTACTATAACTACTATACCACGTTCAAATTTAGTTCGCAAGTGAATCATTTTTTAGTTTCTTCAAAATGGTATCTTTGATGTTCAACTTTCTGGTGCTCTGGTCACGTTTGTCTTGTCATAGAAGTGGTCGCTTGCTATAACATTCAAGTTGGATATCGCCAAAAATTATAGGAAGTTGTGTTCAAGACACGACCGCATTGTTGATGTAGAACTACCCTGTGGTTTGATTCAAGTCGCTTACCATTCTACCAGTTTGGTCGCTCTGAAATGTTTGTTTTTATTTTAGAATCATTTGATGATAACTGTTTGATGATTCATTATTGTGCTCGCAGAACAATACTTTGCTCGAGATAAGCGCAGCTGTCATCATTAGTGGAGAAAGTTTTGCTACTGGCAAGCGAAACCAAATCACATACAAAATTCCAGAACGACATTTACTTTGTTGGTGACTAAATAAACGAAATAAACTCTATCTGTATATCTCAACAACCTTGAAAAGAGTAACACTGCTTCATTATGATCAAGATTAGCGCAAATGCAATCCTAGTTGAAAGCAGTTTTGCGACTTGCACGCGAGCCCAAATAAATTAATAACTTAATGTAACTTATTGGATAACTTGGTATTCCCCAAATAATTTTTTGGTGCATAACCTTAACACCTGTTTCATTTCCGATTCGTTTGGTATGTAAATCGCCAAAATCCGTTCGCGGCAAAAGTAGTTATTAACGTTAACTTTATTTCATAAAAACGTGACCTGTTTTCTGATTTGGCACCCTCAATGAAAGACGTAGTTCTACGTCAAAAACTAGTCAAAGCTTACAGAGAGGGTTCCAAAAGAAATGCGCAACATTCCCTACAAATTTTAAATTAAGAAGACTTTTCGTAAGCTACATGAATACGGCTGATCACTGGAGGTGGTATGAATACTTATAAATATTTTTTTCTGGTTAATACTCATTTTTTGTTCAATACCTCAACGACGAATTGAAATTTGCACATTTTTTCTTTTGTTTCGAAAAACGTGATATAAATAAAATACTTTCAGTGATGAAATCGAGAGTATTATAAACGAGACATGCTAAAAACGCCCAGTGATATAATCGAGACGTTACCGTATTTGTTATCCGGCCGGATACAGGATATCAAATAAAAATCAATAAATTCTCATTGACACACGATAAATCTTTTCTTTTTCAAAATAGAAATAATATCAACTTATAACATAATTTTCTTGACTCTTTCATTATAAATTTTTGACACAACCGATTACACTGAATTCTTTTTACGCGACTGAGGGGCTGTCCATATACCACGTGAACAGAAAAACCATGATTTTAGACTCCCCCTCCCCCTCCGTGGACAAACGTGAACATTACCCCATACCCCTACTCCCTTTTGTCGACGTGGACATTTTTCCTTATTTAATTAAAGTTACAAAAACTGAATTGCGCCTAAATTCAATTTTAACTCCATTTAAGTTTAATTTATATCAAATTTTACTAGCTGTACCCTGCTGTACCTGCTTTGCTGTGGCACATTGGTTTTATATGATAGAGAAATGACTAGCTAGTACAAAGTGCAAAGCCCATGTTTCATATGAGTTTAATTTTGAAATACTTTTGAGTATAAAATATTTTTTGTCATCATCAGCGAAGACATAAAGGTTATCTGGTTTGTCAACGCAGAAACACGCAATGTACAGTTGAGCAGGTGAGGAACAATTTGCATCTGGATATAATTTTTACAATGCCAATCTATATATATATATATATATATATATATATATATATATATATATATATATATATATATATATATATATATATATATATATATATATATATATATATATATATATATATATATATATATATATATATATATATATATATATATATATATATTAATCGAGCAAATAAAACCCAATTAGGCACATGGAGGTTTTAGGGTGCAGTAAATGTTTATATGGTGGTTAGACACTTCTCCCCCCTCTTTAAGGGGGGGCTGCAATACAAATGAAACACAAATTTCTGCATCACTCGAGAATTAATCAAGCAAATGAAACCAAATTAGGCACATGGAGGTTTTAGGATGCAATAAATGTTTCTATGGTGGTTAGACGCTCCTCCCCCCTCTGTAAGGGGGGGCTGCTATACAAATGAAGCATACATTTCTGCATAATTCAAGAACTAATTTAGCAAACGGAACCAAATTTGGCTAGGGGGCAAGAAACATTTCTGAGGTGGTTCAACACTCCTCCCATCTTTCTAAGAAGAGGGGGCCTGCCATATAAATGAAACAACAATTTCTGCATAACTCGAAAAATAATCAAGAAAATTGAGCCAAATTCGGCATGTGAAGGTTTTAGGGGGCACGAAACGTTTCTATGATGAATACACTCGTCCCTCTCCCTAAGGGGGGGTGCCATACTAATGAAATGCAAACTTCTGCGTAACTCGAGAACTAATCAAGCACAATTTGGAATTCTTGGCATAAGAAATGTTTCTATGATGGTATGACATCCCTCCTTCCTCTGGAATGGAGAGGGGGTCCCATAAAAATGTTACACATATTTCAACCAAAAATATTCCAATCAAACATGACAATTGAAAATTTTCGGAAGTCTGAAGGAAAAAGGTAAAATCGGAAAATTCAATTCCCTTATGTTCTACAATTACATAGTGACAAGCATTGTTATTCCATTCGATGTTTGCGCTAACGAAATATCTTTATCTTCTTCAATCTATACCAATAAAAATGGATTGCCGAATATATTGATAAGAGCAAAACTCGAGGAAGGAATTGTCCGATTCAGGCTGTCTTTATTCTATCATATTTTCTGTATCAAACATTTATTCATTTAACGGAGAAACATGGTATTTGGAAGTGGCTGAAAAATCTTGAACGAGAATTGTGTCAGAAAATAATCTATATTATAATGATGAGTTTTGGTAGAAGTGCTAGGAATTTTATAGTAAAGGGTAAATTCGACGGGATCAATCAAGATCAATCAATGAACAGTTCTGCGATTTGACCCATGAACTTGCGCTTAGCAAAAAACATGAATGCTTGAAGGTATTGATAACAAAAAAACAAATTTTGGCCGGGTCAGCTAGTCGAATATAAATTAATGAATTTATTGAAATCATCTTCAAATACAATTTTAGTTTATTTTATTTTAGTTCACAACCTTATTTCAGAAGAGTACTTATTCCTTCTGGAAATTCATTACCATCTTCGCCAGTAAGAATGTACATAACCTGATTAATTTGATTCACATTTGATTCATATGAAATTTCAGTAGAACATTTTTTACTACAGAGATATTCTTGATCGAATGATAAATTATCCTTTCACTTTGGATTTTGAATATTTAATGATATAACGATCGCTGTGAAAAATGAAAATTGGCAGTTGTGAAAGTATGAAAATGTTCTTTACAATATCCAGTCATTGCTTTGACAAATGCATTGTTTCATGACAGAGTTACAGCGTTCCAAAAATCACCCAAAATTTACTTATTATTTATTTATTTTGTTGAGTGCAGTTCTTTGCCCACTCCGGAATATGATCGATCAATGCAAATTCTGATTCATCTTCACTCTGTAGTCTCGATTTACCTTTAGTCGGTAGCGCGATACGAAACCTTTTTCGCCATAGTTCGGAAAATTTTCAAATGGTATTAAAAGGGTATTCGAAAATTCTATTATTTTACAAATCTTTATCAAACATTCTGCATCAAGCTCAAATCTCAACTATGCGTGCAAAAATTAAAATCGCCTTAAAAATCGCGTAATTTCGAGCAAGTTACGCGCTTGTCACAACTACACCCAAAATTGATGTTTAGCTCATGTTTTGTCATCCCAATTTATGACATTAAACGAGACATAACATAACAGAAAATGTCATGACTCACAAATACTCGTGTAAATTAGCTTTGCATTGCAGCCGGCCTAGGTTCGATCCCTATTGGCGTCGTATGGATTTTTTTTTTGCACAATCCCAAATGAAATGAGAAAAGAAAACAGAAAAATATGTCTGCACACATACATACAAACCATTTTAAGCTTTCAAAATAGCTCATTATTTGCAGGGGTTAGACATCAATTGAATATAGGCTACCCAAAATCAAAATCAATATGGCGTCATTTGTTTACCAACATATCATTTGCGAGGATTGAAATCGTTGAAATCACGGAGATAGTAAAAATAATGAAAAATGCGCTGCTTTATACTGCATGAGCGATTTTCATATTTCGGTTTCACATGGCGGTGTTCACATTTAACATGGAGTTTAAAGTTAGCCACTATTCGACTATATAACCGGACCGAGTTGTAAGCAACAGTAATTGACAGAACCAAAATGTCAGTAAACCGCAGCAATATTGGGTACACTGGAAATATGAGGGATTTGACGTTCTAGTCATACCCCTGATTATTTGCGCATTTGACTCTCATGCACAGGAAATGGCATCTTTTCTGCCAAAGATGAAATGTTTTCTGCCAACGCTAGTTTGGGTGTACACTCGCAAACGCTCTCACGGAAAATAAAATCACACAAAAAAAGACGGGTGGGTAATGTCGGTGACATAACCGAAGTGACGTAGGACTATACAAAGGGGACAGCTTTTGCTAAATATATATTTTAAATATATTGTTTAATTTTCTTCTCCTACGTGAATACCTACCTATCTACCTGAAAAATGGATTAGTTTACTGTTTACTCTTTATGAACATGTTGGGGGTTCTGAAAAGAACCTTTGGTGTTGTGTTTTTGCGTTTTTTTTACAAACTTGATTCTTGATTTTTTTCTGAAGGCTTTGTACTTATTAAATGTTCATTAAATGTTGCAGTTCTTGCTACCGAGAAAATTCGTTAATGCCATCCTGCATACAATGTGTTGTAATTTGAAGCCACTTTTAATTCGGAAACCATACATGGGTTTGTGAAAAATGAATGATCAATTTAAAAGAACCCAACCACCAATAAGTTCAAGAACAAGCATAAACAAAAAAAATCAGTTTATATCATATGTCATATTATATCACTTATAGTGTATTGGTATTGTGAAAAACTTTTAATAACTCTTATTTGAAAGGTTTAATGGCCCTGAAACGCGCCGTGTTTTACGGTGGCTGGTTTTGCCACCAAAGCAGTCTGTATAAACAAACTTTTTCTTTCTTCTACCTGCTGCCGTTTTGCAATTGCGTTTGCCTCTCGCTGAAACTAGTTGTTGCCTTGATGAGAGCCGAACCGAAGCTGCTCTGTTCTTGATGCGGGTTTTCTGATTATCGTGAGCAGCTTTGCAAGTCTACTCGAGCACTCCGACGGCCGAAACTCTATAATCGCTGTTAGGTATACTGGTGCTCCGGCACCAATCCGTTCGGCCTAGTTACCCTTGCGGAGCAATCAGTGAATGCGACCAACTGGGAACTGGAGACCTGCACGGTTCGAGTGAGACTTTGCCTTTCCCTTAACTTGTCCTCCTTCGTTACGTCCACACGTCCACGTTGCTGCTTGTTTTCTTTTTATGATGTGATGCGAAGCGATGTTAAACGATGCCGTACAACCACACTGGTTTACGGTTTGAAAGAAAATGAGATATTTTTTTGAGGTCCGCGCGTTTTATACCCTAGCGGTATACGCTCACAGGATAGAGATAAATCGGCAGACTCAGCCAAAGGGGCGAGTCCAACGAGACGAACGAATGAGCGTTAAAAGCCAGCGATGGCAAAAAAATACATTCATTACGATTTGTTCGCTCGTTGGATTCACATTCACATGCACACGCTAAAAAGGGTCCTTTTCAGGATCACAAAATTATCTTCAATCTAAAGAGTTTATTGTTTTGTTATCACTCGATATCCCCATCTTGTTCGGCTAAACCTTCCTGTTTAGCGATTTGTTGCCACTCGCCACAGCTTTCACAGTTTGAAAATTTCTTCCCATCCAGCTTTGTGACATGTTGTACAGTAAATTACATTCAATGCGACGTGCCGAAGCACCGCTCAGTGTCGCATTGGAGTCGATTTTAACCTGTAATTGAACATTTGCGATGACAGTGGTACAGTGTCGACTTTCAATGTGGGGTCATAATTTGGATCTTTATGTTTACAAAAATATCCAACTAAATAAGTCGCATTACATGTCCGTCCAATTAGCTAAATTTCGAACTAATTGTAAATTACTGTACTTTAAATCTGAAAACAATTTAAGAATTGGTGAAAATTGAATAATCAGGAAAGTCCCCAACTATCAATAAGCTCAGAACAACTGCCAAATTCACATATTAATCAGATCCTGGCAAACAAATTATAAAAAAATCAATTTGTGTTTTATTATTATTTTGGATATTGTTTTAGAAAGCATTGAACTGTATTTCCTAAACTCTTTTTTGGAATGTTTAATGGCCCTGAAAAGCGCCTTGGTTTATGGAATGGTTCCAATTTAGAAAACTTTGTACTCGTGGTTTTGAAAAAAACCATTTCGAACGCCCTCGATGCCGCCTTGTTCTGGATTTGCCACCAAAGCAGTTTGAATAAAGAACAAACTTTTTTCTTCTGCTACCTGATGCCGTTTTGCGATTGCGTTTGCCACTCGCCACTCGCTGCAACTGCCTGTTGTCTTGATGTCCACCGAACCGAATGTGTTCTGTTCCGAATGCGGGTTTTCTTATCGTCGCGAGCAGCTTTGCCAGCTAACTCGATCACTTCGGCGGCCGAAACTATATAACGCCGGCTAGGTGGACTGGTGCACTGGTACTAACGCGCTCGGCCTAGCTACCCTTGCGGGGAACTCCAGATCAACACGAGCGGGAACCCCAGATCAAGGTTCGAGCGGGATTTTGCCTTTCCCTTCACTTTTCGCGGAGCGGGGATTTTTAGGCTGACTGGCTGGCTCGAGAATTACTCATGTGTGAGACTGCGACCAATGTTTCGTTCATTTTTTTTTCTTTTTCCTTTCCAATCGTGTTTCATTCTACCTCGCTGCTGCTCTGGTTGCCCGTTTTGGTCGGTACGATTTGAGGAGCACAAAATGGACCAATCAAAAATGGGCACATAGTGCATTTGGACAATGCTTGATATTTCACAATAATTCAATTATTTATCTCAAGAAAAATGAAATGTTATTCGTTATGATAGATGCGTAGATATATTTCCTATCAATTGATGCAAAAACCTTTGCGATCTATTGACAAATGCTCGAGTTATAAGCGTTCCAAATCTTGCATTTTTTCCTACTTGTTCAGTGCCTAGATTTCCATTTCACCCCCTATATCTTCCGGTTAGACGTAGTCCTACGTCAAAAATCGCGTAAAAAAGAATCCAAAGTAAACATTGCTTCGCACACCAGGCCACAACAGTCTTTCACTGTAAACACTACTGCAAGGAGTTGAAAGATAAATTCTAGCAAACATATCCAATTGGCGACCCCTTGCCATACGATTTAATTTTTAACAACAGGGCCCAAACACGAGCACAGTGAGTCGTTTCGATAATCTGCTGAGTGTGTGTATCTTACTTACGATCGTAGCAGTCCCGCATCATCACACGCCTGAAGTATGTATCCATTTCACATCGATAGACGACCAGTGAGGTTCGATGTTGTACGTTCTGACACAGTCTAATCGCCACGAGTGAGGTTCGATGTTGTACGTGAAGGGGTTAATGACCACCAAACGTATGGAACGTGATTACGACTGATGTGTTTTTGATGTGCGAATGTTTTTGCATAACAGTCGATATCGTTAGAAATTGGATTTCGAGCGCGACGCTGACTATCATTTTCATTTGCCACTTGCCACTTTGCCAACTGTCCCAAAAAGTGTCGTGAGCTTTGCGTGTTTGCGTTCATTCAGTTTCGTCTCTTCGTTTAATAAATGTTGAAGTCAGCATTGAGTTGTTATTCTCGGAAAATTCGTCGCAAAATATTTCATACACTCCAATAAAATTTCCTCTCGGCTATTATAACAACATCTAAATAGTCTAACCTCAAGTCCAAAAAAGTTACAGATAGGTAATTTGTATCTTGTCCTGAGTTGAAATGACTTCCCAATCCAGCGTTAAAAGATAATTTCATACGAGTAAGTCGGTGTTCTATGTACATATATGCTTTTTTTATGTGGCAACTTCGGATGCAGGAATAATTTTTGTTTCTTTTTCAAACGGCTTCAGAAGCCTTGCGCACTGCTTCATAAAGCCCCACTGTCATGTCGTCAAATTAGCGTGCTTAGTCGCCTATGATGGTTTTGATTTGTTGTGAAGTAAGTGTACCCTTTCTCAGTTCATCATCCCTGAAGACAGTTTCACTTTTTTCAATTTATAATACTCTATTAAGGAATATTCATTCTATACGAATAATTGAATAATACAGGGTTTTCCAGCTTTAAATTCCGAAAGTTAATTGAAATAAAACACACTTAGAATTCGAATTTCGATGAAACTTTTATTTCAAATTAAAATTTGGTTTATGCCATTATGTGTGAAATACAACATCATTCAAATGTCCACCTAGGGCTTCCTCGCACACCTTGATCCGGAACAGGTAATTTTCGATGACTCGGCACATATGGGGCGGTATCTCGGTCATAACTTCACGAATGTTGTTGTTTGCGGAGAGTTGGCATAGACACGGTCTTTCGCATAACCCCACAAAAAAAAAGTCTAGCGGGTTCAAATCGCATGATCTGGACGGCCAATTGGCATCACCAAAACGCGAAATTATCTTATTCTTCATCAATGGCACTAACGTTCCTAGAGGAACTTCGCCGTCTCAACGTAGTATTACTTGCGTCATTTTTATTAGTACTTAGTTGAGATTTCTATGCCAAATAACACGCCTTGAATGCATTCTGAGTGGCAAGCTCTAGAACACGCGTGATCACAGTGCAAGTCGGAGGAAATTTCTTTGACGAAAAATTCCCCCGACCAGAACGGGAATCGAGCCCGAACACGCGGCATGTTAGTTATGACGCTAACCACTCGGCCACGGGAGCACCCCACGCGAAATTATGCGTCCCTCAAATTTCGTTCGCAATATGGCCATGTTCGGTCGTGTAGTGTGGCACGTGGCGCCGTTCTGCTGAAACCACATGTCATCAGTATCCATATCTTCAATTTGTGGCAAAAAAATCGGTTAACATGCGGCCATAGCGCTCACCATTCACAGTTACCGTCTCGCCGTCCTCATTTTCAAAGAAATACGGCCCGATGACTCCACCAGACCATAATGCGCACCAAACAGTGACTTTTGGCGGATGCAATGGCCTCTCAACAATCACGTGTGGATTTTCTGAGCCCCATATACGGAAATTTTGGGTGTTCACATAGCCACCGAGCTCGAAATGTGCCTCATCGCTGAAGAAAATTCAGCATTTTGCTGCTGTTGTTCGTTCACCCAATCGACGTATGCCCGACGCATTCCATGGTCACCACGCTCTAATTTTTGTACCAATTGGACTTTATATGGATGTAGGTGCAAGTCCAAATGCAAAATTCGCCACAATGATGTGTTTGACAAGCCCATTTGCTGAGCACGCCGTGGAATCGAAACATTCGGGTCATCTTCCACACTGGCAGCAACAGCAGCAATATTTTCGGCCGAACGCACATTACGATGATGCACAGGTTTCACAATATCCACTACGGATCCAGTTTGTTCGAATTTACGCACTACATTAGCGATTGTGTGCTCTGTAGGCCGTCCATGACGACCAAAATCCGTCCGTAATGCTCGAAAAACATTTGCCGGTTTTTTATCATTTTTATAGTATAATTTAACAAAATTAACACGTTGTGCGATGCTAAAACGATCCATATTGTAAAATGGCAGACATTCAACTAACGATATGACGCTTTGGTTGACAGCTATGTCAAACGGTTGTCAGCGCAGGGCTGTATACTTTCGGAAGCCCGAAATGGAAAACCCTGTATATAGTAAATGAGTCCATGCTTCGTGGCGAATGCCCATATAGTTGGAAGAAATCTGTTGTCATACCGATTCCAAAAAATCCAAAATCTTCCACACCAAAAGATCGTAGGCCAGTTAATATGTTACCACTGTACGAAAAGATTCTAGAAATTGTTGTCAAAGATCAATTATTGGAACATACAACGAAAAATGGGATTCTGGTAGATGAACAGTCAGGGTTTAGAAAAAAATCACTCCTGTTAAACGGCTCTCAATTTGTTGCTCTTGAAGTGGAAACAAGCTATAGAGGCGAAGAAAGTAGTGTTGGGTATTTTTATTGATTTGAAACGGGCTTTTGAAATAATAGATCGACATAAGTTACTAAACTTGCTTTGCAATTATAATGTAACTGGACCTGTATTGAACTGGGTTGGAAGTTACCTGGAAGGGCGATCACAAATCACTATTTATACGGACAGTAAATCATCGGCGGTATCATTGAATCTGGGTGTGCCTCAAGGAAGTGTTCTGGGGCCGCTGCTTTTCTTGCTTTATATCAATGATATCAAACAGGTGTTAAATGGCAGTGACGTAAACTTATTTGCTGACGACACTGTTATTTTCGTTGTAGCTGATACATTGCAAGATAGCTACATAAAGATGAACCATGAACTGCTAAACTTAGACGAATGGTTGAAATGGAAGAAACTCAAGTTCCATAAACCTAATAATAAAATCAAACCAGCCGGATGCTATGATTGAGGCTAACATCTATCAAGCAGAACTTTCAGTGGGGAACCCAATTCAGGGAGAGAACTAAGGGAAAATGTCAGTGGGGAACTCGACGTGTTGGCTTCTGTCAGTTCAATAGGGGTTCAATTTGTACGTCACCTACGAAAATCAAACATATTTTTCGGCTCCGCGTACTTCGCGTATAAGTGAAACGTTGTTGGAGATATCTGTACTGAATTTTTCGCACTTGACCTGGAAATTAAACTTTATCTGTAATATTTCTTTCGACTTATCAACACTTATTTGTGATTGTATACATTGTATGCTAAGTATATAATTGTACCGAATGGAATATGATTATTTTGGAAGTGCCTCAAAATTTCGTTCTTCTGGGTTATTTACTTATTTTATTTTGGATTCTATGATGATCCCAATTTTTTAGAAATAGTAAAATGAAACAATTTAATTTTTATTGTTGGATCATGCGATAGATAAGATATTAGACAAAGATATGTTCATATCATATTTGAAATAAATCAGTTCAGCAGAATTTGAGATATTGTGAACACCTGCTTGAAAAAAAATGTTTCGAGAAAAGATGTGGAAAATTTTGAATCAAAGTCCTTTTAGAATGCCACCAACATGGCTATAACTCGATAAATAAATGGAATTCCGAGTAATACCTCCAAGGACACATTCTTGAATGTCTAAACTTTAGAAAATATGAAGAAAAAATATTTTGACATGTTTCAAAATCTCTTGACTAAAATACCCCCTTAAGACAATCAACATGGTCAAATTATGCAACTCGAACTTCAAAATAATCAATACATTTCTGATAAAATTTACTTACACTGGCATTGAATCCTTTTAAACAACCATTTTCCCCAACAACTCGCGAAAAGCAGGACGTCAGACAAAGTACTTAAAAATTAAATTGAAAGATGTAGTATAGGGTTGGGGAAAAAGAAATGTCGTATTTCTGATCGAAATTTGACGCTTGGGTGCAATAGGACATCCCATCCGAGCTCCCGTAGCTTCTGACGGATCATCAAAGATGTGTGAGGCCGAGCGTTGTCCTGGTGGAAAACAACACCATTCCTATTGTTCATTGCTGGCCGCTTCTTGTCAATCGCCTGCTTCAAATGGTCACAGTAGAGAACCGAGTTGAGGGTCTGGCCATAGTTGAGCAGCTTATAGTAGATGATTCCCTTCCAATCCCACCAAACACACAGCAAAATAGCCATATAGTATGACCCGATGCGATAAGTACAACACAAGATATGTTTAAGTGTTGCCATATATTGACAATATACGACATTTCTTTTTCCCCAACCCAATATTTTGGCTAGTTGAGTCTTGGCACCACATTTTATGAACCACAATCCTGAAATGTTCCTGACATTTATCCACCTTGTTCTGTGAATAAACAATGAAGTTGTTGGCAAAAAGTTATTACTTGCTCTTTAACGAAACTTAAACAAGTGATCTTCCATTTCAGATACAGCTTACAACTGATTGTGATATTTACACTCTCGATATTCTCCACAGCAGGGCCCGAAATCTTCGACGGTGAAAAATGAAGACCGACTCTACTCCCAGTAGCTTCGCTTCGACTAGAGCTGCTTCGGCAGTCACCGCCAACAAAAAAATGACTTAACTAGAAAATGAATTGACTAGCGTTGACTAGCGAGGATGACTGGTGAACTAGTCCAGTCAGTGGTTATTTCAACTGACTCGACTAATGAACACAAATCTGCCTCTTCATTCAACTGACTTCAACCCACATTTCCATTTCCCCCTGACACTAATTTTGTACCCGCGTACGCACGTCCATATAAAGAGGAACGAAAACTTGACTCTTGGTGCAAAAAAAGTAGTTACCCCATCAATGGACGGTTTATTTTCTACCCATCGTGAACTCAAACCAACTATCTTAGACATTTATCAAGTATGGTATAAAGGTACTCGCGTTAGTATTAGTTGGTATTAGGCGTGCAAAATAGCTCACATACAGCACGCTATTTTATACGTGTGAGTAATTTTCGTGTACGATACAAAAAAACCTAGCTCACCTGTAGCGTTTGTCAAACCACGATGAACTCAAACATCGATGCATGCATAAAAATAAAAGGGTAAAGAGAGAGAGGAACGAATTCGTTTTGGGGGAAGTCACTTCAAAATGCAATGAGGACAATTTGACTGGGAAGAATGAAATGATATAGTCGAGTCGGTAGAGGGAGATAGCGACTAAACGCCCGACAGTCGTTTTGGCGGAGAAACTGCGTGAAGAAGCCAAAAGCCATTACTAACTGAGATATAGTCAGTCGGTTAGTCAGCCGACTATCCTCAGTTGAACTATGACTATGCCGTGCCCTGCTCCACAGTACTGTGAAATTCTGCAGCCTGATTATGCCTGAAATGAAGTCACTTTTAAGAACTATTGACTGTTGATAATTGTCAATAGACGAAACAAAGGATTCCCATGATCTAAACATGAACATAATTCGGTCGATTGCAGACATCAAAGATAACCGTCTTACCTTACCCAGAAGTTTCATATACACCAACTCCGCATTCTCACTAAAATTTTTCAGTTTCTCAACCCTAACGGGTAGATGATGATGATGACCCACCTCATACCCCTACAAAGGTTTGAACTGGCCGATTTATCTAATAGATAATATTTATATTTAACCAAATTAAGATATCAGTATTATAAAACAAAACAGCGAACTGACTCTGTTGCAGGCATGAATTTCTATTAATCGAACATCATAAATAGGCAAAAACTTTAAAAGAAAAACAATGGTCCTATCCTTATCGACATTATCATAATGATAATCCCAACTTCAGACCCAAAGTTTTTTTAAGGCATGTCAAGAAAATTTCCAACCCGGGAAGATCCTTGACAGATTGGGAATCGAACCCAATATCTAAAAGTGTCTACTTAGAACATGATAGAGATCTGCCACATTCACAAATACTCGATATAACCATCTTATGATAAGATAGTTTACGACAATTCTGAATGAGCTATCCCCATTCCAGTTTCCACTTCAGACCCACATAAAAATTTCATTATATATCAGTGTTCTGCCAGTGTTCCATTAACATAGTCCAGGCCGACCAAACGCGCGCGAGGCTCAAACTCTCGTAGACAACGCTTATTACTTTTTTTTTACAATATACATAAACAAAACAAAAAAAATCATCATCATCAGTACGAACATGGTGTTTAACCTGTAAATAAATTTTATTAATTTTTATCAATTGAAAACATAAATGAATGATTTAGGAAAAAAAATTATAAAACCTGTTTACAAAACAGATTTTACGTGTGAAATACACATTTTCTTGAACTCTGCCATTGTTGCCGCACGTTTAATTTCTCTGGGCATCGAATTGAAGAAATTTATACCTTTATATAACAACGAGTTCTGCGACCTACTAAACATAAAGTTGGGTGTTCTTGCATCATTCGCGTTTCTTGTATTGTATCTATGAACATCACTTCCTCTTTCAATTCGATCACACAAATATCGCGACAGCATATCGTTCAAAATTTTGAAGATGAACACCATTGTCATGTAATAAATTCTCTGCTTCACAGATAGCCACTGTAGCGCGTCCAACATCAAACTGGAGGAAGTGTATCTACTACATCTTAAAATCAAACGCTTTACTTTATTTTGTAAACGCTGCAATCTCGTTAATTGTGTATTATTTGCAAGAAAGAGGATCGACGAGCAAAAATCTATGTGCGGTGAAATCAATGATTTATACAATTTAATTTTACTGTTTATTGTCAACTCTTTCTTCAAACGACACAAAACGCCGTACTTCTTGGCAATCTTTTTGATGACATTATTGATGTGAGACTTGAAAGTTAACGTGTCATCAATAATAACTCCTAAGTATTTGATTTCTTTCACGCGTTCTAATGTCTCACCATCTATTTCAAAATTTACGTCAATACTGGAGTTTGCTGCAGAAATGAGCATGTATTTTGTTTTGCCAACATTTAACTTTAATTGTTTAAATTTAAGCCACTGAGCCAATCTTCGTCTATGTGTTCCGCGGTTTCTTTTATATCCTTAGCTGCGATGAACAGGACAGTATCATCCGCGAACAAATTAATGTCACAGTATCGTAAAACTCGTCGCAGATCATTTATGTATAAAATAAACAAAATGGGCCCTAAAACACTTCCCTGTGGCACCCCGAGTGAGTTGCCAATGGGATCGGAAACAGAATCGTTGAAACGAGTCTTTTGAGTTCTATCGCACAAATAGCTTTCAAACCATTTGTACGCCATCCCTACAATTCCAATGCGCTTCAGTGTTTGTAACAATAAGGGCCTAGAAATTGTTTCAAAAGCGCGTTTAAGATCCAGAAATACCGCAAATATAGTCTCTTTCGCCTCGATATTCTCTTTCCATTTTGCTAATACCAGATTCAGCGCGGTTTCACAAGAGTGTCCCTCTCGATGTCCCGACTGTTCTGGTATTAGCAAACTGTTATTATCTATAAAATGTATCAGCTGACCTTTCACAACAAGTTCTAACAGTTTCTCTAATATGTGCAGCATGTTAATAGGGCGGTACTCTTCGGCTTTATCCGTCCCATTAACTTTGGGGATTGGAATCACAAGGGATTCCTTCCAAACCTTTGGCACGTGCCCAGTTCGTAAAGAGTCCGAATTCGATTTATTTTTATTTACCATCTTTGGTCACAGACCACACAGACTATTTAGACATTCTTAATTCTATCTTTAAAAACTAGTCTACTTATGTTGAAATCAAAAATATCGTGCACATCGTTAAAAAGCCTACAGCATCTATCTAGCGAATTGTTATATCCGTATGTAGTACGGTGCCCTTGAACTCTGAGAAAGGAAGTGCTTCGGAGTTGGCGGTTCGGAACGTGAATATTAATATTTTGCAGTATGCTGCCGCAGTCGATGTTGTTGCTTAGTACGTCGTAGATGAACAGCCTTTGCAGAAAACTACGCCGGCTCGACAGAGTTTGGAGTCCGATGAGCGCGCATCGATGTTCGTAAGGCGGTAGATTGTCGGGATTTGTCCATGGGAGCCGCCGTAATGCACTTCTTATAAAACTTTTCTGGATTTTTTCGATACGTGTTACGTGCACACTGTGATACGGGGCCCAGATCTGCACTCCATACTCTAATACGCTGCGAACCAGAGAACAGTACAGTGACTTCATGGCATGTACGTCGTCAAATTGCGCTGTATTTCTTCTCAGGAAGCCAAGCATGGAGTTTGCTTTAGTGACTGTCATCGATATGTGCTCGTTGAATCTCAATTTCCTGTCTAAAAGTAGCCCAAGGTCCTTGATAGAGCATACTCACACAAGCGGTGACTCATTCATCGAATATTCGAACGTGACCGGTGTTCGACTTCGGCTGAAGGTGATGATTTTGCATTTGGCTGGGTTTGCCAACATTCCGTTCATCTTACACCACGATGACAAGCGTTCAATATCAGCTTGCAGAGCCAGGCAATCAACCGTCGTCTTGATAATGCGGTAGAGTTTTAGGTCATCTGCATACAAGAGCTTGCAGCAGCTTAGGTGGTCGCATACATCGTTTAAAAAAAGTATAAAGATGAGAGGACCAAGGTGACTACCCTGAGGAACCCCGGACGGTAGTTGAAACGCATTCGATGTGGCATCGTGAACCTTCACGAAAGCTTTCCTGGACGAAAGGTACGATTCTATCCAGCGAACAATCCACGAAGGAAGACCGAGGCGGCTCAGTTTTGTGATAGCGAGACCATGCGGAACTTTGTCGAACGCCTTGGAGAAATCGATATACACGGCATCAACTTGACGACGCTTCTCGATGGCACCAACCAGAGTGTTAGTGAAGGTCATCAGATTGGTAATGGTGGAGCGTTTCTTCATAAACCCGTGCTGAAATTCCGAGATTAACGATCGGACTGCCGTGTACAGCTTATCGTGTAGCAGTCTTTCCAGGACTTTCGCCAAACAGTCCAGTATCGAGATTGGACGGTAGTTTTCCACGCTGTGAATGTTTCCAGATTTGAAGATCGGGGTTATGGATGCTAGCTTCCATGACTCAGGAAAGACGCCGTCAAGAAGTGATCGATTGAAAATAAACTTCACAGGGATGGTCAATGATGCAGCACAATTCCTAATGAAGGAAGGTGGAATTCGATCCGGACCAGGACCTTTCGAGGCGTCAACAGAAGAGAGGGCTTTGAAAATATCGTCGTGGCTGAAGGTGATTTGCTGTAGACGAATATCAAAACTCGGCAAGTTATCGATGTATTCCTGCGGAGTCGGAGCCTGATCGACTTCGTAAACGGTTCGGAAGAATTCCGCAAAGAGATTAGCAGAGCTAGCAGCGTCAGAGGAGCTTTGACTACAGTATGTAACGTCCACTGGAATACGTGCAGAGCCTTTTCGGGAATTTACGAAATTCCAGAAAGATGATGGATTTATCTTGAAACTACTCTGCAAATTGTCAATGTACTGCCGAAAGCTAAGTTCATGTAAACCACTATACTCGGCTTCAGCCGACTGTACAGCAGTTTTATTAGCAGCTGTTTTGGAGCGGAAATAACGTTTCCGAGCTTTTCGCAGACGGTTACGCAGATTACGGGGTTCGGAATTCCACCATGGTTGTGTGAAATTTAGGGAAGGCTTACATCTTTTAACAGGAACGGTGTCTTGAATTATTTGATATATGTTGTCGTAGAAGGCAGAGACGGCTGCATCAATGTCAGAGAGGTCAAGAAGCTCTGTCCAATTCAACGAGCCGATTCGCTCGTTGATAGCGTTAAAGTCACACCGTGCAAAGTCATACTCACGTTGAAATGAGCTGGTGCGAGAGTTCCGATCACAACGATAGATTGTATAGTTAGCTGCCAACTCGGTATTCGCAATGTCGGAATGAAGCCACGTTTCGGTGAAAATTACCACGTCGAAATCACAGGAGAGCAACGAGTGAAGCAAAGCGTTCGTTTTAGTACGTAAACCACGGACGTTTTGATAATAAATGGTCAAGAAATCACGAGTGCTGATTGAGGTTGGCAGAATTGTTACGTCGACGTTGCTCCCGGGTCGGCTATTGGCACAGGTTTCCAAAAATGCCGTGTGGAGGTGCCATTGTCCACGAATTCGCGAAATTCAATTCCTTGCGGCCAAGTAGAGGGGTCCATTGCCTTCATCTTCAGGTTTTGGTTGATTCCCAACTTAAACGACACAAACGTCAACGTGGTTGACGGTCGGCCCCTTGGAATAAGCGATTTTGCCACTACATCATCCGTCTGCAGACATTCCTTGGCGAGGTTTTGGATCTCCACTTCAGAAACTTCGGGTGAAATTTTCGAAAGATACAACCAAAATCTGTTATCTGATCTTTCTGTGGCTGCGATAGTTGCTCCGTTCGCCATCAAACCTGTACCACGAAACATTTTCGTTGGCCGTTCAGGTCGTTCGGGATCTTCGTCGCGGGCTCTTTTCGGTGTTGATCGATTGCCAAATTGAAAACGGTGAGGCAGGGGCGACAATACCGCTGGAGAAATTTTATTGAAGCCTCCTTGTATCTCCACTCTCAGCTCGGCAATCAAGCTGTCTTTTATCTCCGTCTTCAGATTATCGACAACCTTTTGGTACACATCGTTCAGTTCCTTGGTGGCAGCATTCATCGATGTTATCGTGTTCTTAAAGCGTGCGTTTGCCATGATGTCGCGACATCCTTTACACATCCAGAAAATAGCGGGATTTCCAGAGATTTCCTTGTATAATGTATCCGTTATTCTGGCGCATTTAAAATGGAAAGACGCTTTACAGAAACCACCACAGACAACTTCAGCAGATGTCATGTTTGATGCGCAACTATTGCAGATTTCCATTTTACGGAGGAGCAAACAAACTGGCAGCACTGTAATACTTCTCGAAAAACACCACCTGGGCGCACGTATAGATGTCAGATGGTAATCAAAACACACAATAGGCAACGGAACGGGACGACGAAATAGAAAGAAACTATTCGCTCTGAGCAATACGCACACTAACTCACGATTGGTATGTTTACGTTTTGCTCTTGGATGACGATGAGGGTGATAACTGCCGCGATGCGGAAAAACTGATGATGATGGATGTATGTGCGAGCTGCTTGTGAGTCTGTTTCGGAATCCGGAGTGAGAAGATGAGCAGCAGCGGGATAAATATATTATCAGATTGATACAGATGAATTTTTATGACAGTGGAAATTGATGATGAGATGATGAACGGAAGATGAGCTAATGTTTCTATTTCGGTGGGCGGCACGGGGCGACAGTGTTGCAAAAAACAGTACAGGTGGAGAGCGGCGAGGTGGGAGGCCTTTGATATGGGGCAATGGCGACGGGCAGTTTATTTCGACCACACTCCAGCCAGCTCGGAAAAATATGATTTTTCACTTATCCTACCTGACTGGAATATTGCGATTTTTCGTAGGCGGTTTATTCGAGTCGTAGCGGATGAGCAGATGCAGCGCTGAGCGATGGTAGATGAGGAACTTCGATGAAACAACAATAAATAAACGGAACGATAGGAGAACACGACTCAATAGCACGGCAGTGATGCCAAACCCATTTATCAGGTCCAGCAGATCGTGTCCAATGATGTGAAAGCAATCTTGAATCACTTTCGCGTTGACATTATCGGTACCAGCCGATTTTTGCAATGAAAAACAGATACCTTTCAATTCAACAAAAGTGATAGGTGAAAAACAATCTAGTCTGCTATTGATAGTAATCGGCTGTATTATTTCGTCAGGTTCTCTGACCAACGCAATACTTTGGTTGATCAGCAGAACACTATTAACGAAATAACTGTTAAATTTCTCTGCAATAATTTGGTCTGACTGTTCTTCTGACCCTCCGAAAACTATGGAACGCGGTATACTATTTTTCGAATTTAATAATGTTTTTAATATTCTCCATAGTCCTTTACTATTATTTTGATGTTCATCGATTTTCCACTGGTTTCCAAGCTTGCAAGCTTCTCTTTGAAAAGCTCGTCGAAAGATTTAACAAGCTTATCCCTTTCCTTCTCAATCGCAATGTTTATTTGCTCGATGATGTTTTCTTGAATGCTAGTGAGAGAAAGCGAGACCTTTTCCATCTCTCTTTGCAATCCCACAACATCTAAACCATCATCTCGCACGCCACATTTCTGGTTCGACAAACATTCGTCACATACAAACTGAATATTCGCATTATCTGCAATCAGTTTCGCTGTTGCCTTTGTAAGTGGAGTACAGCGCCGATGGAATCGAACACCGCACTTACCTACACAAGCGACAGGATCATCGCTAATCATTATTTTGCCGTCACACGCCTTACACTCGCTCATCTCGAGTAGGCCCCGTGCGGCAGCAATGGCTAAAGCGGATGAAAAAAAAAACAATACAACAATACACAAAACACAACACAAACAGCTACGGTTGCTATCCTGAGCGAAAGCGAGCCGTAGAGCCGCGACGCAAAATCACACAAATATACACAGAATAATTATCAACATGCAAGCAACTTGTACTTATCTGATAATTATTCAAATTCGCCGTCTGTTGCACAATTTTTCAGCAATTTCAGCCGTGAATTCCACACACAAAAAACACTTTAAATTCAGCACTATAGGCATACAAACTACCATGTTCGCCGAAAGAAAAAGCTCAATTTGTGAGCTGGAAAAAGGGATAAAAATATTTGATGATGCTTCCATAACCTACGAGAAGTTGATCCGCTGCCACCTGAATTCGTCATAAACGTTGTTTCCTAAGAAGACCGCCAGAGTTCTTGTTTGCATTATTTGCACAATCCCCTGCTATCTTGTTCTGCAGTTCGCGGTAATATCAGAAGCCTCGCCAGGAAGTGACACAAAATCTTACAAGTTAACTAGTGTTCGACTACGAGAAAATCGTATGACAGAAGGGATAAGCTTTATGTCGATATGTACTTCATGGTGTTTATGATCAATTTAGCAGGAACAATCGATAGCAATTAAGTTTATTTATCAGAAGTTTTGACAAACGCGGGACATTTCGCGGGACATAATCTAACGCGGGACAGTTTGCTAATACGCGGGACTGTCCCGCGGAAAGCGGGACGTCTTGTCAGTTTACCTTAGGGGGACCACATCCCCCCTAGTTCTTCCTACATCGTTTGCTAACGATGGTGGGCGGCCAAGACACATAATATCAAAATCACTGATTGTGTTCATTGTGGTTCATAACTCCATCTTTCTGGAACGATAGTTATTTGAAGCCAAAATCCTTATTTTCACTAATAAAAAATCACCTCTCATGTCTCATTGGTGCTCTCATGCATTTTTCTTGCCAATGTTAATCAATTCAAGGGACTCGTGCAAAATGTTTAGCAATGTTAAGCAACTCGGTTGACCTTATCAAGTCCAGCAAATCGATCAGAACCGATTCATCCGCATAATTGGTATAAATCGAAATTCTGGTTGTGCGGTACGAATCTAGAGAAGTGTCAACACAGAAATGTTTTTCCTATCGATTGGGCATCACTCCCATAGCATGCTCCTGAATCCTTAAGTAACATACATGTCACTCAATCCCTACAGCTTGGAGGCGAATGAACTGCAAAGTTTAAAGCCTCTTAAAAACAAAGAAACAAACAATCAATCCCTACTTGGAGGCGAATGAACTGCAAAGTTTAAAGCCTCTTAAAAACAAAGAAACATCAATCCCTATCCCACAGCGCCACCAGAGGCCTTCGAGATACCTCTGGACGTTGACAATCCCGAGAGTCTCATTAAAAAGCACCCACCGAAGCGACTCAAGCGTCTCGAGGAACGACCGACCACCCCCAAGAGCATCGAGGATCTGGAGGAGAAACTTGCCACCGCGGAAATGAGACGTCAGCAGGTATGTTTTGTTCAAAAAACAGGTTCCCGAAGTGTGACGAAATGGTTCTCAATTGCAGTTTTTGGCTAGCCGCTGTAATAAAACAACCACGATAGAGAAGGCAGAAAACGGAGAAAATGCCGATGTAAATGTCATCAAAGAAGAGGACGAGGGAGAAGGGGAAGAGGATGAAAATCTGGAAGATAACAAAACTGATGAGGCAATTATCAATGATCCCGAAACAGGAGAAGAAAAAAGTGATAACAATGAGAAAGGTTAACTCGCCAATTGTAGAAATATAAAAAATAAAACACAAATCCGTTGTTTTTTATTAAACATACATTTATTAATCTTTTCACTTTCATTATATACTTTTAATTTTTTGTTATATATAGATCATTTGAACTTAACATTCCACATCCTCAATAATAATAATAATCAATAGTCAATAATTATAATACTTTGGCATACCCGTATAATATTTTATATAAAATAAAAACTTCTCCATATATGTTTCTTTTTTTGTGCCTTTCCCCTCCCCAACAAACACTCCAAACGTCCTTCTCGTCTCCTCAATCTCTCCCCTGTTTGTAATCCTTTCTGTGTCTTAGGAAAATATCTCTCGTTGCAAAAGAGAAAACAATTCGCCTCACAAGAACATATTATGATGATACTCTCAATTCCTTTGTTCTTAGGATACTTAGGCTGATCACGAAAGGAAATCCTTCTTTTGGGTTTTCTTTTTGTTGTTTGTTTGTCTCGTCCGCGATTTTTTCCCTACTCTTCCCGCTCAGTGCTTGTTGCGTCACGCGCGCTCTACGTATTACAAAAATTGTGATTGCATTCGACACAAAATACCGGAAAAGTAACAACCTTTTTTTTTTGTTCTCTCTTGAATGTGTATGTGTTTTTTTTTCTTCATGTTTGCCGTTTGTCGATTATAATCGTAAAAAAGTAAGAGTTTTCTCGAAATATTAGTTATCTAAACATCCATCTAAATATTTGAGACTTTTTTTTTTGTTTTGTTTTCTTGTTGTTACTGATTTTCTCTAAACTTGGTTTATTTATTTTAGTTCCTTGCTAGGAGGAGTGTGAGTGTGGGCTAGAATGACGATTTACATGTGATGATTTTTTTTCTTATCTGTTACTATTAAATACTTGAAATGTTTGATTCTTTTCTCGAGTGGTATGGTGGAGTAATATGTTGAAAATCTTAATTCGTCTTCTTCTTATTTTCTTGCTATGGTTTTGCTCCGCGAATTATTTGTCTGTTAGTCGTTGATCAATGCAAGTTGGACGCCGGTGGGAAGCTGACTGTGTCACAGTTACAGATTAATTGAAACTGTCATCGGTTGGTAATCGGGATAGATCAATGAGTGTATTGCGTCTGTCGAACAGTTGGTTTGAAGCAATTCATCGGTTTTAATAAAAATAATAAAAAGCACCATATAAGAAGGAAATCTTCTGAATCAAGAATACTCGGATAAAGGTAATGGGTCATATCATTTATCTCTCGAAAGGGACGCAATTTCGACCGGAACATTGCACGAAACACTTATGTTTTTTGTTGTGTTGAGTTGGAACAAATGTTTTCAGTTGCAACTATACTTGGAGACGAGACTTGTGGCTTTCTTCCCGTTTCCACTTCACGGTGGAAACGAAATGAACGGCACGCCATTGAACTACGTTTTACGAGTTGGTGAAGTGTCAAAGATAACTATGGGTTTTCAGGCAGAATGAACACCTTTCAAATGGAAATTATGAATGAAAATGACCTTCTCGTTATCAAATTAGTGTTTTCTTCATGTGGTAAAATAATCTCTCACAAAAATTGTATCTGAAGATAATTTTATATTATAACGATAAGATTTAGTAGAAAACTAATTTCGTATCCAGATGTCGACACCGTATTGTTGTCATCACGGATACACTTTATTTCGTTTTCACCGTGAAGTGGAAACGGGAATAAAGCCGTTAGATTTTATACCAAACTGTTATGCCATATTATGTTTGTTTTTGTACAAATGTTAGATTTGTTTACGTAAATTCGACAATTTCATGCTATCAAAAATAATGGATCGGAGAATTTGCATCGAATATAGTGAAAAAACACCTGAAATAACAGACACCCGTAATATTAGTGGACGTCTAACCCAAATTCTTATGTCAAAATAGGAGAGCCCAGGGGAGTCAAGTTAAAAAAAGGACGTCGATCAAATCGATCAAATATCAAGGTTTTGCCCACTTTTATTTTCGATCACTGTTGCGTAGTGCAACTTTTTTCCCAGTGTCCTACGGTCAATAGAAATCCCTACCTCAAAGTTATGTACCGTTTAAGAGAAGCAATATGAAAAAAAAAACTCTGAAATTTGAAAAATAGGAAAAACAATTAATGAATTTTAAGACCACATTAATCATCATTGGATGTGAGATTTTTTGCCAAAAATAACACCACATTCATGCTTCATACAAGTGTATCTGTATCAATCAGTACCGAAAAAAATCACGTTCAAGACATTCAAATACGACAATTTTCAACCTGCCTTGTATTGATAACCTACTGCTCAAGCGAGAGTCGATAAATATGAAACAACACTATCAATGAACACCAGTGGAATGAACATCAACATCAGCTTGCCATGAAGTTCATTTTTTGATTGCATCTTCATTTTGGTCATGATATTCGTAACGTCGAAAATGAAGATCATTGCGTGTTAGTGGAAATCAAAGCATGAAACTCAACGTCAACCAATTGAGAGTGAATTCGATTGATGGTAACAGATGGCCTTTCATCACACAAAATTCTTGTTTTTGGCGACTTCGGCAATGGAATGTATAGTAAAACTCTTGTATGTTTTATGAATCTACTCCCGATTAATCAGGAATCTCGTACACCCCCAATTATAAATAACAGACAAGCGGAAAACGAACATTATCTTGTTTTGATTTCTGGTTTAATGATACTGGCTCTAAATGACCAGCAGTAATATACAACCCCTACGATATACAATATATCGATATCGTATTCCATTTTGGAAAAGAAGATGCTGGCTTCCGGGTCATTGAAAACGGCCGAAAATGGAGTTAGTGAAGTGCAGTTAGACAAAGAAAGAAACTAAAATCGTGTTAGAGCAAAATGGCGGTAATAAAAGAGCATATAAAGCGGAAACGGAAACGGAAACTGACTGTACCTCTCACGCTGAAGGTCACGAGTTAATTTCTCACTCCCGTAATTTTTCCGAAACTGGAAGTGATGAACCAGCCGAAAAGTGTTGAAAGTTACTCAATACAACATAAAAAAAGAAACGGAAACGGAAAGTGCCTGAATACAGGCTTTACGAATTTTGTTCATGCTGTTTCCGTTTAATATACCAGACAAAGTTCACGCGTCTCGACTCTTGTGTTATACTCATTATGACAGAATATGGTGTTGAGTTTCAACAGAAGAGAATTCATCCGATACTGGGAAAAGCTAATTTCTTCATTCGTGAATAAATTTTGATAATTTGTGGCACTGGTATCAATACCTGAAGGTGAATGGGAACAATGAATTGATGAATAAATAAATACTTTTCCGTGGAAATATTTGGTTGTCCCATAATTTTTTCAGCGCCACGCTATAGTCACTAAGTGGCTGTGTTTATATTAGTATGGGGAAAAAGTAATCCATTACGGTCCAATCCAGATTGGAGGGAGGTTCATGTCGTGAAAAAAAGTGTGATAGAGGGCAGAGTTTACCACGAAGAGAAGAAGTATTGCAGACGCTCTGGAAGAAATAGGCGAGAAAAATTGAATCAATACTTGCAAAGCAACATATTCGTCGTTAGTTCTATTTTTTCAGAATTCAGACATATCTCCAGAAACGTTACGTTAATGTATATGCTAATTAATCGCTGAGATTAAACAAAATATCTGTTCAGCTCTCCTAGAATATGTGAACAGTCGTCCAAACTGATGATTTGTCCAATATATCAGATTGAATAAACTAAATTTCACGAGAAATTTCTTAGATACCATGCGCACAGAACTACAGCCAAATGGCTATCGAGAGAGTAATTTCTGTTTTTATTTGTATTTTGACATGCGACAGCATTACTGAACTATAGGGTGACTCGAAAGTCATTAAATTTCTCAAGCATAAGGTAACTATCAATACGGCATCAATTGTCAATACCAAACAAGCAGGTGACCAATTTGCCCCCACTACCCCTACATGCGTGAATTGTGAAATTGAGTATCACTGGTGACTTTTGAACCAATGACTCGTTTCATGAGATTATACACCAAAAAACCAAATTTCGGTAGTCTAGTTTTAGGAGAAAATTGAAAACATTATTTGAACTATATATTATATTATATTTAACATAATTTAGGTCTTCAATATTTTAATGTTTCTTAAGATATCTCTGCATTTGCCTAATCAAATTTCAATGTCTATATAGCATTGAATGGATAATTAAATACTTGTTTGAATAGCCGTGGGTAGACCTAGGTTTCATTTCGCAATTTATGAAAAGCAAGTACAGGTCGGACTCGATTATCCGGAGACTCGATTATCTGGAGACTAGATTATGCGGGATTCGATTATCCGGAATTTTAGACTCGATTATCCGGAGTATTTTATTTTTGATTTTCAGAAACTTTGATTAATTTGTATAATAATTCCATATTGAATAGCCAATAAGGGCTTGACTAGTAGAATACAGTTATTTATGAAAAATGCAAATCCAAAATGGCGTATCACATATTTTCTCAGAATCCCATCAATATGGGTATTCAATGAAAGTGCTCGACTGGTAGAACACAGTAGGTCATGACCGAATCCAAGATGGCCAATTACTTTTTAATGGTTTCATTCAGCTTACCCTGCTTGTATGTATGTTTGAGAGTTTGTAGGATTGTCCCACATTAATTTCATCCATTTTTCACCGGCGGCTAAATTGAATTTTTCAAGATCATGGAATATGCAGATTTATAATGGCAGTAGAATTAAAGGTATGTTCCAAATTTCTGATCAATCAGTGATCAGGAGAGGGGTTAAATTTCAATTAATGTGGGACAATCCTACAAACTCTCAAACATACATACAAACAGGGTAAGCTGAATGAAACCATTAAAAAGTAATTGGCCATCTTGGATTCGGTCATGACCTACTGTGTTCTACCAGTCGAGCACTTTCATATGATTTCCATATTGCTGGGGCTTTGAAAAAAAATATGGCGCCATTTTGTGGTAGTGACCATTTTGTATTTGTATTTTTTATAAATAACTGTGTTCTACTAGTCAAGCCCTTTCATTTTATACCCATATTGATGAGGTTCTGAGAAAATATGTGATACACCATTTTGTAGCGGGGGCCATCATGGATTTACATTTTTCATAAATAATTGTGTTCTACTAGTCAACCCCTTTTATTTGATACTCATATTGATGATGTTTTGAAAAAAAAATATATATGATGCAATTTTGTGGTGGCGGCCATTTTGGATTTGCATTTTTCATAAACATCTGTATTCTACTAGTCAAGCCCATTCATTCGATACCCATATTTATCAATATGGGTATCAAATGAAAGGGCTTGACTATTAGAATACAGTGATTTATGAAAAATGCAAATCCAAGATGGCGGCCACTACAAAATCAATATGGGTATCAAATGAAAGGGCTTGACTAGTAGAACACAGCTATTTATGAAAAATGCAAATCCAAAATGGTTTTGGGAAAATCCATATTGATGGGATTTTGAGAAAATATGTACATCATCCGCCATTTTGTACCGGCCACCATCTTGGATTTTCAAGATCATGAAATACGCAGTTTTATAATGACACCAGAGATAAAGATGTGTTCCAAATTTCAGATCAAACGGTCAACAGGAAAGAGGTTAAATTTCTATTAATGTGGTACAGCGCTACAGACAAAGTTACAAAGTTACAAAGTCACAAACATACAAACGGGTTCAAGCTAAATAAAACGTTTAATAAATTAGTGCAAATCATATTTATATTACGTTTACCGAGAGAAAATTCGTTTTTTTATGACTCGATTATCCGGAGGATTTGATTATCCGTAGTGAAAAAAAAATCAATACTCCGGATAATCGAGTCCAACCTGTATAAAGGATTCAAATAAAATATTCTTGGTTGTATGCTCATAATTTTTGAACAACATCAATTTGTTCGTAACCTCGCACCGGATGAAGGATCGAAGAAACAATAGAAAAAAAAGTGATCGTTTGCTTGGAGTAGGGGAAGTGGGGGTTATATGGACATGTTAAGAAGAACTTCATCTATATCGATGGAAATTCATGCTTTACAAAACTTAAAGGCAGTTTCTTGCAATTTTTCCCATTTTTTCAAACCATTTGTCCAAGCGAACCAAGATATTCCTTTTTAGTCATATTCCTTTTAAGATTTCGAGAGGCTTTTTCTAGTTTTGTATTCTGAACGTTCTAATAGTAATTCTTCGAAAGAGTTGATCAGGTACTGCAGTCGGTCTCGAGGGAACCTTTAATGTAGTTTCAGTTTAGATTTCATTGTGATAGCACTTCTGGTATGTTTTTAGAAAGAGGCTTGGTTTGAAAAATGAGAGAAAATGAATCAGGGACAGTTTATTGTCCCACATTCAGGGAGAAGATAAAGTCGGGAAGTTACTGGAGATGAGACGTAGATATTTTAGTATGATCTTCAGACCCGTAAACAATATTACCAATGGGTGTAAATCGGATGGGCAGCCCTCAACGAAATCAAATATGTCAAACTCGCGACTGAAATTACGTCATGATACTTAATGTACTTAGTCACCTTACTTTTGTCCTACATCGTTAATTTATCTTATTTAGAAATTCCAATAACTGACAGAAGTACACATAATATGATGTGTTATCGTTAGAAATCTTCAAACAAGATAAAAGAGTACACATACTTAATAGTAATTTTCTATAATCAGAACACTGTGATGATTATTTTAGGGATATCCAAGAAGTGAGGTATACAAAAAATCCGGCGAAACCCTAACATCACAATAACTTCGACCATCATGAAGTCTACACACATGACCTCGAATCAAACCGAGTGCTCTCTGCGCTGCTTCCTGCCTTCAGAATATTCTTCAGTCACTTCCCACCTGGCGTCAGTTGTGTCTTTTTCTCTTTCCTATTGCGATATCGATAAAATCTACCGACGACGACGACGACGACGAGAGTATACAGTATGCCATCTGGTTTGCTAGAACTTTGCAGCTGTTCTTTCGCTCTGATATTGTGTAACTATTACATTTACTATTAGTGAAACTGTCAGAATTGTTCGCTTCTATTTCTCTTACAGTTTTCCGTTTTCTCTTCTCTTAGCAATTACTCTTTTTCTTTTTGTATATAAAAACAACGGAAAAATGGAATAACATAAATATGGCTTCACTATTATACTTATTTACTTTTTTCTTTGTTTTGTCTAGTGTATAAATATTTGATTCTCTTGATTCCTTTGTTCCAATTAGTTCGAGTTTCTTATTTGCTCTAGTTTTCCTTGTTTCCCCAACCACTATACGGGTCGAAATCGTTATCGATTGCAACCACCTCAATGAGTTTTTTTTATTCTCTTAGCTAGTGTGTTATCGCTGGTTTTCTCCGATAAGTATACAAATGTCATGAAAAATATCGATAAACTCCACAAAACAGCATCAGCTGTTCCACTCTTACAGTTTTACAGTACTTGCGACTTCTTAATTTTATATTGTTTTTGTGTTTTGTTTTTGCCTTTTTCTACTTTTTTCTCATTTTCTTGTTTCAATATAATACATCAAAATGTGCGTTAATTTGGTTGTATGAAATTTACTCGTTATATTTCAACACTTATATGAGTTCATTAAACAATCTTTATTTATGAATAATGGATGCTGTGTTACTGGTTAACGGTTTGTGGGTGAGTAACAATACTATCGCATTTGCTATTTGGATTCAGTGTTTCGGTTTCGGTTTGTTTTTGGTACACGCCTCTGAGACACACCTCTAGTCATACTTCTTCTCCTTCTCCTCGGAAGTCTACAAACAACTTAGGATAAGCGCTTCTCGCCAAGAACACAGATTTTCAGGATAAAATGTCGATTGTGGTTTCCAATATTTGGTTCTCTGCAATCAGTGCTGCCCGAATGAGTGTGTAAAATTGGAGAAAACATGACATCAACCTTGGTTCTAGGATTGTAACGATAGTGTCTCCCTCTCTTTCACCCACGATCAAAATATTCTCTTACACAATTTGATTTTTCGTTTTGTTTCAAATCACCCTGTTTCAAATTTAAAACTAATAAATACTTTGCACTTGCTTTGTTTAAGATTAATTACTCTAATTACACGTTGTTTGCTTATGAGACATTATGTTACGCTTACACTTAGCCATGCGATTTTATTACACACTTTCCTACAGTATTAAAAAACTACAACGCCTCCAAGAAGATATAGAGCTTTGTCTGTTTCACTAGTCGATAACAATATACTTTACATACATCTTGTTCGCTAGCATAGAGGAAGCTTCGCCCTCTCAACATAGTATTTTACTTGCGTTTTATTCAAGTACTTGGTTAATACTCCGATGCCAAATAACAGGCCTTGATTGTATTTTTCATTGATAAACTAAATCAAACACCAGTTTATGAGTTTCGCATAAATTATTTGGATGTGATGAAAACGAATCAAGAACGCCGGCAAATGATTATCAACTATATTTTTAATCACTTGATTTAGCTACTACAACTTCCTTGTGTTGTTTAACCCTCATTCATTAGGAGTACAGTTTTATATTTAATTACTGTTATTATTGTCTGCAGAATAATAAATACTTCATGTATAGTTTTAAACAACGCTTTGATTCGCTTCAGTTTACTTCCGTAGAAGAAAATCTCTCCTCCGCCATTTTCTGTTCGGTATCATTAATTGTTTAAACTAGCAAACGGGTGGATGAGTGTAAAAAATATCCCTCGCGATTATAAGTGAGCTTGTTTCAATTTCCTTGAGCCAGAAATGAGCTCGAGCGAAGATACATTTCGATTTCACGAGCAAGAATGAGCATTACATATTGCGTTACACATCGTTACATCTGCGGCTGACAAAACTGGACCGTTACATCGGTCGCGTATGAGAGCGAGTGAGTGGGTAATGCATAACACAATAACACTGTCAGTGAACTTGTACACGAGCTATCATGCAAGCGGAGACCCGTTCGCATGCAAACCGGAAATCCATTTCAGTCAGCCGCCAGCTTTCGATGGTGGAAACTTAGTGAATACGCTAGCAAAATATAGTTTTGTCTAATCTACACTTGTATGGTCTTATCGTCTAAACATCTGCACTGTCAATATCCAGTATTATCGCCGTAGTGTTCATGTCAAAATAAATAGATGGTGCTCTAGCACTAACAGTTAATTCAGCTATAGCTATGGATACAAAAACTTTGCTGCCCTACGTACCGCACATCGAGTTTGGCCCGTGCTACAAAGCCATCACATTCACATTCAGCTGCGCCTTTGACGACTCTCTTATCGCTATCTTAGGGCTACCTTAACAATCTACCTAACCTACACCACTTAAAACGATTCGTTTCGGGCTGTACAAAAATCGTCCTTAGCTGCCCAATTCTCTTTCTTTTTTATTCTCTGCTCGGGTACGTTTGACTACTCAATTTGATTGTATTATATCAATACCACCTGTGTTTGAGTTTTAACTAAATTTCACAGTTTTCTAAGCACGACACTCCTATGCAGGGGGCATTTCGTCATTGTTTTTTTTTACCATCATCTAACAGCAGTGAGCAATATTTCAAATGTGTGTTCTTCCGTTTGGTTCCGGTTTTGCTTTTACAATGTCCGCTAGGGAAAGATCTCTAGAGTACTTGATACGTTTGTCTAGGGAAAGGAATAGCGTTCGACAGAGATAGAATACTACAGACAATTGTAATATCACTAAAGTGAGCACTTTTTAACTCGCCAACAATGTAACTGACAAAATGTTGGAAAATACCACAGATGAAAGAGATAACTTAACCTACAGGAAAACTTTTTGCTTGTGCAAGCAAATTAGGAAAAAACTCTTGGAAATGTAACAATGGTTTTGACCGATTGATAGTTAACCAACGAAAGAATGTATAATGCAACACGCTTCAACTTCCAGCGTTGTTTTTCAATAACATCTCAGTTCATTAATGATAATGTTGAGATAAAAATAATGAACCTAGAAAAAAACTCGTCATTATGCAAACAGCCACAACTCTTCGAAAGATACACTTATCAAGATTCAACTGATTGCGTTCTACGTGGAATTTATCTGGTACTAGCTGACCCGGCAAACTTCGTCTCGCCCAAAATTTGTTTTTTGTTATGAATACATTCAAACATTCACGTTTTCCTACTAAGCGCAAGTTCATGAGTCCAATCGCAGAATTTTTCATTGATTGATCTTCTAATCGACCCCGTTGAATTTACCTTTCACTAAAAAATTCTTAGTACTTCTACCAAAACTCATCAATATAATATCAGATTATTTTCAGACACAATTAACATGTTTCATGTTTCTCCGTTACATGGAATAAATGTTTGATACAGAAAATATGATAGAATAAAGACAGACTCTTCCCCTCTTCACCCCTTAGAGAGGGGAGAGGAGTGTCCATTCACCATAGAAACGTTTCGTGCCCCCTAAAATCTTCACATGCTAAATTTGACTCCATTTGCTTGATTAATTTTCGAGTTATGCAGAAATTTGTTTTTCATTTGTATAACAGCCCACCCTAAAAGAGGGGGTAGGAGTGTCGAACCACCATAGAAACATTTATTGCATCCTAAAACCTCCACATGCCAAATTTGGTTTCGTTTGCTTGATTGATTCTCTAGTTATGCAGAAATTTGTGTCTCATTTGTATGGCGGCACCCCCTTAGAGAGGGGGTGGAGTATCTAACCACCGTAAAAATATTTATTGCACCCTGAAACCTTCACAGGCCGAATTTGGTTTCGTTTACTTGATAAATTCTCGAGTAATGCAGAAATTTGTGTTTCGTTGGTATGGCAGGCCCCTCCACCCCACTTGAAATGGTCTAACGGCATCAAATCGCACGACCGAGGCGGCCAATTGACTGGGCCATTTCGTGAGATAACAAGCTGACCAAACTTGGTTTCCAATATATCGATTGTTAATTTCACTGTGTGGCGCCGTCCTGTATTCGGTTATAATTTAGCGGTAGCGATTCCCAATCACAGTAACATGCCGGTCTTGATCATCACGGATACGGCCCAATGACGCCGCCGGACCATAAACCGCACAAAACCGTAATTTTTTCGGGATGCAATGGTGACTCATGGAGTATGTGTGGTTTGCTGTCTGACCAATAACGCATATTTTGCTTATTGAAGAAGCCATTCAGCCAGAAATGAGTCTCATCGCTTGTTCCGTCTTCAATGAAAGTATTAGATTCGTGTTTCCAGCCACGCCCATTGGAGTCCACGAATATTCAGTGCGCGACACGCACACATTCACGATATTTCCATTCAACGACGAACGACAACCGAAGCCGAATAAACCGAAGCAGAAAAAAGAGCAACAAAAACAACAGCAGCAACAGCAGCAACATCAACGAAGCAAAATAATCCCGACGAGAAGTAATCTTTTCACTGGTTAGTCGAACAGTCTTTTGCAGCACAAGAGATCAAATCCGAACACGAAGAGAACACGTCGAAACGTGAAAGTGTATCCGAGAACACGATACAAAAGAAAAATATAGACAAATTTTATTCTTCAGAAATTGAGGTTAAACCGTTTTATTTCCTGAATTTTTAAGAGCATTGCGAGACACAAAAATCATCGTCTGCATTATTATTTTTATTTTTTTGAAATTGATTATTTCATTTTATTCGTGGTTTTCAATTGAAAGATTAAAATGACAAAAATAATAATAATTTGGATTTTTTAAGTGTTCTTCTCATTAATCCGAATGATCTTTCCACAAGGATTTTATTTTTTCTCACAGAACTCTATCGTACTGCTAGCTCCTGTGAATTTGGTAAACCATCTAAATCCAATGTAAAGATATTCTCATATATTTTAAGATACGAGAAAAAAATCTTTGTACAGCGCAATGCTCTAAATATACCGACAAAATTTAGACATATAAAAACAATATTTAAATAAATATTAGAGCAGTACTGGACCTCCAAATTCAAAATAAGTTAAAAATGCCCAAAGGCCAAAAAAGTATTTTTTTTTTGCGCATTCCTCTTAGAATTTCAAGAAGAAATTGCGCTACATGTGAAGCGCCCCTGATCATCAAACATTGTGTAAAGGTGCTTGGAAGTTACATTCCTTACATTTTTATATTTTCTGAAGCGCCAGCCAATTTCGAGCCCGCGAGTACATCCACCTCTTCGATTTATCTCATATTACAGTCTTGTTCGTCAGCCAGTGTCGCTGACCAGGTTTAACTTTTTTGACGTAGGACTACGTCTAACCGGAAGATATAGGGGGTGAAATGGAAATCTAGGCACTGAACAAGTAGGAAAAAATGCAAGATTTGGAACGCTTATAACTCGAGCATTTCTCAATAGATCGCAAAGGTTTTTGCATCAATTGATAGGAAATATATCTACGCGTCTATCATAACGAATAACATTTCATTTTTCTTGAGATAAATAATTGAATAATTGTGAAATATCAAGCATTGTCCAAATGCACTATGTGCCCATTTTTGATTGGTCCATTTTGTGCTCCTCAAATCGTACTGACCAAAACGGGCAACCAGAGCAGCAGCGAAATAGAATGAAGCACGATTGGAAAGGAAAAAGAAAAAATATGAACGAAACATTGGTCGCTGTCTCACACATGCGTAATTCTCGAGCCAGCCAGTCAGCTTAAAAATCCCCGCTCCGCTGCCGTAACGATCATTCTCATTCAAACCGTACACCACATCACAACACATCAACAAACCAACCCAATCAGCCATGTCTGGACATGGCAAAGGAGGAAAAGTGAAGGGAAAAGCAAAATCCCGCTCGAACCGTGTTGATCTGGAGTTCCCCGCAAGGGTAGCTAGGCCGAGCGCGTTAGTACCAGTGCACCAGTCCACCTAGTCGGCGTTATATAGTTTCGGCCGCCGAAGTGATCGAGTTAGCTGGCAAAGCTGCTCGCGACGATAAGAAAACCCGCATTCGGAACAGAACACATTCGGTTCGGTGGACATCAAGACAACAGGCAGTTGCAGCGAGTGGCGAGTGGCAAATGCAATCGCAAAACGGCATCAGGTAGCAGAAGAAAAAAGTTTGTTCTTTATACAAACTGCTTTGGTGGCAAATCCAGAACAAGGCGGCATCGAGGGCGTTCGAAATGGTTTTTTTCAAAACCACGAGTACTAAGTTTTCTAAATTGGAACCATTCCATAAAACAAGGCGCTTTTCAGGGCCATTAAACCTTCCAAAAAAGAGTTTAGGAAATACAGTTCAATGCTTTCTAAAACATTATCCAAAATAATAATAAAACACAAATTGATGTTTTCATAATTTGTTTGCCAGGATCTGATGAGTATGTGAATTTGGCAGTTGTTCTGAGTTTATTGATAGTTGGGGACTTTCCTGATTATTCAATTTTCACCAAATCTTATATAACAGATTGAAAGTACAGTAATTTACAATTAGTTCGACATTTAGCAAATTGGACGGACATGTAATGCGACTTATTTAGTTGGACATTTTTGTAAACATATACCACTGTCATCGCAAATGTTCAATTACAGGTTAAAATCGCCTCCAATGCGACACTGAGTGGCACTTCGGCGCGTCGCATTAAATATAATTTACTGTACAACATGTCACGAGCTGGAAGGGAAGAAATTTTCCAACTGTGAAAGCTGTGGCGAGTGGTAAACGCAATCGTTAAACAGGAAGGTTTAGTCGAACAAGATGGGGATATCGAGTGATAACAAAACAATAAACTCTTCAAATTAAAGATAATTTTGTGTTGTGTGCGCAACACTGAAAAAAATCTGAAAAAAATCACACATATCTAGAAAAGCCGTAGGAACACATTCAAATATGAATTAGAGTAGTACTGAATCTGTAAATCCAAAAAAAAATTCAAAATTTCAATTTTTTTTTAGTACTTCAATTTTTGATGCAATTTTTCTGATAATTTTGCTTGATACACCTTAGTGAGATGCACATTCAGATTTTTTTCAAATTTTCGAAGCTTTTAAGGATAACGTGAAATAAACAAAAAGTACGTTTTTCACTATAGATCCTATGTTAAGCCACATAAGGGTTCAAAAAAACCGCCAAAATTTCTTATTTAATATCCTGTACAATATTTTCCATACAGCTAGTGATTTAGTTTGGGGGCACTTTTAACTCCCTTACCCGGCCAGGCTCTTTGACCCCCTTTCTGTTGACCGATTGATCTGAAATTTGGAACACACCTTTATCTCTGTAGTCATTGTAAAACTGCGTATTTCATGATCTTGAAAATCCAATATGGCGACCGCTACAAAATGGCGGATCACATATTTTCTCAAAACCTCATCGATATGGGTTTTCCAAAACCCCGTTAATATGGGTATCAAATGAAAGGGCTTCACTAGTAGAACATAGTTATTTATGAAAAATACGAATCCAAGATGGGTGCCACTACAAAATGGCGGACTATATATTTTCTCAAAACTGCGTTAATATGGATATCAAATGAAAGGGCTTAACTAATAGAATACGGATATTTATGAAAAATGTGAATCCAAGATGGCTGCCACTACAAAATGGCGGACTACATATTTTCTCAAAACCTCATTAATATGGGTATCAAATGAATTTTTTTTCTGTATTATAGTGATTTTCAACTCATTTGGCTGGTTCATCACTTGTACTTCCATTTTTGGAAGAATATCGGGAGTGAGAATTGAACTCGTGACCTTCAGCGTGAGAGGCATGGATGTTACCACATCAAATGAAAGGGCTTGACTAGTAGTTATGAAAAATGCAAATCCATGATGGCTGCCATTACAAAATAACGGACTACATATTTTCTCGAAACTCTATTATTATGGGTATGAAATAAAAGGGCTTGACTAGTAGAACACGGTTATTTATGAAAAATACAAATCCATCAAAATCCTACCAAATGGCGGGCAACATATTATGTCAAAACCCCATTAATATGGGTATCAAATGAAAGGGCTTAACTAGTAGAACACAGTGTAGCGACCCGGATGTGTCCGAAGCGGATGTATTTAGTTAATTTGAAAACCCCGTTGTGAACTTGGCACACTTTTGGGGGTTGTGAAGTAATTTGTCGTGCTACAGTAAGTTTTTGTTTGTTTATTGTGTGGTCGCCTGCGCGCGCGGAAGTTCAGCGTGACGACGCAACAGTGAGCCGGCGGTATCGTTAGTTTGTTTGTTTATTGTGCGATCGCTTGCGTGCGCGGAAGTTCAGCGCGACGACCGCGCGCCCTAGGTTTTAAGTTAGTAAATAAGGTAGATATTTAAAATTAGAAGGTTGAATAAAAGTATTCGAGCCGGTGAGGTTCGCGTTCCGTCGTTTCTGACTGGAAAGGAAAAGAAAGAAAGAACCAGTGCTTCAACAGTTATTTATGAATAATGTAAATCCAAGATGGCTGCCACTACCAAATGGCGGGCTACATATTTTCTCAAACCCCGATTAATATGGGTATTAAATGAAACGGCTTGAATAAAGCTAGAATATTGATGATGATGATGATGGTCCCGCCTCCTTCCCCTACAGAGGTTGGAGCAAGACGAGTTATATAAAAGATAATTTATTTATTTTTCTCAACATTGAAATCAGTTTAGCAAACATGGAAAACGAACTGATTTTATCTACAGATATAAGTTCAAAAAATTGCAATGTCCAAAAAAGCCAATACTCAGTAATGTCTGCCACAGAGCCGATACTGTCCCGACGAGGCCCTTGCAGCCAAGTGGTCCACCAGAGCACAAGTCCAACCGCCAGCCTTGTTTTGGATTGATTATGAATACCCTCATTCAGAGAAATCGAGAAAATTTCCTTTACGCAAAATTCCTAGGTGCTCCCGTGGCCGAGTGGTTAGCGTCATAACTAACATGCCGAGTGTTCGGGTTCGATTCCCGTTCTGGTCGGGGGAATTTTTCGTCAAAGAAATTTCCTCCGACTTGCACTGTGATCACGCGTATTCTAGAGATTGCCACTCAGAATGCATTCAAGGCGTGTTATTTGGCATAGAAATCTCAAGTAAGTACTAATAAAAATGACGCAAGTAATACTACGTTGAGACGGCGAAGTTCCTCTAGGAACGTTAGTGCCATTGAAGAAGAAGAAGAAGAAGAAGAAGAAGAAAAATTCCTAGACCGGCACTTAAAAAAACTTTCAATTTTATATCCTTTATATCTGTGTCTCGCCGCGCAACGCTCAAACTTTTGTAGACTACTTTAATTTTTTTTAAACTAATACAACTATAAGAACGACAAAATAAAAATAAAAATAGTCCATCATCACCAAGATCATGACAGACATAATAGAGATCAATACAAATTTAAAAAAAGATAATTAAAAAAAAAATTAAATAATCTACATAATATAATCCGTTCAAAAGAAAACTTCGTCAGATTCATTGAAAATATTGAAAACAAACTGCAAAAAAATTGTCTACATTAAATGATCCGTTCGTATGAAACTTCGTCAGTAAAGATCTTCGTCATAAAAATAAACAAAAACTCGTTCAACTGTTAAGAAAACACAGCTTTTACATGTGAAATACAGTGCCTCTTAAATTCTGTAAGTTTTGTTGCGCATTTAATATGTCTTGGCATCGAGTTGAACACATTTATTCCTTTGAAGTACAACAAATTTTGTGAAGCTCATGACAAGAAATTAAGTGTTCTTATTTCATTCGCGTTTCTAGTGTTATAACTATGGAAGTCACTTCCTCTTTCAACTCGATCACACAAATATCGAGGCAGCAAACCGTTAATTACTTTAAAAATGAACACCATAGTTAAATAAACAATTCTTTGCTTCACGGATAACCATTGCAGAGCGTCCAACATTAAAGATGAGGAAGTGAATCTGTTACATTTTAGTATCAACCGCATTATTTCGTTTTGCAAGCGCTGTAATCTCGATATTTGTGTGTCATTGGCTAAAAATAAAATGGAAGAGCAAAAGTCTAAATGAGGAGAGATGATTGATTTGTATAGCTGTATTTTACTGCAAATAGTTAAATCGTTTTTCAATCGACATAAGATTCCATACTTCTTGGCAATTTTCTTGATGACATTGTCAATGTGAGTGTTGAACTTGAGTTTGTCATCAATAATCACGCCAAGATATTTAATGTCCCTAACTCGATCAATAGTCTCATTATCAATAACGATGGAGACGTTTTCATTTAAACGATTTCGCGAGATTACCATATATTTAGTTTTACTTATGTTCAATTTCAATTGCTTATACTTCAACCATCTACTTAAAGAATGTAAATCTCCATTCAAATGTAAAACGACCTGATCTAAATCATTAGCTGCAATGAATAACACAGTATCATCTGCAAAAAGATTCATATCACAAAATCGTAAAACTCTTCGCATGTCATTGATATACATAATAAATAAAAGGGGCCCTAATACACTTCCCTGAGGTACTCCAAGATTATTCCCTAGGGGATTCGAAATTGTATCATTAAAAATAGTCCGTTGAGTTCTGTCATTTAAATAGCTTTCGAACCATTTATATGCAGTACTCGTAAATCCCATGCGCTTAATCGTGTTCAACAACAAGGGCCTAGAAATTGTTTCGAAAGCGCGTTTTAGATCCAAAAAAACAGCAATGACATTCTCTTTGCACTCTAGTTTCTCTTTCCATTTTGCTAATACCAAGTTCAACGCGGTTTCACAGGAATGACCTTCCCGATATCCCGATTGTTCTGGTATTAGCAAAGCATTGCAATTTAAATATTCCCAGCAGCTGGCCTTTAACGACTACTTCTAATATTTTCTCTAGCGTGTGCAACATATTGATGGGACGAAACTCTTCGGCTTTAATCGTTCCAGCAACCTTTTGAATTGGAACTATTAAAGATTCCTTCCACACCTTAGGCACATGCCCAGTTAGCAAAGATTTATTAATAAGGTCCAGCAAGATGTGATCTATGACATGAAAGCAATCTTGAATAACTCTAGCATTGACAATATCCACTCCAGCCGTTTTTCCTAAAGAAAAGCAAATAGTTTTAAGTTCATTGATTGTAATTGTGGGAAAACTTTCTTTATTATATTAAAAGTTAGAAAATAACTAGGCAAGTAGCAGTTAAGTAACCTCGCTACCCAACATCCCAAAAAATCGGGGTTCTACTGTTTTGGGCAATGATCGGATGAAATCTAAATAAAATAAGTAAAAAAAACTTTTTAAGTTAAACGGTTTAATTGTGATTAATCATAATAATGTACTAAAAGCTAGAAAATAATTAGGCACGTAGCAGATAGCAGTTATCACACGACTCCTTCATTAGTCTAGGACATTGATAAGACTAAAATAAAATCGTGGGGCATGTTGGATTTCCATTATCCACAAATAGCGACTCCATCATATGTCCCACGATTTTATTTTAGTCTTATTAATGTCCTAGACTAATGAAGGAGAAAAGTGATAACTGCTAACTGCTACTTGCCTAATTATTTTCTAGCTTTTTATAACATAATAATTGAATCACAATTAAACCGTTTAACTTAAAAAGTTTTTTTTACTTATTTTATTTAGATTTCATCCGATCATTGCCCAATACAGTAGAACCCCGATTTACTGGGATGTTGGGGAGCGAGGTTACCGTGTATAACGAAAATCACAGTTAACACAATGAAGGACTGTAATTAGGTCCAAATACGGAAAAAGTTATTTTAGCATGAGAACTATGCTTTAGTAATACAGCAATCGTTATGTGAAGGCCACGACCAAAACAAAAGAGTAAGAGCCTACCACTCACAGTCAAATTTACGGAGTGCTTCTACTGTAATTAAATTGCGCGAAAATGGGTACAATTGGACGGAATTTTAAAAAAATGTCGAGAAGGCCACTTACCATTATCTCTCGTTTTGATGTACAGAAGAATGGAGTTCTGAAGTAGTATTTGTACATCTAAGATTTCCTATTTGGAACGAAAATATGGGTTTTCGTCCGTCTCATGCTACATTATATTTCTCTAGCAAAATTTTCAGCGGAATCGAACTTAAACTTAATTGTGTCATCTCCTGCAATAGGGGTTCACTAGAGCTTTGGTCCTTCAAAGAACAAGAGAAGCCCGGCAAGCGAATTGGACGAATTGGATCAGGTGAAGCAGGATTTGCGAAAAGTTTGTGTAGTTCGAGGTTGAAAAATTGCATCTCCTAATGAAATGTAGGACCATTGTAAATAATTCATATGTCTTACAAAAAATCAGTTTGTTCGTACTGCCAGCTCCACGCCGGAGCGAAGAAGTTGGACATCGTGAGTCGGGTATTTGACGTCCCCTACCAAGGAGGTAAGCGATGATATATCTATCACACGTCGGACCCTAGGGGCCGACGTTGAGCTTTTTGGTAGGAAAGTGCTGACTAACTGGGACTGACAGTTACAAAATATTAAAATTAAAATATATACGGTTTGTTTTCGGATGTTTCACAAAATGTGCTTACTTCCTAGTCGAATTGCTGACTGTTTTCTATTTATACAATAAGTATCATTGGGAACTGGGACCGCCACTGATATTGTGCAAACGCTCGTAAAGCGGGCTGAATGGAAAGCACAGCAAGATACAATTGAGGCTTAACGTGTTAATATAATCACTGTTCAGATAGCTTCAAAACTTTCCCACCGGTTTTTGAAATTGAATTGGGTGTGTATTTTTGTGTAGGTCAGTTATCTCTCAAATCTTCCCATTTACAACATTGAACAAAACATATGATAGACACTACTGAACATAAAAACACAATAAAAGATACCGACAAACATAATCCACCAAACAACGATAGCAAACGTACATACACACACAACATAGATCACATAAATCGACTGGAATGGAAGGCGATTGAATTCATGAGTTTGTAGTTTGAAAATCGTTTAGGCCGTAAAACAACCAATCGCCTCGAGATGAGTCAAACCTAGGCCAAAGGAACCGTGTAATGGAAAATCAGACTGGAATAGATGAAGTCTAACACTAGTCTTACCGTTAATATGGTTTAGCACGCTTAAAGATTTCTCTCACTATTCGACTACTTTATGGTTTAGGGGATACATGTGAGTAGTATTATGTCCTACAGTGTTCACTACAGCTCCCTATCATATACATTAATGAATGAATGATGCGTTTTTTCTTGTTCACTTCTCACTATACACTCGTTTTGTTTTTTTTTTTTTCGCTAGAGGATACAATTAATCTCACTTTCTTAGTATCTTATTAACCGTTTAATCTTGTTTCGATGAATTCTCTTCTTTTGCAGCAACAGAAAGTGCACATCTGTCTCTCCCTCTCTCGCGGGAATACTGTCCCAATTTTCATACGTCATTTCACAAGGGCTATTTCAACAAACCCCACACTGAATAGATCCCAATTAGTTCCGCCGAAAGTTTGTAAACATGGACCACACAGAAACTCCGAAGGGGTTGCCCGTCGAAAGTTTGGATTCGCCGGAATTTTTCTCCCGGCTAAATCCAAACGAAAGGCGAGCGGCGAAAATCTAATTAGTATCTTTTTACGCCGCTAATCGTCTTTGCCTCCCTTTTTGTCGGACTCATTTTTTTTTTCGTTGTATCTTGGTTAGGTCCACAAGAACGTGACGAGCGTTTTCTCGCATCAGTTTGCTCGGGTGGCTGAATGCGTGGGAGGGTTTACAAAGGCATCAACACGCTGGCAATAAAAGCCACCAAAGGCAGCCACGCACCACAAACAGACGCACACACACACACACACACTCCCGGAGCCGGCGTTGAGATGGGTGAGTGACGTGTGAAAACGACAATGGCGAAGTTCGGAAATTGGTTTTCCCAGCCCAAAAAGAGATGCGTTTGTGTCCAGGGCACATGTTGCGTGAGCAAGTTTCACTCCCTTTTCTCTCGACCGTAGCATGAAAGAAGCAATCTAATTTGATTATAGATGTTGTGAGGCCATTTTTTCCGGATAACGAAATAGATTACGATGGTAAATCGGAACGGTATGGATTTATGGGGATGGCTTGCGCCGAAACGCTCAGTAATTATTTCCGAGTAAAATCAAATCGGGTTCATTTGCTTCATTCACGTTAAGCACACAAACATCGACTAAGCGCAAACAATAAATCTGCAATAATTCTGCTACATATCACAAAACATAGCTCTCGCACTGTGTGGTCATTAATCTTAATTAATCACACGAGAAACCACCAGGAGAAACAAGCTGGGAGGTTGATTGGAAGTCGCGAAAGCCCATCACGTCGGCAAAGACGGTTGCGTCGACAATGACTTCGTTGTGAACTTTAGGGGGAGGGAGCCGGGTCAACCAAAGATATGAATAGAAAACTTATCCCGGCCGGCCCTGAGGACACAGTGGATTGTGTGTCGTCCACAGCTAGAACCCTCGGGCGTCTGTTTTTGTTTCAGAGATACGAAACCAGGAAATGGTTTCGAATGAATGACAGGAAGTCCGACGAGATTAAGGAAGTGCCACAGACTGTGGGTTGGGTTGCGGTTGTATGTAGAAAATAATATATATATAAAGAACAAAACAAGGCAATGTTGATGAAATTTGATCCCGAAAACAGACCTGCCGATGATTTTCCTTTAGTGCGAGAAATAGTGATAAAATCCATGACATTGGTTTACATCACCACCAAGGTATTCATAAATATATAACGGGATATAACGAAAGATGCGGTACCAGTTTGAACATTAAACTATTTTAATGTGAAATATATGGAAATATCTGAATTCTATTGTCTAATATAGCTAGAAAATAAATTAAAAGTGAATGCCATTCCAGAATCAAGGAAACGTAAAACCATAAAATATTAAATGTTTGTAAGATGAATAGAGAACTCCAAATTTTAGACGTGAGAATTCCCTGGGACATAAAATTGTTCATTTGTTGTAGTTCTGAATCAATAATATTTCCGATGGTGATACAACTTTAGTGAAAATATCATCGTATCTTTTGTTCGGAAAACAATATCTTTTTTCACATCAGGAAACTTATTAGCTCCCCATACTGGAAGTTTTTTTTCACACTCATTTTTAGATTTACACTACATTATATGGCAAGTAATTTAGTAAAACTTTTTTTTCTTCTACAGGAATTCTCGATGCTGATTTTCATTGGGTATATTAGGTATTGGGCACGCCTTCAAGTCTTTTACAATCTGTGTCTGTATAGTCTGTATAGAATACCTTACTTTTGCTTAGGAAACAGCGCCAGTATCGGAGGTCCGATTTTTTTCGCCACATGTTGCAATCCACTTCTTGTGTGCTTTTTACAAATTTTGGTTATAAGCGTTGGCCTCAAAAAATCTTTAAAATTCACGAGTTCATGTTCATATTCCTTTTCTGTTTGGTAGTTAGCTCCTATCAATTAAGTATATGAGATAAATAGGAAGATTTTAGAAATAGAGTATAATTTCTCTTAGTTGATATTGTGATGCAGCACAATGAACTGGCAGTTTATAACATTTTAACTATATTCTATGTATGAATAACAAAACATATCGTCGATTCACGAAATTTTTTAAGAGTCCTCACGGCGACCTTCTCAGATTAACCTTTGCGCCGCGATAAGGAAAATACGTTAAAATATAATAAAAACTGTTTCGGTTATAATTTGGTCGCATAAAGTAGAACATTTTCAACATAGAAATAATGGAAAAACACATCTGTTAACTCGTTCGTCGCCAAACGCTACCGAGCTGAGTTTCATTCGAAGCCTAACTTGCGGATAAATTATCAAATGAAGATCAAACTATGTTTGTACGCATTTTTCGCATGATCTAGCAATTCAGTGTTTCAGTTTCAAGACGAACTGACAACAATAACATATGCCAATGTCATATAACATGGTTTTCGTATGGAAATGTAGTACGAACCATTCGTAATACGAAGTAATCAAAAGCATAGAGTAAACACTATATTTTTAGTGATATTTTTTTTGATTTAATGATTTTTCTACATATCGTAAATCTATATTTAGGTGTTAATTCCATCAAATTCGGTTTAAAAATCCTGTTCAATTTCAACGAGGAAAGTGTCACCCATATCTGGGTGACGGAGCGACGAACTTGTTAAACTGCTGCATGGTGACTTGTGTTCAAAGATGCATTACTTGCTCAATTTTTACTGCGTTGAAAATGTAAAGTTTCGTTGCGAATGGACACCATTTGCCGGATTTTCTGTTTTTTTTTAAATAAAAGTACAGCTGAGGCGCACTGAATGCTTGTGGAAGTTTTTTTGGCGACTCTGCACTATCGGATAGTTTTTGCAGGAAATGGTTTGGATGATTTAAAAGTGGTAATTTTAGTGTTAAAGACAGGAAGCGTTCGGGTCAACCGAAAAAAATTGAAAACAAAAAGTTAGAGACATTACTCGATCAATATTCGTGTCAAACGCAAACAGAGCTTGCAGAATCATTGGGAGTAACTCGCCAAGCTATTTCTAAACGACTCAAAGTCGTAGGACACATCCAAAAGCAAGAAAAATTATGTTCCATAAAAAATGAAAGCGAGAGATGTCGAACGGTGATTTTTCTCATCTGTACTTTTTCTTCAAAAAATCAGTACCATCGAAAATATTCGTTGTAGAAACAATATATTTTATTAGAATGAAAAAAAAATCATTTATTTAATACAAATACTACATTTACATGTGCAAGTCATTCGAGTGTTTGATGATGCTTATACAGGGTGCGGCAGCATAACTTACTTTTTTCAAAACTCAATAAAAACTATTGTATGCATCGGAAAATATTTATTTGTTTTTTATAATGTAGGTACATGTCTAAAGTTTTTATTTACATTGTTTTGAAGATCAAATCTGTTGAGGGACGTCCCCCATTCTCCATACATTGCGTAAACCGATTTCTGGCGTTTGTCATGACTCTTGTTAGCATAGCAGGTGTTATGTTGGCAATTTCTTCTTGGATGTTAGTCTTCAAATCTTGTAGGGTTTGTGGACGGTTCACATAAACACGGGATTTCAAAAAACCCCATAGAAAAAAATCGCAAGGGGACAGATCGGGAGAGCGTGCCGGCCATTCCAAATCGCCTCTAATTGAGATAAGGCGCTCTGAAAAGTGTTCGCTCAAATCAGCCATCGATGCTCTTGAAGTGTGTGCTGTTGCACCGTCTTGTTGGAACCAAGTGTACCCCAAATCCAAATTTTCTAGCCGTGGGAAAAAAAATTTGTAGCATGTTTACATACCGGTCCGAATTCATCCCTCACTATTCCAACGCATGATGGCGACTGAACCGTGTCGGGACAAAACTTTACAGTATCCCCTCTTGAACGAGACCACTAGCGCTCCGCTATGACATCAACTAACTGAGTGGCGCGCATTTTAAAAAAGGAAGCTATGCTGCCGCACCCTGTACAAAGCCACTACGTTTAATCAAATCTTCTGGTCTCAAAATAGTGTTCATCGTATCGTTGCTGAGCCGATTTCGAAGCTTATTTTCGTTCCGATTATATTTAAAAAAAAGGCCGAGGAGTGAGACGTAGTGAAAACGATACAAACAAGGCATCGAAGCACCGAAAATGGGTGCGTCAATTCTTTTTAGACATTAAACCATAAATTTTTTTTGGACATCAAATTTTTGTCCACCAATCCTACATATGCTCGTTCTCTAAAAATGAATATCATTCCTTATGGAGTTATTCCACCTTTAGGGTACGGAATTTATTCTCCAGATCTTGTATATTCCCATCGTAGAACCCTGTAAACGAATTTCGTCCATATGAAAGTGATCAATTATTGCATTATTAATCCTTTATTATCAGCAGCACCAAGCGATTCTGCGGCGTCGTCATGTCGTCATGTACCTTTATGTTGCTTACTTCAAATGTAAAAAATTTCACACGCGGAAAAAAATCTCTACCAATCTTTACTGTTTGACGAAAAACTGTACTCTGTACCGTACAGAATCTGTACCAAAAATAACGAAAAAAAATCTGTACCTTTTCCGATAAATCTGTATGTGTGGCAACACTGATCTTGACCTTGTCTCTTTCGACTACCTCTTGTTTGGACCGATGCAGAATGCTTTGGGTAGAATACACTTTACTTCAGAACAGAATTTTGTTAGATCCATTTAGATCCATTCCAGGTTTCAAAAGATGAACGTTCCTTTCGGACAGACTTCGTAAATTGCCAGATAGATGGTGATACATTATGAAAGATCTACAAGATTCATTTAATTTTTCGTGAACTGAACAATGTCTTTTAATGTGGTGTTTTTATATAAAAATGAATATCATCCGGACGAGGATGTGGAGTTCTGACCTCCGCCCATTACGCGAAGAAGTCGCTGGAGGAGATAAACTTCTTGAAGATAGATTTTGTTCCGAAGTCCACCAAGTCCATCGAGAATTTCGCGGCAAACAGGAAGCGGAAGGTGTACTCCATTCATTTTGTGGCGAAAAACTATTATTAATAGATCTAAGAAATTTAAGAATTTTGTGAATTGATACCAAAAAAAAAACCACACCGACCTTAGTTTAAGAGTTAAAGTACAGTAAAACCTGTTTTTGTACGGTTTTTTGTGCGATTTTTTTTGTGCGGTTTTCTGTTCTTGTGCGGTTTTTTGTGCGATTTTTTTTTGTGCGGTATATGAAAAGAAGCATATTTGACCAAGTTATCGTTCATTTAATTTTTTCGATGGTTTATATGCATTTCAGTGCGAAAAAAGTATATTTGCGTCTCAATTATCCATTTCTGAAATCATTCACCTCCTCCCATCAAATGCTCTAAGTTTTTCTAAGTTTTTGCATGACATGATTTCTAAGAGCAACACGTTTCGACATGCAACTAAAAACACAAAACAGCCACGCACAACCGAAAAGACAAACTGTCCCATCGCAAAGCATGGAAACAAAAGGAAATTGAACGGTGAACGTGTAGTTCTGCTTTCTCATGTTCAGCATAAGGCGAAAAGATGCAAAAGTCTTCCTCATAGACTAGCTTTACAATAAATAAGTAACACAATTTGTATTGTTCCTACTGAAGCACAGTGAATGCGAATTTTTACGTGTAAAATCATAATAACTATGCGAAGCAATAAAACTAAAGCTAAGATTATGCTTTAAAATTGGACTTTGTTAGTCCAATTTTAAGGCATATTATATTTTATTTAATCCTTTGCGGTCATAATAAAATTCGACACGTGTGTCGTACTGGTCGCAATTGTTTTTACTCGAAAAAACACATATGTGATGCTAACATCTACACAGGGCCGCAATACATGGATTTTTCCAATAATCCTTTCCTCAAGCATGGATGACAACTTTTGTTTCTATTGGATACCGATATCTATTATTCATAGTAGCACCGTTTTGGTTCGTGAATAAGTTCATTAAAACATGATTCAAATTATGATGTTCACTGCTGACTCAGCTGTGAATGTATTATGAAACGGTTTTTATTCGGATCGAATTCAGTGGATTCCGAAACTCTGTTTCGAAAATCTGAGATCATGTCATCCAGTCATCGTTTAGAGGCGAATGAACTAAAAATGAAAGCTCTTGCAAACAAACAAAAAATAAGGAAGGTAATTGTTGAGCCAGGTGCAACAAACTAGGTAGTTCCATCACCATTTAATAAATAGTTTGAGTCCCGGAACCTAATTAACGACGATCAAATCATTGTTAGAAAATGAAAATTAGTTTCGGCCAACTTCAAAGCGCTATTAGTACCCAATGTTTCATAGTTTTTCAAGTAGAATAGTCTTTTGATTGGGATTCATATTACTAGCTTTGTACATTATGCTACATCAAACCGTGCACTAAATAAACATATGTTGGCTTTTCCATGATTATTCATCACATGTGATTGTGTGCGATTCAGAAAAAAAATCTTCACAATCCGCATTGTCATGTACATTGAAAGTGCATCCATTATCAACCGAACCGAAGCATACACGGCTGAAAATGGCTGCGATTCAATGGGAAAGTCCGACTCAAAGGCGTAAAAGTTTTCCCATCAAAGAACTCGAGAGTGTGAAAATAGTTTTCCTGCACTCTTTGCCTTTGTCCAAGTGATGTGACACCCGTAGTGCCTGTCGAATGCAGCACATATTTTTCCATGAGTGCATGAGTCATACATGCACGATTCAACGCCCAGCCGCCCGTTGGCTGTCTTCAATGCTGTCTTCAAATTTTCACTATCAGCTGCATTGTCCCCAATCTGCATCCATCTGAATGTAGCTTCGCACTTCAAAGTATCAAACGGAAATCAACAACGTACAATGGAAAATACAGTGCACACGAGGACCGTCTTCCAACTTCGTTCAAACCACCGCTCATTCACAGCTTAATTAGTGACTCAGCAGTGAAAATCTACCCCCGAAACGTCGCACGAAAAGCACCCATTTGGTTCCATATTTACCATTCATCGTCAAGATCCCGTCAGTGGCTAATGTGTCTGTCTGATAAGCAGCCGCAATTAGTAATTCAACGTCTCGCCACGACACATCCACATCAAAGATGTGCCAAATGCGCGAAATTCATTTGAGCAGGAAAGCAATTGAGCTCGATTCAGTGTTAATGAATTGACAACAAAACGCTTCTACCAATAAGTGAAAACACTATTATCGATTGTCCCCGAATGACAGAGAAAGAGAGAGAGAGAGAGAGAGACAAAATGCACACTTCATGTTTACCACCCCCCCAATGAATACACACACAGACCTGCGCTAGGAACGAGGAAACCCGAAATTAATTGTAAACACCCCGTGTCATCGCCTCGCGATTTCTCGTGTGCCACTTGCACGTGAGGATGCGAACGTAAGTCCGCCGGAAGGACGCATTGCACAGCGCGTAGCACACCGGATTGATGGTGGAGTTGATATAACACAGGGCGTAGAAAAAATCCCACAGCTCCTGGGGGATGCAATTGGTGCAGGCCGTCAGTGGTTTCAGCAGCACCAGAATGTTGTACGGGGTCCAGGTAATGATGAAGCTGAGCAGAATCGCGGATAGCGTCTTCGCCGCTTTCGTTTCCTGACGTTTTTCCTGAGATTTTTTCTTCTTCTTCACCTGCCGGGCAGTTTGCAGCATGTTGGCCTGGTGAATCTGCTGCTGTTTGGACAGCGGCTTCGGTATGATCTTGGTCGTCAGTGGAAGCCGGATGTCCGTTGCCGTCGCCGTCGACTGCCGTCTTCCGATCGGCAGGATATAGTCGGAATCCCGGGAGGGCAGTGGTCGCCTCGGTGGAACCGTCATCGACATCGGAACGTCGTCCTGAATCATCTTGATCGAGGGTGCCCGCTCGTCGCCGGATCCTCCCTCCGGTGGTAAACGAATCAAAATGGTATACACTGAGTCTTGGCTTACGGAGCGCGAGCCCAGACGGTTGCTATTCGGTAGTGAGCGTGAATCTCTTGGTCCATGAAGGTCTTGCAGGTGTGACATCGGTGGCAACGTGGGCCGCATAGGCGTGGGCGAAATATCCGGTATCATACTGACCACGTTACCCCGAGCCGTGGTCGAGTAAGGGTCACGGATGACGTTCAACGAGGTGCATCTGGAGTGCAAGAGGAAACAGTGTATTAGCACTTGGGCACCATCGTAAGATATTGGTGCGGCCATTTATAGAATAAATGCACTATGCATCTACACATCAGAACGAAAAAAAACATTGAAATCAAATAAAAACAGATACCCAAAAGTTCCATCAACAGCTCTATACATAAAAAACTGACATTGAGTTTGCTAGTGAGAAATGAAAGCAAGTTTCGTCCCGCACGGCGGCACGGGTGGTCTACCTGGTAACTGAGCTTGGTAAGGGAGTTTCTATGGATACAGGTGTTGCATACCCGAGATCCGAGGGTTCCTCGCCATCATACCCGTACTCGTCGGAATCATCCCGCCCGGAGTGCCACCACGCGATACAC